>NW_019154091.1:46291059-46550930 GCF_002288905.1 Enhydra lutris kenyoni
ATATGCTTTTATAGGCACAGATGGACTTCCTAATTTTTCAAATGGAATATGTCCCATTGTTAGAATATAAGATTCAGCATTTACATGAAATTACACAAAGGAATAAAAAGTAAAGGATAAATTGATAAAAATGGAATGAAAGTCTGTTTCCCAGTTTCTACTTTTAGATCTTTAAGCTTCAGAATCACACAGAAGTTTACAGTTATTTGTAATTTTTGTTAGGCTTGTCTTTTACATTACAATTATGGCACACAACTATATATAGTTCCAGTAAGTGTTCATTGAGAGAATATTTTCTTTTTTTTAAAGATTTCATTTATTAGAGAGAGAACACAAGCAGGGAGAGGGACGGAGGGATAAGCAGATTCACCACTGAACATGGTACCTGACATGGGACTCGATTCCAGGACTCTGGGATCATGACCTGAGCTGAAGGCAGATGCTTAACCAGCTGAGCCACCCAGGTGCCCAAGAAAATATTGAGTATATATATTTGGTATTAAGTGCTATAAATGTGAGAATAATTAAGCATGATTATTATATACCTGAAAGAAAAAAAAAAACCAGCTATACCTCATCCATCAATTCAGTAAATTGTTCATTGAATGTAGTGTCTCTTTTGAGTGGCAGACACTGTGTTAGGCATTAGAGATAGGAGTACAAACACAAAACTGCCCTGGTCTTGATCTAATGGTTGGAACAGAGACGAGGGGGTGTGGTTGGTCCTGTGTTGGCAGCATGGTCTGAGAATGATAGAGCTAGTAAGAAAGACATAAATACACTAGATAGGGCATACCTGAGAGAAAGGAGGTGACCTTTAAGTTGACTCTTGAGAGTTGTTTAGGAGTTGGACAGGGAAGGGGTATGGAGGACTTCTTATGCAAAGGCAAGATATATAAAAGCTTAGCAGATAGTTGCCTCAGTAAAATAGAGCAAATCATGCTGGTTAGGAAGTGGCTTAAGACCAACAGAGGCCATATCTTGCTGGTCCTTGAATTTTTTTTTTTTTTATTCAAGTGTAATTAACATACAGTGTTATGTTAGTTTCAGGTGCACAGTATAGTGACTCATCAATTCCATATATCACTCAGTGCTTATAAAGATAAATGTACTCTTAATTCCCATCATGTGTTTCATTCATCCTTCCACCACCTCTGGTAACCATCTGTTTGTTCTCTATAGTTAAGAGTCTGTTCTTATATTTAAGTTAGTCTCCTTTTTTTCTCCCTTTTGTTTGTTTTGTTTTGCTTCTTCCACATGAGTGAAATCATACGGCATTTGTCTTTCTCTGACTGACTTCACTTAGCATTGTACTCTCTAGATCCATCCATGTTGTTGCAAATGACAGAATTTCATTCTTTTTTATGGCTGAATAATATTTCATTACATATACACACATATATACCACACCTTCTTTGTCCATTCAACTGTCAGTGGACATTTGGGCTGTTTCCATAATTTAGCTATTGTAAGTAATGCTGCAATCAATTTGGGGGCATGTGGTTTTTGATTTTAGCCATTCTGTCAGGTATAGCGTGATATCTGATTATGGTTTAAATTTGCATTTCCCTGATGATTAGTGATGTTGAGTGTCTTTTTTTTTTTTTTTAAAGATTTTATTTATTTATTTGACAGACAGAGATCACAAGTAGGCAGAGAGGCAGGCAGAGACAGAGGTGGAGGCAGGCTCCCTGCTGAGCAGAGAGCCCGATGCGGGGCTCGATCCCAGAACCTTGGGATCATGACCTGAGCTGAAGGCAGAGGCTTAACCCACTTAGCCACCCAGGCGCCCTGAGTGTCTTTTTATATGACTGTCAGCCATCTGTATGTCTTATTTAGAAAAAATGTCTACTCAAGTCCACTGCCCACTTTTTAAATTAGGTTATTATTATTATTATTTTGGTTTTAAGTTGTAGAAGTTCTTTATGCACTTTGGATTCTAACCCCTTATGAGATGTATCATTTGCAAATACCTTTCCTGTTCAATAGATTGCTTTTTTGGTCTTGTTTTTGAACTCCCTCACTGTGCAAAAAAGCTTTTTATTTTGGTATAGTCCCCATAGTTTAATTTTGCTTTTGTTTCCCTTGTCAGAGGAGTCAATATCTAGAAAAAGTTTCTACGTTCAGTGTCAGAGAAATTACTGCTTGTGTTTTTCCTCTAAGAGTATCCTGGTTTCAGGTCTCACATTTAGGTCTGCAATCCATTTTGAGTTTATTTTTGTATATGGTGTAAGAAGGGGGTCATTTTGTCCTTTTGCATGGAGATGTCCCGTTTTCCTAATACTGTTTGTTAAAGAGGCTGTTGTTTTTTTTCCCCCCATGGTATGTTTTTGCCTCCTTTGTTGTAGATTGACCATACAAGCATGGGTTTATTTCTGGTGCCTATATTCTGTTCTACTGATCTGTGTGTCTGTTTTTGTGCTAGTACCATACTGTCTTGAGTACTATAGTTGTGTAGTATATCTTGAGATCTGGGATTGTAGTACCTCCAGTTTTCTTCTTTTTCAAGCTTGCTTTGTCTAGTCGGTATCTCTTGTGGTTCCATACAAATTTTAGGATTATTTGTTCTAGTTCTGTGAAAAATCTTGTTGGTATTTTGACAGAGATTGTATTGAATCTGTAGCTTGCTTTGGGTGTTATGGACATTTTAATAATATTGTATTTTTAGATGATACTTTACTTTTGAAGGACCTTGGACTGGGAACTAACATGATTAGATCTGTAATTTAGAGAGGTTATGCTGATAACAACATAGATAGGAGATGGATTGATCAACACTTTGCAAAGTCATTCTGTTAACACTCAGGTAACAGATGAGTTGAAAGCAAGAGATTTGAGCCAGGACACAAGTTAGGACACTATGATGGTAATAAAGATAAAATATAAGCTAGACAATGTTATTGTCGAGTTTTAGGGGAAGGTTATGTCATATCATTTGTCATGTCTTGTCCTCAGAGAGGCTTTCTTTTACAACCTCCTTTAAATTAGGTATTCCCTTTGCCATTTTTCACTTTTACTAGCACAGCCTTTTCTTTCCTTTATAATATTTACTATAATTTGTAATACTTTTTAAAAAAACCTCATTTATCTCACTATTAGACTGTAACTTATAAACAGGCTGAACCCATGAATACTTTGTTCGCAGTTGTGTTCCCAATACCTCAGAAAAATATTTGGTACATAGTAGCTGTTTGATAGTTGTCAGTATATGTGAAGAACAAACAAGAGATGTCTTTTTTTTTTTTTTTTTTTAACTTAGGCAACTAGGTACATGGCATAACCAGTCATTGAGAGAAATGCAGGAGGTGAAGCAAATTTGGAGGAGGAAGAATATGGATTCAATTTTGTACCTGTAGAGATGGTTTCCTTTAGAAATCACCTAAGAGGTGATTGTGCATATGTTTGTGAAATTCATGAGAAAGGAACAGATTAGAATTGTAGATTTGAAATTTTTTCTTAAGATTTGGAAATTTATGAACTAAAGCAGATGAGGTTGCCCAAAGAGAGTGAGAAAGAATTAGGAGATGGCCTCCCTGTGATACAACATGGCTGCCGTAAGTGCAGGAGAATTGCTAATAGGCATTAGAGGAGGAAAGTATTAAATCTTCCCAAGGTACCAAGCAGAAACTGGGACAAGGACTACCCAAACAAAGAATCATAGAAGTGGTTTTCCGTTCTAAAGAGCTAGATGAAGCAAATTACATGAGGGGGCATAAAACTCCAGTACTTTGAGAGCCCAGTGAGTAATAGGTCAGCATGGTGCAGCAGCCTTCTAGGGCATGTGATCCCTGTGGGTCTAGTGGTGGGAAAGGTGGGTGAGGGAGGAACCACTGAACCACTGTGACACACCTTGTTTGCCCTACTAAGGAGTTTGGAATTTAACCAGTAGGTAATTAAGAATCATTGAAGGATTTTAAGGAAGGAGGGTTTGCTACATTAAGTTGCCCCTCCTCCCCCAATGTCATTGCATTCTGTGTTTTTCAGATCAGTGCATATTCATGTTTGTGCATGTTTTTGTGTAACTTCCATGAGGCTGGGAATCTGAATGTGACCTTGGATTCTAACTGCCTTAGCTCCTAACTAGTACCATGACTTGGGACCTTAAATATCTTCTTTGTGTTCCAGCCTTATTAATTTAAAAAAATCATGAAGTTGGCTGGATTAACTCTAACGTCACTTCTCGCTTTACAATTTTGTGGTGGTGTTATGTGCTCTGGAAATGGAATTTGACATATACTGAAAATGTCCAGTAATTTTATTTGCCAAAAATAAGGGGGGAAGAAATCCCCAAAGTCTTTGGTTCCTTTTATGATCATGAGAAAGCTACCGAAAAAAATGTAAAGATCACTGAAGTAGTCGTTTTCAAAACAGGGGACGAAAGTGGAGACGTGAAGTTAGAAACTAGTAACAGATTTAGGTTTGAGAAGTGTATCAGAGTGGGAGAGGAGCTGTTCTGTGAAAAGTCTACCCATCTCTTTACTTGTTCCAGGGAGAAACTGGATAGCTGAGGGTTAAGGGACTCAGAAGAAATTGTTGAAGATTATCTGTGCCTTGGGTTCCACTTCCTTTCTGGGAGTTTCACACTATTCCAGAGGACAGGGTCAAGGAAGGCTTCATAAATAGGCTATATTTCTTATGATTTTATTTTTCATTTAAGGACCGTATCAGTCAGGATAGACAAGCTGGTACTGAAGTAGGAAACAGCCCTCGACTCAATTCTGTAAGGTTTATTTCTTGCTCCATCATTCATTGTCCATCATGCTTTGGCTTGGAACTGTGTCCATATTACCCCTCCTTTAAGACAGAGGTGGTAGAGCAGCTGCCATCTGAGGCTTGCCAGTCAGAGGCAGGGGAAGGACGTTCTTTCTTGGGCAGTTAAATGCCATGCCCTGAGAATAGCATTTCAGGCTTCTCCTTAAACTTGTTAACCATAGCTAGGGGGCATGGCTCCACTCAAGCAGAGGAAGCAGGCAGTTGTTAGCCCTCCAGCGTGTCCAAAAGAGAGGGGAGTTGGGAATATTTTACAAACACCACGTTGGTTTGCCTTTCTAGTTATCACTAGGTAAGAAAAAATATTTTCCCCAGAGTTAAAAAAAATACACACATACACACACACACACACACACACACACACACCACACACTATGTCCTTCTCAAGGGAGACAGCCAAAAAGTTTCATCCAGTTAGTGTCCTGTAATCCATTCTTACCTCATTAGGGAGTGTATTAGTTCACCAAGGCTGACATGACTAAGTGGTTTAACTTGAATGGCTTAAACAGAAGAAATTTATGGTCTCACAGTTCTGGAGTACAAGATCAGGATGTCCACAGTGTTGGTTCCTTCTGAGAACTGTGAGAGAGTTCCATTTGTTCCAGGCCTCTTACCTAGACTCTGGTGGTTGGTGGGCCATCTCTGGTGTTCCTTACCTTGAAAAAGCATCTCTCCAGTCTCTGCTTTTGTCTTTACATGGCATTCGCCATTGTGTGTGTGTCTGTCTGTCTGTCTTCAAATTCTCCTCTTTACAAAGCTAACAGTCATATTGTATGAGGGTCACGCTAAAGGACTCATCTCCAAATGTCACACTCTGGGGTCCCAGTGATATTTCAACTTATAAATTTTGGGGAACACAATTTAACCCATTAAGAGGGAATGATGTACAGGGATTTCTGTATCAGATGTGGATGTGGCTCTATTGATCCAGAGACCTCTAAGTGTAAAAGACAGGTTAATAGCCACCTCACTCTGCACTGACTAATACGCATATACAGATGCTCACCTATTGTGCACAGGTGGAAGATGGACAGAATCAGCATTGTAAACACTCATTTGGAAAGGAAAGAAAACAACTCACGCAACATCACTAGTCTGGAATAGTTCCAAAATCTTATTGAAAAACCCTTATCTTGGGATAGTATGCATTTTTTTTTTTAAAGATTTTATTTATTTATTTGAGAGAGAGACAGTGAGAGAGAGCATGAGCGAGAAGGTCAGAGGGAGAAGCAGACTCCCCATGGAGCTGGGAGCCCGATGCGGGACTCGATCCTGGAACTCCGGGATCATGACCTGAGCTGAAGGCAGTCGTCCAACCAACTGAGCCACCCAGGCGTCCCTAGTATGCATTTTTTAATTAGATCTTGGTTCTGCTTCCTGGGAGAAGGCCCCTGTGTCCATGGCTCCAACCTCAGAGGCCCTCCTGGTCTGATTATACTCTGGGACCACTGTAAACTGGGCATTGGGAAGCATGCCCTTCTTTGAGATTGGGCACCTTTATTTGATCACTTCCTACCCGCAGAGTGTTAGGAGCTGAAGGGTTATGTTAAGTCCTGAAAAATCATTCTTTTGCCAGCATCACCCTGTCAAAAACATAGCTCCTTTTTAAGCTGATTGCAGTGAGCTTTGTATTGTTAATTACAGCTACATTTGGTTTCTGCATACATGTCTTAGATGCTCTGTGTCTCTCTCTCCTTTAGACTGTATGCTTCACACTCCCAATTTAGATGCTGATAATATGAGACTATCAGACTTTATTGGGAGACCCTACCAAAAAAGCATCTTAAGTCTCTTTTCTCTGAGTTATTTTATCATACTGGAAGGATACGTTGAGTACTGCAACTTAATTTGGCTTTCTTCTAAGATAGCCTGGTCCATTCAGTGGTTTCAGCAATGGCTGTGATGCCCCTGTTCTGGAGTGAGCCTTCCCAATGCTGAGTAGTTACAGGCATCTTTAGCTCAGGGTCCTTTTACCATTTGTGAATGGAAAGCAGTTACCTCTCCTTTCTTGCAAATGAGACCAGTTTTTTCTGAGCTCCTCCCTTTCTTGTCCTATTTATCAAATACAGCTCACAGTCACCAATGCATGCTGCATCCTGTTTTTCAGTCTCTTTGCTGGAGCTACAAGCTCTTTAGGTGCATCTTCTACCTTCCGGAGGTCCTGGAGGCAGCTGTGTTCCTGTATGTTCCTTTCCTCCATCACATGGACTGCCTCTTCCCAGCCTCTAAGGGCAGGTTTCTCACCATCTGCCACCAGGTCCCTAACCTATTGCCTCATGTATTAGTGATTTTTTTTTCCTTTTACAGCAAGCAACATCCCACTTTTATCTGCCAGTTTCTGGATGGCTTTTTATTTTGCCATCAGCAGTGTATGTCATGATTTAGACTGGTACCTTAGGTGATGCTTTGTTAAAAATCAAACTAAAGATCTTAGACTCATTCTATAGTGTAGAGAAGGGAATTGAAGAGCCAATTAGAATTAGAGTGGGTGAAGGTATTTTTGACCAGAAGAAAAAATACATGCTTAAAAAAAGATTGGCTTAGAGCTGTGCCTGGGTGCCTCCGCTGGTGAAGCCTCCGATTCTTGGTGTCGACTCAGGTCATGATCTCAAGAGTCATGAGATGCAGCCTTGCCTCAGGCTCCACGCTCAATGAGGAATCTGCCTGAGAGTCTCCCCTCACCCCCGTTTAGGCGCATGTGTGCGTACACTCTCTCAGTCTCTCAAATAAACACTTTTTTTTTTTTAAAGGTTGGCTTAGAGTTGATTCATTCATAGAAGAAATTATAAAAGCTTTAAGAAACACTTTACTGTTGAGGATGGAGTGGTGGGGCCATGCATATTAGATCAAAATTTAATATAAAAACAAAATATAACCAGTTAAAATTGTGTTGTTAGTGCTAAAGAGCTGTCTCTTCAATCAGATTAAGTCACTAACAACCACATTATATCTATCATGTAATAAGCCACTTTGGGGGGGCTTCTGTACCACTTTTAGTGAGTTCATGATGTGGAGGTGGGGGATTCTGGGGAAGGAGCAAAGAGATCCTGAGTGATTACTGGGATTCAAAAACAGACTCCTTTCTTCAAAATTTAAAATCTGAATTACAGCAGTGAGGCAGATGTAAAAGTTGAGAAAACAACTTGATGTTTTAATGGTGTAATGTTGACCATAGTGGGTGAACATTGGAGCAGAGGAAAATCGGTATAGACTGAAGTCTTCAGTCTAATTTCAGGGAAGCTGTTGGCGTTGAAGAATAAATGATGATTGGGGTGGGAACGAAGAAAGGGTCATTTCAGAATTCAACTTTGTAACCACACTGGTAATATTAAAAATATTCTAAGGTCCAAAAGCATTTAGTCAAGTTCGTGCTATGATTCTAGCCCTCAGTGAACTAGTGTGCATTTTGACAAGCAATGGCCTTCTGATTCTTTTCTGTTTCTATTTCTATTGATCATGGAGCTAGGCAGATTACTGCAAATTATATTTTGCTGTTCATTTTTTGTGACACCAAGAGCAATAGTGTGTGCTAAGTCAGAGGCAGAAATGCACAGCCTGGTATTAAAGTAATGCTCCTCCACCCCTCTCCACATACCCACATTGCTTTCCTGACACACATGCAAATATGCAGGCATTTCCTAAAAGTGACAGCTAATGGTATAAATTAACCTCCTGAATCTGGTTCTGTCATTTTCAAAAGTACTGTAGCACATAAAAGATAGTGGTGAAATATGAATAATAAATGGGAGGAAGAATGGCATGCCCTCCCACTGCTTTCAGAAGCAAATGGAGGGTTCCACTATCAAGAAAATTATAGCCTCTAGGTTGGTTTATTACTGAGATTTTCAAACAAGCTTTCTTACAATGAACTAATTTAGGCTTGGGAAAAAAATAACAGAGGACGGTTCTTTCTAAATTTCCTTTTAAAATTATGAAAGGCACGCTGAATATTGAACTTCATCAATGGCAGAATAAAGGCAAACTGGCAATCATTTATCACCATGACAAATGCATTCCATTTAATTAGAAGAGCAGGTAAAAATGTAATGCCAAATGGAATGCTTTTTGCCTGGTATTTTCAGGCTCTTAGGACTTTGAGGTAAACTTCTAGTCTGTTTTATTTTACTAAGGAATCATTGAGCAACAGGTGACTAATATTGATACAGGTCATTGTATGAGAGAGAGATGAAGAACTAAGGAGAACATGTTCATAGCTTAGAGCAGATATGTCTCCTTCCACTTCACCTATTGCCTTCCCACTCCTGTTAGACTTTATTGCTAAACTAGTTAAATAGACACACTCATAGACATTGCAAACAGAGGAATATAGTAGAGCTTGCAATATTTTTCTTACTTTGGAATTGAGCATGTGGTAGATCCATGCATATGTGTTTCTAAATGTAAAATCTGTGGAGAAATTGTGAAATACCGGAATTTTACAATTGGGTGCAGCTCTATTGACTAATAGGATTAAAGAGAGATGTTCCTTTGATTTCATTTTACATTCTTAAAGTTTTTTCTTTGTATTATTTAGCTTGGTGAATTTTTATTTTTTATACTCTTAGCAAGTCTCTGTTCTCTGATTCAGAAACTTCTAGACACACCTTTTTACAAAAAGACATTGCCCTCTAAATTCAGACCTAATGGAAATATCATTCTCTGATCTGTTGCTTTAAAAATGGATATAAGGGGCGCCTGGGTGGCTCAGTGGGTTGGAGCCTCTGCCTTCTGCTCGGGTCGTGATCCCGGGGTTCTGGGATCGAGCCCCGCGTCAGGCTCTCTGCTCGGCGGGGAGCCTGCTTCCTCCTCTCTCTCTCTCTCTCTCTCTCTCTCTCTCTCTGCTTCTCTGCCTACTTGTGATCTCTGTCTGTCAAATAAATAAATAAGATCTTTAATATATATATATATATATATATATATATATATAAATGGATATAAAAAAACTATTTTGTTGGAAAGAATTAAAGTCATTTTGTAAATAATCAGAGATATTCTTAGTTGTTAAATTGTTTAAAATACTTCAGAATACCAAAGTCATGGAATTAGAGTGATACAGATATATACATTATATCGTAAATGATTACACTTAGAATGGTTTATCACTGATCTATAGTACAAGACATGAATCTGATACAGTAGTGATTGCAAATGCATATATTGATATTATGTGATATTGTGTATTACAGCAATAAGTTTGGGATCGTTGCCTTTTTTTTCCATTTTTGAGTTTGCGCTTATCTGTCTGTAAGTGGGGATATTTACTCTGATATAATTCCCGTTTGCACCTGAGAACAAGTGCACTGTTGTAGAGTGAAGTCAGGATAGAATATAGAGGTGATAGAATAAAAGGAAGTACATTTAGAAATAATATCCTCCCACAATCTTAATATGCAGAGGGGGAAAAAAAAAGACAATTTTAGTAACTACTAAGACTATTCTTAAAAAACTAGCCCCCAAGGAACTCTTGAATTCTGCAGAGCCATTTCAAAATTGCAGACCTATTCCCTATTCATGCCCTTTTCTCCTCCCCCCTCATTGTCTGGAAACTGCTTTTTGCTTGTAACCTACTCAAATTTTAACAAGTCAAGCCTCTGCCAGAATGCTGGAATTATCTCTCCAGTCCAAAAGAACTCAAATTCTGAAATACTCTCCTTACCCCACCTTGTCTCATGCATGGTATAAATTCTTGAATATAGAAGATATTTTTTAATCTCCCACATTTTCTGTAATTTTGGTAAATGATTGTAATTTCAGGAAGCACTAAGTATAGATATGTAATTTTTCTAGTGATTTCTAGATTATCCTCAAGGAGATGCTTTATTTGCCTTACCATCACTCCCATGGGTGACTTCATCTGGAATGAGAGGATTGGTAACAATCTATTTAAGCTGGATTTCACTAAGGAGAACTGTACAGAGAGGATAATGGCAAAGAGGGCATCATGGAACCAGAGACTGCCTGGCATCACCCCTTGCCCCATCATTCACTACACATGTGCCCTTGAGCAGGTTATGTTAACTCGATGAGCTCCTCTGTAAAGTGTGTATAATGTTAGTATCTTCTTGCCAGGATGATAGGAGGACTTCAATGGCACAATTTATGTTGAGTGTTAAATTAGTCCCTGGCATAAAATAAGCCCTCAGTAAGTGCTGATTTTTATTCAATTTCCCTGTATTATTTTTGTTTGCCTTTTTAAAAATTGATCAATGAAACTATTTTAAGAAGCTCTTAAAAATCAGCTCTCATTTTTATAGTCTCCAAGTAGGAGAAAACACAGACAGAATGAGATACGCATTAATTTTAGTATAATATAGAACAGGAAAGCCACTTAGTTTCTGTGGAAAGCTGTGAATCCAAAAGGCTTTGGACTGATGGGGACAGAACAAGGGCTGACTAGCGAGGGCCAGTCTCAGCCCAGGTTCAGAAAAGTCCTCTAATGACTCCAGCCTTCCAGTATGAAACGAGCCTGCTTTGTGAAGTGAGGAAGTCCTTGTTGCTTTCAGCAGAAGAGGATCCCAAGAAAGACTGGTTGCTCCTGTTTAGCAAAGTCACACAGATGGGCGCAGTGTCCCGTGTCCAAAGTATGACCCTTGATGTTACAGGTTCTGGAATTTCTTTTTGTGAGGTAACTATAAAATCAAACTCTGGAATAGTAAGTCATTAGAGATTCACATATGAGCGGGATAAAATGTTATCAACTCAAAAGTCACATAATAATGTGGTCAGGAGATGATCAATTTTGGTCAGTTGCCCAAGAAACTATATTAGATAGTGCATGACGTGAATCCCTAATTTTGGTCAAAGGAAGTGGAATATAAAATAATTGCCACCTGAATGTGATGCCCCTAGATTTCTTCTATCTCTAGAACATTCCCATCTCCATAAGGTTTAGCGGCATCATTGCCCAATACCAGGATCTCTCACTTCACCTTGACAGGCTTTACACATACTGATTGTTCCTTGGTAGCAGCCAGTATTCCTAACTTGATGTGATAATGCAAGACTCTTGAAGAAAATATTCTTTTTTAAAACTGATTATGAGACCGTTGTGTAAGTTCTCTTGTCCTTTCATACATTACAGTCCTGGGAATGACTCCCAAATGAGGATGAGATGTTTTATGTTGACTCAAACTGAGGCTAGGTCTTAGACAAGACAAAGCTTGTTCTCTCTAATGGATCTGTCTCAAGTGTGCTATTAAAATTTTGAATATCTTTTTCTGGTGATTTTTATCTTTTGTGTCCTTGCTTTCCTTACTCTTTAAACGTGTTAACTGTTTTCTGGACAGTTTTAGAGTCTGTTCTCTTGTTTTCTCTACTATTTTATTAGAAGAAAAGTAGTTTTCACTTAAAGGCGGTTATGATCAGGTGAGGCACACAGAACCTTCTTTGCTTCTATATTTTATTTACTACTTTCTAGAAAGCATATTAGACCTTTTCCCCATTATTAAAAGCTTAAAGGTACAAATCTAATTGTTCCTTGATCTTATTCTTTCTCCATTTACTAAATTGATATTTTCCTTTGCCTGATTCTGCCAGGACCTCCTGAGTTTCTAATTTTCCATCGTTAAACCAATACACACAGCTCATACAAAACAATAGTTACCAAGTGACGGGTGCTTTTGAAAAACTTGCTTAGTTTATATGTTCAGTGAAGATGTTACCTCTAAATCAGCAGCTGCTAATGACCTTTTGTTCCAGGGAGCTGTGAGAAATCCAGATGGAGTCTTGGAACTGAAGCACAGTTTAGGCTTAGCCCCGAGCTGGTATTTTCCAAATGTACCTTGTTGAGTTTTATCTTGTGCCCTAATGGATTTATTCTTAGACTTTTCAAGATTCACTTTGACTTTAATAGTAGGGTATTTATTTCCTTGCCTTCTCTTTTCTATTACCCCTTCTGCCTTCAGCAAAGCAACAGAAGGTATTAAATACCTTGTAAAGCCTACAGTGTCCACACGCCTGCATTCCATTTGGCTACCACTGTTTGCCCATTGAGGGGCCTTTAGGAGTTCACAAAATCTCTCTGAATCTGATTCTTTTTATGAAAATGGTAATAATAATTCCCACTTAATCAGGTTTTTGTTTTGTTACTAAATGGGATAATGTGTAAAAATACCAGCACGTTACCAGGCACATAATAAATGTTCAATACATCCTAGGTGTTTTTCTCCAGCTGTAAAAAAGTTATCTTTTGGATTTTTTTTTTCTTTGTTGTGCTTGTCTTGCCTTCTTTCCTTTCTTTTACTCCTTCCATAGCCATCCAGTGAATACTTAATACCTGCTAGGTACTAGGACACAAAGGGGAATAAGACTCCTCCTACTTTGCTGAGGTTCTAACTCTCATGGGCAATGGACAAGCACCATCAAATGTGGAAAATAAAATGAGGATGTGTGCAAAGGGCCTTTGTAGAGCACAGCAGACATGGGTCAGCAAAGGCCTTGTGGAGGAACAGACTTGCTGGACTAAAAGCTGAAAAGATAAGCAGGAAGACTTGACAAGAGATAGGTCTTCTGTGTAGGGCAAACAACATAATCCAGAGGCATAAGGCAGCCTGTTGAGAACAAACCACATGTATTTTATAAAAAGAAAAAGAATGGCAAGAAAACTGATGGGGAGAGAAGAGCTCAGTCCTACAAGGCCTCAGTTTGGATATGCCACACTCCCTTTTAGAGTTAGGGGGAGCATGTTTTCAAAATCTACATCCCTACCAGTATTTCTTCTCTGCTAACCTCAACTGCCATGTGTCCCTTACTGACTTTGTTCTTTCTACTCATGCGATGGTATCCTATTCCTCAAGTGAGTAGAAACAGGGTAAAAGTTTAGTACATAAGAGGCCTAGAACATTCATAGTCCTCCTATCTGTACTTCACAATCATTCACCTAAGTTACAGGATGAATGGATTTTCATGAGAAATTATAATTGGAAAAATGATGCTAAAAGTTCTTTTCAATAGTAGATGTTTAAATTTTTTTAAAAAATGAACAAGTGAAATTTTTAGGAAAGGTAAAGTATCAGGTTGACAGTAATATATCTAAGCAAGCCAAGACTGGTTAATCTTACTTAATGGGCTTATGCTTAAAATATAAAATTGTTTTTCCAAAATCTTTTACATTTGGTATAGGTCTGCCTACGTAAGTAGTATGTATCCGTGATGTGGATAAAAGTACCTGAGTCAGATGTGTATGCTTTTACCTTCAAAGACATGTATTTGGAGCCTGAAAAGGGGCTGATTAATTGGCTTTTAATGAGACCAGTTTACTCTTTATAGTCAATGGTGTTTGCCCATTTCTGGGAACAGACTAGGTATTATGAGTATCCAGCTTCTCCCCTGTAAACAAAAAAGCCATAATAGGCAATAATAATTTAAAATGTCTATCTTCTTTTATACTTTGTGTAAATATGAGTGGGTTTTTTGTTTATTTGTTTTAATTAGGGCTTATGGAAGGGATTTGTGTTGGATGGGTATTTCTTCTATAATTGTGTTTCTTTGACGAGGTACAAATATTTAGTTCACTTACTTGCTTTTTGTTCGATAATTTAGAAAAATATGTTTTCCGTGGAGTTGTATCTAGGGTAAAATAGCTTGGTAACTGTATCATGTGATTTCTAACACTGAAAGAGAACTCTGTCCATCTAAGCTTCTAGTGAACTATTAAAAGATGTATGCAGACATGAAGCCCTCAAGCCAGTGTATTGAGCCTGGGCTGCTGAGGTATTCTCCGTGTGACCCTGGGTGTTTATTTACAGGGAGCACAGAGCGCATGTGTGGAATCAGAAGTCAGATTCACAGTTTTTCCTTAACACCTCTAGCCTCGGAATAAATGTACTTCAAGTCCTAAAACACAAATAGGAAAGACATTAAAATGTCTCTTTAATGAAAGGATGTTCTCACTGGAATTTGGAGAGCTGGGGCCAAATACCACAGCCGTTCTGATGATAGAGCTGGTTCTTAAAACGGGCAGACAAGAAATAGAGCAAATCTTTTAAAATGGCTACTTTGCCCCTCTCCTTCTCCACTACTAAAAGTTGGAGCTTTTTGCCAGGGAGGAGGGGAGAGCAAAGTTGGGGGTGGAAGGGAATGATGAAGAAGGCAGTGGGGGCAGCTGTTTTTCTGTGCCTGCTGACGTCAACGAAATTGCCAGATGGCATTTGAATGTTTTGCAAAAAGACAGGAGCCTTTTATTACAGCTGTCACATGGGGTTTCATTCATTTGCATTCCCAGAAGTGGTCCAAAGCTTTCCCTAACTGTAGGAGTAATGAGGGCTCTGTACCTTCAGAGACGCAGAGAGCCTTTTGTAGGATGTTGTTACCCTAAGTGGCTCTGATAAGGGACCCATGCTCAGAGAATGGCGTATTTCACTGTCAGCTTCAGAAGGCCATGAACTACTCAGCTTCAATTAGGGCTATAATGTGATCATTCAAAAATTTTCTCTGCAGAAGGTCTTTTGTGGGTCCTGACAGCTTTGGAAACACACTCAGTAGCACCTGAAGGATTTAAAATAGTGACAGTGAGCTCTAGAGAAAAACACAGGTTCTGCTTATTTATCCCAGAACTGCAAAATACCTCGTGTGTAACAGACCTGTGCATGTGTACAAACAGCGTGGCCGTCGCCATCTTGCCCCATGCTGCCTGTCAGCCCCACACCACTGGGAGGGACAAGGAAAAAAATGAACTGGTAGAAAAATCTGTGGTCCAGTCATAGAAGAAGGAAGGGAGCTTGTAAATGCCACAGGCCACTCTCAGGAATGGACTCCAGGTCACACTCTTGAGCTAGGCTGACCTGTCCCTGTCATACTCAATGCTTCCCGCTACCAGAAATGTTCATGTTTTACTGAATGGAAAGGACTGGAATTTCTCAAAATTTTAACCCACTGGGTTATCAAGTACATTTTTAAATACTTCTTTCTGGGACAGGTAATTGGATGAACTGATTTCCACAGCTACTTTGAGAATGATGAAAGGGATAAGGTACTTATACCAGAGAAGGTCTTTGTCATCATTCCTGTAACTCACATTACTTGTTACCACAAATACCAAAATTATTTGCTCTTTTAACATTGAGCTGTGTTTCCCTGGTCACTTCCTCCTCCTTACCTGAAGGTAATGATGCGATAGAATGTTTGGGTGGTAGTAGGTCTATGTGCTGTGCTGAACTGAAGAGCATCTAGTATTCCAAGGGAATTGGAGGTGAGCAACCAGAAAGGCTTGAGGCTAGCCTGTATTCCCTGGTGTCAGTCTCATGCCCACACTGGCAGTGATACTAGAGTACTTAGAGTGGACTTATCATCTCAGTTTGGTCAAAAATCTTTGGCCCTGTTGTCAGTGGCAGGACATGGTGTGCGGACATGAAGACTGCTGACTTGAGTGATGGCCAAACAAAACCGTTCCCTGTGTGCCCTGTTGTGCAGCCAATGAAATCAGCAAGGTCGCTGTTACTGTTCATTGCTCCAAATGCATATCCAGGCTCAGCCATGAAATAGTTTTCAAATATGAACAGTAAGAGTGCAGCTGTGGGGAGTGTGTTCATCTCATTTTAATTTCACTTTCTGATTCTGCTTTAGGGTCCAGGGAGATTTAGGAGATGATGATGAAGAGTTTGAAGCTTTCACGTAGCGCCTTTCAGGTTCCTCTGATTCCTTTCCCCCTCTCCTCCACCACGGGCCCATGTGGTGGCATGATGGGTATCTTGTATTCCCAAGCAGATCCAGAGCCGAGTGGTGGCATGAGGTCAGGAGCAGGGAACATAAAACCTATGTCAAAGGATACCTCTTAGGAGAAAGATGGTATCAAGGAACACAATCAAAATGGGCGGGGTGATGAGAATCAAAAAGAGAGGGGATATAACTATAAATCACCAGCCCCCACCCCAGGCAGTACCAGGGTGTTTTGCAGAGAGAATCAAGATTAGAAATGTTTTCACAAATACATATTTCACATAAAGTATACTCAGGCCTGGATCTTAAGGGCACACAGGCTCTGGTCGATTTATTACACACTGTGTTCATGTTTCCCCAAGAATAAGCCATTAGGAAGGCTGGAGTGTTCATAACAGTGTCCTACTTTGCATGTCCCAGCTCCGCGTCCACTCTGGAAGTGCAGAGCACTTGTATCAGGTACAAGAACTGCCATTGTTGACACCACAATGGCCCTTATTCATTGTCACCTATCGAACATGCTGGAGTTTGCCTGAGCATTACCAGAATTGAAAGAATATGGTCCTGAATATCACTCCAGTGGGTAGTCATTTTTGCGGTATTGCACTTGTCCCCACAGTCTTGAATCGACAAGCCTATGATACATTCATTTCTCAGCTATGGAAGCACAATGTTCTGTTAACTTATCTCCCCTTATCATGAAATAAGTTTTCAATGGGGCCATAATGTACTATGTGGCATATATTGGGCGGTGCTGTCATTCAAAAGTAATATAAAACTATACATAGATGTCACTGTTTTGAAGGTAGTGTCATAGCAAAGAATTGCATGGCCAATTACTGAGCTACCTTTGAGTCAAACCACCATCTCATCTTTCTTTAGTAACATCATTTCTCAATCGCACACAGTTAGTATACAGTTTTTAGGGCCTGGCATCTCATTCCTCCTGCTGTAACCCGAAACACAGTTCCATGTTACAAGGAAGCAGGAGCATCTTCATTCTGACACACAGATAGAACCTTCCCGTGCCTGAGGCAAATGGCCGAGATCGGTGGCTTGCTGGGGATCAGAGGCAGGGATGAAGGCAGCCTGGGGTGGGCTGAGTCCTGTGAGTCTAGCCGAGGTGCTGGTAGAGGTGTTATTTTCCTACTAAGTTACTAAGTTTGCCCAGAGAATCCAGATTTCAAGAACTTGTGAATTTTAACTTATTTCATGAGGGGCTGATAAATAAACCTGAGTGCTAGTGTCCTCTCTTTTCTTGAGAAATACAGTTGCCAAATAGATCATAACATGGTGGCTGTTCTGTATTCTGCTTGCAGACTAGGGAAGTCTACCTGGGCAAATAAGGCAGTGAATAATAAATACATCTCTTAATTTGCTAAGCAGTTTGTATGTACCTCCTGGGTGACACATGCTGGGATAAAGCACTAGAAATGAAAGAGTTAAAGAAGGTAAAGCCTAGTGGTGTAGACAGATATGCAAACAAAGCATTCCAGTTTCAGGGCAATGACTGATATATAATTAGGGTGTTAAAGGAGTACAGATGTTGGGTATCTACACCAGTCTGATGTATAATAGGGAATCAGAACCATGTTTTTGGAAGAATTAAGTAGCAGTGAGATAGTAAGAATAAACCAAAGGAAGGTGGTGGTGAGAAATGGAGGACAGGGAGTATTGAGGAAGGTAACTACCTTCACCAATGTATGATTAAAAAGTAGCATGTGGAAAATATAGGTAATTAAGTGTTTTTGGAGCATTAACACACAGTGAATACTCTTTTTAACAGTGAAATAGAGTAGTAAGCTATGTAGCAGGTCAGCACTCTGCCAGTGCTTAATGAAGGTGAGGAAGGGGAGTTAGTTAAGGCTTTGTAGGTAAGGGTGGATAATTGGTGGGAATTGAGGCAGTGAGGGAGGCTCTAGAGTCAGACAAGCAGTTGGGAAAGCACTACGGTGAGTTGTGGGTGCTGTGCTCTGAGGAGCCATGATGCACATCTCCCTGGAGTCCAGTAACAGTGGAGGCTCTGGGCAGAGAGGTTTGGGCAAGAGATGGTTGAAGGGTTGTTAGCTGATGACACAGGTCTCATGAGAGTGTGTGGACAGATTTAGAGAACATCTGTAGAATGAGAAGAGCAGTAGGCTAAGAGGGGAAACCTACAGAAATAGTTTTCAGAAGATTGAGGGATCTGGGGTGCCTGGGTGGCTCAGTCACTTAGGCATCTGACTCTTGATTTTGGCTCAGGTTGTGACCTCTGGGTTCTGGGATCGAGCCCCACCTCAGGTTCCCCACTCAGTGGGGAGTCTGCTTGAGGTTTTCCCTCCCTCGGCCCCTCCCTCCTCACTAAAATAAATAATCTTAAAAAAAATATATTGAGGGATGGGGAATGAAGGGGGAAGACAGAAGATTGTTCAAAGATGTAGGAAAAGAGAGCCAGAAGGGCATGATATCATGGGAGTTGAAGGAAATGAGGTTTTCAACAAATGCATGTCACCAATACTGTAAACATCTATGAAGAAGTCCAATAATGCAGGGCCTGAAAAATATCCTTTGAATTTGGCATTTAAAACCCACTGTGGGGAATAAAAAAACCCCACTGGGTTAGCAAGAGCAGTTATAGTCTTTGTTCTAGAAGACCGGCTCAGTGGATTGGGATCCGAATGAAAAGTAGGAAAATGAAGACTGTGAATACTAACCGTTCTTTCAAAAAGTTTGGTAGAAAAATTGCTAGTTAAAAGGGGGTGTGGAGATTAGGGGAAGAATGTGGGTTTAAAGAGGAGTAAGAGGTGTTCTAGCAAGGGAGAGACTGGAATGTTTCCAAAAAGGAGTTGATATACGCTGAGAAGGCACTGGTGTCAGAAGTTGGCCTAGGAAGTGTACTTTCAGAGTAGAGAGACAAATAATCCTGTTGTTAACTATCCTCTTGCCGTCAGCTTCATGTGTCCTTCTCAATGTCAGGGCTTTTCTTCCAGCTTCTTTTGAAAACTAGTTGGCCAGTTAGGGATATTTGAGTTGCATTGGAACCATCTCTTCCTTCCCAGCTGCTGCTGTCTAATATTCCCTATTATAGCTCATCAGCAAAAAAATATTTACCACAATAAATTCTTCATGACCAACATAATTTTCAGTATAGTATTTAATGTTTATGGCCACAATCTCAGCACAGATACCAGTATGTCTCTGAAGCAGAAAGGCAATCATTGACGATTTTAGGTAGGTCAGATTGTGGAAAGGTGGTAAATCTTATTATTTAAAGATTTGGCTGAAGAGGCTTTAAAAAAAAAACTTTCTGAGTCTGAAGGAATAAAGAGTATCATCTTCAAAGAGCATATGGGCTGATATGTGTTGATTATAGTGGAAGGCTCTCAAAAGTTAGTATTAGTTTTGAGAAAGTGGATGGATTAACTGTAGATCTCCAGAATTCCCTCTTGGGAGGGACAGGGGATTAGCCTGCACTAAATAAAGAAATTTAAACATTGTATATAATCGTATACAGTTGATAGTACCAAAGTACTATTTCAGCAATGCTTCAAAGTCCTTTCACTCTTATTCTTTCCCTTCTGTGTTCTCGTATTTCCCAATAATGTGTATGTGTCATTACGACAAAGAAAGCCACTTCCGGTCAAGTGTGCACGTATGCTGGAGTGCTAGTCATAAAAAGGGGCCCTGAATACAAGCAGTAGGTCCCATGGTCAAGGACTGAAACAAATCAGCAGGAGCATCCAAAGGGAATTCGAATATGCTGCCTCCCCTTTCTTCAACACCCCTTTCTGTTTCTGGCTCCTGGGAATCTGTGGTTGCCAGTCAGTTGAGTGTGTCTGTTACAGGGAATTAGTTGTCTTAAGCAACTTGATACTTGGTAGGAGGTTGTGAGAACTTGAAGGGGATGGTTTTGGCTATAAGGACCAGGCGAAGGGTCACTTTTTGGACTGAATAGTATTGTGGAGGGTCTACAAACTTTTAAGAACTATTTGTAAGAATAAAAGATTGTGCTAGGAGGCAGAATTCATGTAATAATTAGGTTTTGAGAGTTCTTACGATAAGCTGAGTGCCTAGGTTATAAACATGGATAAAAATCATTCTTGCCCTTGAATCCACAGTCCGGCAAGGAATATATTCACAGGCAATTAGCAATAGCGCAATATGATAGTAGATGTTGGGACAGAATACTAGAGTGGCTTTGAGGCTGAAGTGATTAATTTGGCGTCAGTTAGGGAATGGGGCTGAAGTGTTTTGTGTTTTAAAGTTGGATCTTGATCATTAATACCAGGATATCAGAGAAATGAAGTGGTAGACAGAAGTAACACCGTAAGCAAAGGCATGCGGTTGTGCTAGCATATTGAGGAGATCATCTAAGACAGCTGAGGAGGAGACATGTTAGTGGGATATTTAGATATTTTAGTTAAGCTGTTGATTGCACTTGATAGTGAATTTATCAGAGACATAAATCAGATTGCCATGAATAGAAGATTCGGTGTCTTAGAGAGAGATCTTTAAATATATATATGTCTTTAAATACTTTAAAAAAAAAAGATTAAAATCTCTTTAAATGAGGTGCCTGAGTGACTCAGTCAGTTAAGCCTCTGACTTTGACTCACGTCATGGTCTCAGGGTTCTGGGATCAAGCCCCACCTCGGGTTCCCTGCTCAGCGGGGTGTCTGCTTCTCTCTCTCCCTCTAGCACTTCCCCTGCTTGTGCTCTTCCTCTCTCTCAAATAATCTTTTAAAAAAATAAGTAAAAAGGGTATTAAGAGAGAGCAGAGCTCTCTTTCCAGTGATTTAAATAGATTAGAATTTAAAAGGAATAAATAGCATCTTAAATGGGGTCAAAGAACAATTTGTTAGCAAGAGAAATGCTAACAATGTTCTTAGGTTGAGAAGAAAGAAAGGGGAAGAAAAATGAGAGTGAATTAAAAAAACACAAAAGGAGAAACACAATCTCCATGTTAGAAGAATGAGATTACAATTACAGAGGTGAGGGACTGGCACTGGAAAGAAAATATTTCACTGAAACAATAGGGAGGAAATTAAAAATTACACATTTCTTCTTGTATTTAGAAATTTGTGGAAAGCTAAATTAGAAATTTCAATGAAGAATTGGATAAATTTTGTATATTTTCTGCCCAGAAGAACTGGAGTAAGGTAATTCATTTAAAGTAATTAGGCACCTTTTTGCTGAGTATGCTTAAAGTTACTGTGGTAGTAGAAAGTAAATATAAAATGAGTCTTACCTTCAAGAAGATCACGAAATCCACACATGATAGTAGAGTACCTTTGCACAGGAAGAGTTTATGAATGGCATTTTGATTATTGCAAGTCATGTTGAAGGTCCATGAATTGCAAATATGGCAATTTGCAATTAAGACCCCCATGTGGCTAGTGTGCTGGGTGCTGGCATTAAAAGTGAGTCACTTAGCGAGAGTGAAAGTAGTCATTGCTCTGCTCTCATAGCTCCCAATAGGCCATCAGGGTTTGCTGAACCTCTGATAATCATATTTTTATTGCCTCATAATATTCTGAATATAGTAACTGAAACCAGTTCTTTAAAGTAATTAACTTTGTACATAATGCTGCTATAACATGTTTATGCTATAACCATGTTTATGCATCCAGTGTTTCCAACAGCATTATCTATAATAGTCAAATCACAGAAACAGCCCAAGTGTCCATCAACTGATGAATGGATAAAAAAGAGGTATATACACACACACACACACACACACACACACACACACACACAATAAAATATTACTCAGCCATAAAAAAATGAAATCTTGCCATTTGCAATGATATGGATGGAGCTAGGGAGTATAATGCTAAGTGAAATAAGTCAGAGAAAGACAAATACCATATGATTCACTTATGGAATTTAAGAAGCTAACAAGCAAAGGGAAAAGAAGAGAGAGAAATATAAACAGACAAACCAAGAAACAGACTCTTACCTCTAGAGAACAAACTGATGGTTACTAGAAAGAAGGTGGGTGGGGGGATGGATGAAATAGGTGATGGGGATTAAGGGGGGCACTTGTGATGCACTGGGCTTTGTATGTAAGTGTTGAATCTCTATATTGTACACCTAAAATTACTATTACACTGTATGTTAACTAACTGGGATTTGAATAAAACCTTTTTTTAAAAAAGATTTTATTTATTGAGTTGCCAGAAAGAGAGCACAAGCAGAGGGAGTGGGAGAGGGAGAAGCAGGCTCCCCACTGAGCAGGTAGCCGGATATAGGGCTCTATCCCAGGACCCTGGGATCATGACCTGAGCCAAAGGCAGAGGCTTAACCCCCTGAGGCACCCAGGTGCCCCTTGAATAAACACTTTAAAAAAAAGAAATTAGGAGCACCTGGGTGGCTCAGTGGGTTAAGCCTCTGCCTTTGGCCCAGGTCATGATCTCAGGGTCCTGGGATTGAGCCCCACGTAGAGCTCTCTGCTCAGCAGGGAGCCTACTTCCGCCTCTCTCTCTGCCTGCCTTTCTGCCTATGTGTGATCTGTCTCTCTGTCAAATAAATAAATAAAATCTTAAAAAAAAATTAGTGGTAGCACATAATTTGAAATGCTTATTATGTTATCTCTTATAATAAGAAGGCCAGAAGAAAGAAGGCTTCAGGGTTAGTGAATTCATGACTTAATAACATTGTAACAGACGTAGGTTCTTTATTCTCTCTACTTGGTTACCACACACGCTGTTAGCTTCATCCTAAAGCTGAGTCCACCACTTGTGAACCATAGATGGCTGCTGGCAGCAGCATTGCTTCCTTCTGGAGGGTGAAGAATTTTTTCCTGGAAGCACTAAGCAAAGTTCCCTTCATGTCTCATTGAATCACAGTGACTAAGAACTACCCATCCTTGACCAAATTCCTGCCCTTAGGGGTGGAATCACCATGATTCGTGTAGAGAGTCAGTCACAACATCCACTGTGTATAGTTTGAAGAGAGTTAAGAGCTGGGGCACGTCTCTGGACCTATTTGCTTCAGTAAAATGCTGCAGTGGCAACAATCAAGTCTGTTGACTGATCAACAGCTCCAAGACCCCCTTGGTGGGCATCTTAAAATTTGTTTGATCTTTTGGGCCAGTGTAGAGGGTGGCTAGTGATAGAGACATGATAGTAAGATTAAATTCTTTGTTAGAAATATTGAAACCAGCAGGAAAGACAATTTGAGGCTATTTTTAGTTAGATCTCCCTCTATATTAATTTTAGTCTTTAGTTTTGCTGTCAGAATCACCATGTGAAAACAGTCATTGCTTCTGTTCTGTGTTTGTTTTAATCATGCTTATTTTTTTTTTCCTATGGGATATTTTAATTAGGTTCTTGTATTATAGTTGCATTCATATCTTCTTTTTTTTAAAAAGAGTCTATTTACTTGAGAGAGAGAGAGCACAAGCAGGGTAGAGGGAGAGGGAGAAGCAGGCTCCCCTCTAAGTAGAGAGCCCAATGTGGGCTCAGTCCCAGGACCCTGAGATCATGACCTGAGCTAAAGGCAAATGCTTAACTGACTGAGGCACCCAGGCACCCCCCCCATTCATATCTTCTTATTTTAAAATGAAATGAAACTAATAGACTGAAATGATAGCTAAAGAGAAAATCACTACCAGCTTTTCCCTGGATCCTTCCTCTTGATCCCCGGTGGTGGGGGGGAAGGAGAGGGAACCCTCTTTAATAAGCATTTTTACTAATCTTATAAGACTATAATCTTAGAAGATAATTTCTGAAGTTACTTTGTCTTCTTTGCAGTTATCTACAACCTTTGTCTTTAGAAACCTGTGCTGAATCTCAAGAAATCGTTGGCCATTTGTATTCCTTCAATATTCCTATTACTGCTATACTAACAGCATATTGGCGCATTGACGAGCCTAACAATTATGTCCACAAGGAAGAAAACAAAACTGTGACATAAATGTTGAGTGACTCATCATTATGACCAAATGACTTCTTTTCTTGCCTGATTTCCTTTTTACTCAGCAACGCATTATTGCTAAACAAGAGGGGTAGAGTATCATTTTGAAATGCTTTTCGTACAGAACCTTTATAATCCTGCTCCATGTCTGCCTGTTAGATATCTTGATGAGTTACTGGGGTCTCTTGACCTGCAGATAATCATATTTATTATCTGAGTGTCTCCTAACATTATGAATATAACAAGATTATAACTGAAACCAGTTTCTTAAACTGAAGTAATTAAACCAGTCTTGTAGACAGATGCATTATAAAGTTTTATTTTCATTACCACCTAAAAGGAAAACGAAGACAGATGCTTTTCTTTTAGCAACAGAAGTCTCTACAAGAGCCACCAGTTTTTCCTTCCAGGAGCAAATATTGTATGTGATCTGGCTGAAGGATGGGAAATAGGGAGGAAAAAAAAATGGCATTTTTCTTGATGGAGAAACGGTAGTAGTAGGTTCTTCCCTAAAAATTAGTTCTGGGAAGAGTCTAATTTGATATTCAGAAGCAATGTAGGGGCACCTGGGTGGCTCAGTGGGTTAAGCCTCTGCCTTCGGCTCAGGTCATGATCTCAGGGTCCTGGGATCAAGACCCGCATCGGGCTCTCTGCTCAGCAGGGTGTCTGCTTCCCCCCCCCTCTCTGTCTGCCCCTCTGCCTACTTGTGATCTCTGTCTGTCAAATAAATAAATAAAATCTTTAAAAAAAAAAAAAAGCAATGTAAAGGAGGGGAGTATAATATGAATTCTCAGAGTATACTGATGATGTTAGTAAGTTCCCCTTGATGAGGAGAGCCCAAATTGATAAAGATTTACTGAAGGAAGAGTTTTCAAAGCTAATAGTATGTAGCAAATTGACAAAGCTATTTTACTTCCTCAAAGAAAAGTGACCAGACATAGGAACAGTCACCCTAAAATACTGACAGTTCAGTGCTGTGATTAATAGTGTAGGTCCCGGCTGCCTGGGTTGGAGTTCCACCTCTGCTGCTTACTATCTGGTGATGTTGGATGAGTTATTTAACCTCTTGTGCCTTAGTTTCAAATTTTGATAGTCCATCCCTTTATAATTTATAGAGCTGTGAGTTGCCTTCTGGAAAATCAAGAAAGGATATTACTAACTTTTAATATTTTACTCACATCTTCTCTGCATGCAAAGTAGTTCACAGATCAGCTTACCTTATCCCTTAGAACCAGTTAGGAAGAAGCAGACAGAGCCTAATGTGCTCTGGGAGGCCAGGGACTGTCAAGTTCCCTACTCTTTACTGAGGGAATGGGACACTGAAGAGCCTTGAAATCCAAGTTTCAAAGCTGAGACTTGGGTGTTGGAGCTTTGTGAAGTCTAAGGGCTGAAGATTTTGAAGGAAACATCAAGAAATCAGACATTTCTATATTTGAATCATGCGTATCTTTGCAACCAGTCCCTCTCCCTTCTCATGCTTCTCTTCCCTGAAGAGTTTTTATTTTCATCCTACTTGGAGGGGAGGTATGGATGATAATAGTGACTCAATGCATGGCAGCCATTTTCAAGGTCTGCCAGAGGTAGGTGTTTGGAGACTTGGATTTTGAGAAACCGCTTACTTCCCTCCTTGTAACCAGAGGTGGCTGTGATTCATCACAGGGTCCCTCTAGCTTCCTCTTTAGTACCCTGATCCCTTTTAGTCCCCTGAGCATCTTCCACTAGGCTGCAGGCTTCTTGCGGGCAACCAGATTCCTCCTTCTTGATAGCCCTAGGGTGCAGACAGTGCCCGGTACCCAGTAGATGCTCAGTTAATATTTGTTGAGTCAGTGGTGCAGAAATGGATGTTTCCCAGTGCCTGCATATTCCTTTTTGAATCACACCATTGATAAAATGTATTTTGTCTTAAAAGATTGCACTGTGATGAATATAGGGTGCATTTGCAATGTAGAAATGCTATTGTACCTATTAAGTGGTTGTATAAGCTTTTGTGAGCTGGCCTAGGAATTTCATCACTGTTATTATTTTTCTAGAAAATTTCATTCTAAGTCCCCCCCAAACTTTTTGCTCTGAAAGCATTTTAAATTTTGATCTATGTACACGTTTGGGAACCTTGTTACATAATCTATGGTATTTTTCCTTAGTTGTAGAAACTGGAGTTTACTGAGTTTTAAAAATACATTTGTGAAGTATTGGGTGTTGTATTAAAACAGCTTGGGGCTATTAAGAGTATTCGTTCACCCCCTGTGTTTACACTGTGGAGGGCTACTACTGTGATCAAAAAGGAACATTTTCTGAGTTGCTGAGACCCATTGTGGATCTTATACACCGACAAGTGAGCTCTCCACATTTTATTTTGTGAAGGCAGGAGCACTCAAAGAGATTTTCAAGAGAAGGAACTGGGAATGTTGTGGACAAAGTAAAAGAAGATTACTGCAGGAATAAATACATTGTTTGTTCCCCCCCGCTCCCCCCCCCCCCCCCCGCCATGTCTCAGGACTGAATCACTTTACAAGTGCAGTTGAGTCTCCTTTCTGTTACTTTGACTCTTCGCTCCCTGGTCATTCATGCTGCAAGAATCCTAGTTTCCCACATTTCTTATTGTGGCAGCCGAGGTCAAATCTGTCATCTTCTCTCCACATCTTTGTGTTCCTCAGGCACTGTACACTGTTCGATGACATCATTTTCCTTCTCAGACATCTTTCATCACTCAGTTACTGACTGATAGAATTAGAAAACCTTGTCTTCATTCATGGGCATCTGATATTTCCTTTTCAACCTTATTTTCTGCTAATAAGAAGCAGAAATGCTCCATGCCTGAGAGACTGGTCTACTAATGGAATCCTGCGTTTGTTTTTCTCATGCAGACACCCAACCCTGCCTTCTGACTCCATACCTCCTCCAGCTTGACTGCTCTGTTTCCCGCATGCTCTACCACTTCCTCAGGGTCTCGGGTCCAATGGTTCAGTCTTCTCTTTTTCCTATCTGGCAGACCCCTCCTGTTTTCACTTTGTTGCCCTTTTGTATAAAATTTCATGCCAAGTACCACTGGAGGGCACGCAGATGACATATTGGAGCTGACGTCTCTAACCTCGGCTGGACAGGAAGTGTTGCCAGAGAATCTAGCCAGCTATTTCTTGCTCTTCTTTCAAATGTTCTTCATTCTCCTGTGTACTTTTTAAAAATTATTTTTATTTATCTATCTGAGAAAGAGAGTAGCAGTAGAGGGAGAAGCAGACTCCCCAGTGAGCCAGGAACCCGATGCAGGACTCTATCCCAGGACCCAGGATCATGACCTGAGCCAAACGCAGACACTTAACCGACTGAGCCACCTAGGCACCCTGTCCTCTCTACTTCGAACCTAACATTGCCTACATCACTTTCTCAACAGTGGGCTCAAGGCTGATCTTCAGAGTTAGATAAAAGCCAAAGTATAGGAACTCCAACTTCTTGCCTGCAAATCTAAGCTTTTTTCTCACTGTTACCATGGGAAAGTTACCCTCATTGTGAAGGGTTAGTCATGCTCTACTTTCCTCTCTTGGACATTGATCTCTTTTTCACTCCCACTGTTTTTGCTGCATTTGAAAGCCCTCGTACTTGTGGTATCTCCCCCTTCAACATTTATGCTTGCTCACTTGCTGGCCAGCTCTCTAGAGCCTATTCTGTGGATATGGACATATCTTGAGCTTCTACATCACAGCTCGTTTTCAGGAGTTGTCTCCAATATCTCCATTTTCATACCTTCTTTTCTTTGCTCAGTTTATTGCAGTGTGACTTAAGAGCCTTAGCATGTCCCTAAAATTGTTCCCTTTAGTGTTACCAGCGACCTGCCAGATACTAAACTAACAGATATTTTTCAGAATTTATTTATCTCTTAGATCTCACCAGTTGCCACTGGCCACTCCCCTCCTCTTGACAAAAGCATTTCCTTGACCCATTCGATCCTACACACTTAATTTTCAGTTGTCCTTTCTCATTTTCCTTTGCGAATTGCTCTTCTTCCTGACGCTTGCAAATTGGTATTGATAATGGCCCTGCCTTCCATCCATTCTTCTTTCTCTTTATACGCGTCCTCTACGGTGCTACTGAAATGACCATATCTGTGTCCGTGATGCCCGGATGTGTATCTTCAGTTCCGATGTCTCTCTTGATGTGCAGTTTTGAACCATCCTGCGAATAGAACATATGTACTCAGAGATGAATAGCTCAGCATCCACATCAAAACTCATTCCTTCTCCTGTGGTAGCTAATTTAGGGAAGGGTTCTTAGCTCTCCAGTCTGTCCAAGACATAAGCCTGAAAGTCAGCCCGACTCCTTCCTCCACACGTACTGATGATGTCATTACCCTGCAGGGGTTTCTCATTACTCAGAGAAATCGAAGCTCTTGCATTTGGCTCATGTTCCTGTCATGATGTATTCCCTCAAACCTCTCCAGACACATCCTTTTCTTCTAATTCTGTTTTTAAATTTGAATATAATTGACATACAACATTGTATTAGTTGCCTGTGTATGACATAGTGATTCGATATATATACGTATATTGCAAAATGAGCACCACAATAAGTCTTGTTAACATCCATCACCATCGTTACCGATTTTTTTCTCATGATGAAAACTTTCAAGGTCTACTCTTCTGGCAACTCTCAAATATATACTGTAAGTATTATTAACTGTAATCACTGTGCTATACACAGACACATCCTTTTCAACCTGGAGGACTCTCTCCTTCATCTGAGAAAGAAAGGTCATTCTTTCCCTTCCTCCAGGCCTTCTAACTCTTTTCCCCAAAAATACTCATCTGTATACCCAAATCCCCCCATATACACACCAGATTATAGAAAAAGGCATAGAGGGGCACCTGGGTGGCTCAGTGGTTAAAGCCTCTGCCTTTGGCTCAGGTCATGATCCCAGGGTCCTGGGATCGAGCCTCATATCGGGCTCTCTGCTCGGCAGGGAGCCTGCCTCTTCCTTCTCTCTCTCTGCCTGCCTTTCTGCCTGCTTGTGCTCTGTCAAATAAATAAAAATCTTTAAAAAAAAAAAAAAAAAAAAAAAAGAAAAAGGCATAGAGTCACTTTCTTTGATCAGCACTGTTTTCCCCAGCAGTTTCACTGTTTTCTGCCTAGTAGTTATTCCAGAATCAGTTTGTTAAATACCATTTTTAGTTATGACTTCAGTATTTTAGTGTAACAAGTCTCAATATTTTTATTTAAATTAAAATCAGAACATGAAATTGTGCTAGAAGGTTAAATGCTTTAGGATGGCTTCCAGAAAATTCAGTTACTTGTTTTTAGGTAATACCTTGGACACTGTAATGTGTCTATCCTTTCAGATTCTTCAAGGCATAGCACTGGGAGAGAGGAAATGTACTTCTCTGAAGGTTCAGAATACGTTCCTTATGACTTCACTCATTTTTAGTATCACTGAGTGCCTAACAATGACCCTAACCCAAACCTAGGGTCTGGGGTTAAGCTGGTGAATGAAAACTAGCACTGCCTTTGTCCTCGTAACACTCTGAGCCTCAAAGAGGGAGACAAACTTTTATTAAGATCACATATTAGAAGTTGGATTGAAAATTGTCACAAGTGCTCATGACTGAGACGTTCTAAGGATACAATTGAGTGCTGGTCAGTGATGCAACATTCTTCTGAAGTTACAGCTTCCAGCATTTTTCATTTGTTTGTTTTTGGTTTTGGTGCTTCTGCAGATGAGGTCCAGGCTCTCATGTGGTGAGCAGGCAGGATGCTACTGCAGGAATCGGAGAGGAGATCCCCTGGTTAGGGAGCATTAGAAGCAAATCAGTAGCAGAGCTAAGTGTGTGCCCAGGAGGCAGGAGAATCTGGTGAGAGATAACACAGGGCAGATAAAATAAACGTGTTAGAATGCATCTTTTGATTTTTGTTTTGTTTTATTTTATGGATATTTTCATCACAATGGAAAATTACATGTGGGGAAAAATTTAAATCAAATTGCATATGAAAATGAATCATCTTTACATTATTTACCTTATGAAAATGGGAAAGGGTGACGGAACTGAAATGCTCGTAACTGAGAAGAATTAGTAATGGTGCAATTACAGTTTCACTTTAACAATGGTCCTGAGAAATAAAACACAATTTATAATTTTGTGTTACTTTCTACCAAAAGTTTTATGGAAGTTGGTTTTTTTTTTTTTAAGTTTTTTTTAGGTTTTTTTTTTTTTTTCCTGTGAGAAAAGAAACTTAACTCTGCTGATTAATGAGGGAGCAGCACTCATTCAAAAAGATCTTCCGACAATTAGGGTTGCTTAAAAAGGCAGAATACTGCCATCTGTTGTTCACTGAAATTGTATTTAGGCTAAGCAAACAGAACCTCAGGTTCAGGTTTAAGAGCAATTTTCAATCTAACAGATCAAGGACCATCAAAATTCATCAGCTTTTATAAGTACATACTCATTTCAGAGATTTTTAATTTCTCTATATTCTAAACTCATGCTCAGTCAGAAAACCCAGTTTCTTCAACTAACAGAAATAATAATGCTTTCTATTTACATAGCAATTTATACTCTCCAAGCCTTCCTGCCTTCATTTGCATGAGCAGTCACAAGAACAGCTCCTTACCTGGATTTCTCATACTTTGACCAGCCACCTCATCTTTTTCTAATTAGAAGAAACAGAATCAGCCTGGAAGTCAAAGGCAGCTAAGGTTATCTTAGCAATATGGGTCCTTACTAGAGTAAGTGATTTAATAAGTATGTTTTATTTCCTAAATACAAAAACAGTATTCTGTGTTAATTGTTATTTTTGAAGCTGATGAGCGAATTTGCTAGTGTCTGGAAGATACTTAGAAAACAGAGGGACTGCTTTAACAATTTTTGGCTTAATTACAGATAGAGTATAGGGAAATCTCTTAGGCCACATGGCCACATACTATATCCTGTTTGGTAACATGGAATGCTCTTTGAACATCAAATGAGAAGGAAGTTAAGAATTCTCATAACTGCTACATTTTGCTGTGCCTCACCTCTCACATAAGGGCGGCCCATGGAGATGTTGGAAATCAGTTTGGTGAAAGGCCCTGTATGTTTTCCTCCTACTGTACGTATGTATTATCTTAAGGGGAAAATCCAAATGTAAACTCATATTCCCTACCAGAAAATTAAAATAAGCAAACATCTGCTTCCTTAGGATGGCATTTAGCCAGAGTTCAGCCTACAATGAGTTACTGCAAAATTTTCACATGATTTCATTTTTAAAAAATTTCCCAACCAACTTGAAGTCTAAAATTATAAATGGATCCTATGAAAATATAAACATATATGCAATTTTGCTGGCTCGGAGGTCAGAACCAGTAATACACCAAAGACCATTTATCAATCCAGCTCACCTTCTAAGTGAATTTAGTACATTGGAGACCAAGCTGCTACTCCCTGGTACCACAGCCAGCCTCCCAGAGAAAGATGTGGAGCGTTGGGGTGGCAAAGTGTGCTTTAGGGATGTAGGAGACCCTTCCCAAAAACCCAGCAGGCATCTTTTTCCCAGCATTGAGGACCAAAGTTGGGTAAGAACCATCCCAGTGACTAGTTCCTTTTATGTGTCATTCCTTACACTGTTTATTCCTCTCTTCTCCCAACTCCCTCTTCACCCTGAGAATATTCTTCCCATGCTATGTTTGCCTCCCAGGGTGCCTCCCAGGATGACTAAATAGAAAGGAAGGGGGAAAAAAAAAAAAACCAAAAACAAAACTTCCAACAATGGAGCTAAGATGCCTGCTTTTAGAATTCCTTTCACATACTGTGTTGTAAATTATACCAGTGCAATCAACCATATTAACTGAAACCAGGACTTTTGTACAATTACTTTCTGAGAGCCAAAAATTAATCTCAGAAGTCTTATGAGTATATAGGAGGAGGGAGTACAAGCTTTAGCTTTACCTAGAATAAGAAGTGAAAGTATTTGGGTTTGTATTGTGGTGATTTGGTTTTGTTGATGAAGAAATGCTGTGTCTATGATGCATTCATCTGTGAACAAACTCCTGGCCCAGTATATAAGGAAGACAAACACACGTCATGTGCAGACTTTACCACACAGTTTTTTTCAGTGCAGTAATAATAATGGTGGTAATATATAATATTTATCAAACATGCCCTGTGGGCCAAGCACCTCTGCTGAGGTCTTTATGTGCTGGATTTCAGTTACTCATCAATAATACTATACAGTCAGTATTATTATTACCCCTTGCTCAGAGATAAGAAAATGAACAAGGAAGGTATATGAATTTTTTGAAAATCTCAGCAGATCCAACATTTGGATACAGGCAGACCAACTCTAGATCCTCTGCTCTCGAAGGCCCCATGTACTAATTCATAAAATAAAAAATTTGGTATTGATGAATGAGTACAACTTCCTCTCTTTTTATCCCAGGTCTTTGTAACTTTGCTTTCCAACTTCTCCCATAGACAGACTTCTGTATTACATACACGATGAAAAAAGGCACATGTTCATTTTCACACCCCGTGTGCTAATTCATAAACCAAACTTTATTTTCTCCTCTGGATTCAGGGGTGGTAATGAATAGCTATGATGTAACTGTTTATTATAAATGGTTCCTTTCACTGAAGGACTTTCGAGTGAAGGGTGTTGGGTTTAAAATGGTGTGGAGCTGTCTTAACAGAATCAGGGCTGTCATTGGTCTGTTCATTTTAAAAGTTTTAAAGCAGAGAATTATACAACTTCGACCTATATTTTACCTCTCATAATATATCTTAACTTACTACATAGAAATATGCAGGCTTTTACAAATCTTTTGGATGAGGAGCCAAGAATGTTTCTCTTTGAGCACGTGTTCACCATATCAGTTGGAATGGAAAGTTCTCTTTCTTCTATGTACCACATGGTACTTCATTGTACACAACTGCCAGTTTCAAATTATTTCTCACTGGAAGTGACTTAGGTACTTGAAAGCATTTGGAGTTCAAATCTTTCAGATAGGTTATCATTTTCCTTTTGGATGTTTACAGTCATACCTCCCCTACCTAATTTAACAGAAATCGATATTAGGACCTCACTTTGATGAAATGTATTTATGAAGTCTTTAAAGCTATTCAACTTTGTCTTTAAAGCAACTTTTTGGTTTTTTACTCATGTTATCATTGGTTTATGGATATTATATTAGCATAGGTAATTTACAGTGACAAAAGACAACTGGCCTGAACAGATGCGGGACAAAAGGAAGCTGATATTTGGCAAATGTACAGCTCAACTCTTGGGAGAAGAATTATGTAAAAGTTCCAGGGAATAACCTCTTCCCGCCCTGAGCGCTCAATGTATTTTAATGTAGAAAGGAGACAGCATCAGTGACTCAATCATAAGTTAAAGGTAGCAATGTGAAACAAAGAATTTTCTGTCTACATAATACTTTTTAAATTGTCTTTAAAAATTTTAAATGCTGACTAATGCCAGGAAATAAGTTCTAAAATCATTTCCTTCCTTCTTCTTTGATGTGTGTGTTTATGTGTAGATGCAAAATGCTTTAGATTTATAGAATTGAAAAGGATCTTAGGAAGATCTAACCCAGTTCTCTGATTTTGCAAGTGGGAGGAGCCTGTGTACCCCCAATGGATACAATATTGCCTAGAGTAAACCTTCGATTAGTTTTGGAAACCATGCTGAGTTAAAATATTAAACAACATGGCGGTCTGATTCAAGGCATACAGCATCTCAACTAGGTTATGTAGGTAATTGCCTTCATTGTGGTTCTTTGGCATTTGTAGCCATCTTTGGATTTCATGTAGAATTATGAAGAGAGATTTTTATACTGCTTCTAATTCTTTTTTTTTTCCCAGTCAGAATAAATTAATCTCCAAAGCAAATGACTCATCAGATGATTCACTAATTCACTGACTCAGAAGACTTGAGAGTTATTATGTATCTTCCACTTCTAAGCAGGGATGTATGTAACTAATTTGATTAAGTTATCAGTTTAGTCTTTGCTTCAAAATATGTGGGAGGAAGAACTATTAACTTCTATAACTTCTGTTGGAGCTATACCTTCTGTTGGAGGGAGTTGGTGCTGCCTGCAACAGAATTCATCAGGAATTAGATGCATTACCGTCACCCCATTTTCTATACCAGATAGCCACCCTGATCATTTTGAACAGCAAATTGTTGTTGACCTCAGTTTTCCCAGTACCTTTCTGATTTTTCCCGTGGGCAGCTTCTCATTCTTTAAATGAAATGGTGTTTGTTGGCTTCTTTGTTTTCATTCACCTTGTTCCTATGGTTATTTCCTAAAACTGTTCAACAATTATTCCTTTTAGAAATTCCCTATTTCTGAATAATATTTTTACAGAAACCCAAACACAGTGCTACACTAAATAATCTGGTATGCTACTGAAAGATATATAATTTTATTTTACATACGTGCTGTTAGTTATTTGATCACATGAATTCATTTGTTGGAATTTTTCAAAATTTGCCTCTTAGGGTAATTTTAGAAACTTGGGTGCCCTGCATGGAGGGCATATCCTTTGTGACTGCTACACATATGCAGAGCTTTCCCTTTTATCATGCTAATAGTGTAATTTCAGAGTTTTAGTGCAGCAGTAGTAAGAGTGAAAACAAATTTCCTATAATTGAATTGTTAATACATGCCTATTCTAGGAGTTATGTTAATGGTGTATTTGTTGTTGTTTCTTTAACTTCTTACCTATAATTCCAGATTTTCCCAGCCTTTGGTTTACGATGAATAAAGTAACTTTGAAGCAATTAGATCATATTATATACCAAAGCATCTATGTATTCACATCCTGGAGTAAAGTAGAGTAAAGTAAAGTGGAGTAAAGTAGACTGGATGGAGATAACAGGGACAAGGGAAAATATTATAAAAATTGGGTGCTTTGAAAAGTGGTGGATTTACCAGGAAAATCAGCTATTTTTAGTTTAACATATAAAACCCCACTTTCCTCGGCTGTTTATCAGACTTAAATTCTGGATTTTCTTTTTAAAGGTGGTGATCCAAATCTGGTTGTCGTTTAAATAATGTCCAGGGTATTACACTTGCATCTTCTAAAATGTTATGTATAACTATTCCTATCATAAGGAGAACTTGCAAAGTAGAATGTCTGATATTGCTTGGTCACTTAAAAAAATTTTTTTTTTGAAAAAAAAAAAAAAATTTTGTTTTATCTCTACCATAAAAAGACTGAACTGTGGTTTTACGCTTCAGTATAGTTCCCTACTGCACTCAAAGATGATTTCAGGCTGTTAAGACTTCCCTTTAAAGTAGCTTTCATACAAACTTAACCTTTACTATTTATTATCACTAAGATTTCACCAGTTAAATGGAATATTTCTGAGTATTTATTGGTATACCTAGAAATTTAGTTACATTATTTTCAAAGTTGGATAGGGTCTGGCAATACCCTCTGTGTGAGTCACTCTTTTTCATATTTTGTATCATCGGACGAAAAAACTACCATCAACCAAAGCCCTTCTCTCCAAAAATTCCTTAGTAGTTATTCCTTGGACTCTTTCATGTCTTTATAACTTGCCTGCTGCTTATTGAAAGAGAGGCCCTTCTGTCATGTGTGGTTAGTTTTGGCAATTTTGTGGCAAGCAAATCTGATTGTTGGTTTTAGATTTTATGCCTCATTGAAACCTTTAGTTACTTGAGCGAAAAAGTGGTGATAACTTCTATGTGTGATGCAACTTTTGACTGTTGTACAGTTCTATTTTTGAATCAGAAAACCAGTGTAGTGGGGCGCCTGGGTGGCTCAGTGGATTAAAGCCTCTGCCTTCGGCTCAGGTCATGATCCCAGGATCCTGGAATCGAGCCCCGCATCAGGCTCTCTCCTCGGCAGGGAGCCTGCTTCCTCCTCTCTCTCTCTGCCTGCCTCTCTGCCTACTTGTGATCTCTATCTGTCAAATAAAATAAAATAAAATAAAATCTTAAAAAAAAAAAAAAAGAAAAGAAAACCAGTGTAGCAAAGACTTGATTTCATTCCTGTATTAAGTATACTTCATTAAAGTATACTTATTCAATAGTAAAAATGGCCGCTTTGGTTTCTTAGCCAATTCCAGTGTGTATCATTTACTTCTCACTGGCATGAATATTGCTTTGTTTTTGCTTGAAGACCTTTGCTTTGACCAAAGCTATGGCATAAAAGGCATTAAAATACATAATGAATGTCTTTTCTAAATTCTTACCTAACACTAACAATGGCTTAGGAGAATGAGTTCAGTTCTATTTGCATTTTAAAGTTACCTTAGAATTTTTAAATTTTTTTTAGTATATCAGAAATGTATCTAGTACTTAAAAAGAGAATACATTACTAAAAAGTCATAAAATTATAAAAAAGACTTGTTCTCTCACCAATAATTCATTAAAAATTACAATTCGAGTTACCAGTGAACATGCTCTACTTTTTCTGCAGGTTTGTAAATTTTGTTTAGTGAGAACATTTTGAGAAAAACTCTTTATTAATTACTGGAACATAAACTGTTAATTTCACTGTCAGAAAGTCTGAAAATATTATGTCCTAAAACAGTTTGACTTAAATTTTCATTTTTTAAAGGGAAACAGTGCAGTGACTTTTGATTTTATTAGAAAAGCATGGATAGGAATAAATATTATTCTTTCAGAAGGTCATGCTGAGTGAGTTTTTTTAGAAGCATCATAATTAGGGGTACAGTTGAAAATATGTGTTTCCGAAAGGGAATGTTAATTTAGTTTGGTGGCATATTTCATGAATGTTTTTGAAGTTGACAGTGTAGGTACATATGTGAAGGATGCATGAGTGTATCCTAAAACTATTAACATTACTCTTTAATTTTTATGTCGGTCCATCATGTGTATTTAGGCATCCAAACAGAAGAGCATGGCACAGTGAGTACCTAAAGCACTAAATAATTACAGATATATTTAGGAACATCAGATTAAAAAGTTCAACATATATTTTGGAGTACTGTTTCAGCTCCTAAGCTCTAGAACCAGAATATTTGTTTGTAGTCTGATGTTGCATGTCCCAGCTATCTGATCAGGGTTCTGGCAAGTTCTCTTTTACTAATAAAAATGAAGTTAGTAAATGAAGTACTTTGCAGACTTGTGTTGAGCAAATGTAACCTGCCACTATGATTATGATGGTTGCTATTATTATTCCATGGTAAAAGACATAACTGCTCTATGTCTTAAATTTATCCATTACTTATAGTTGGTCCAGGATTACATATCTTCATGTATGTTGGATGTTTTCATAATTTTTATATTTTTTTGATTATAAAGAATAATAATACATATTTGCTTTTTTGATGATATATTTTTCCCCACCAGTGAATAATGATGTATTTTTTTCAAGTAACTATTTGTAGATCTACCCAAATCTTTTAAAAAACTATATACCACCTCATTGTTATACTACAACTTTATTTGTATCATTTTTTTCTATCAATGTGCATATAGGCTGCATTCTCTGGTTGTTATTAGAGAGATATTGTATCACTTTATGCCTTTGTCCTCGTATTTTTACATATTTGCAATTTTTCTTTAGATGTCTGTCAACCTTGTTTTCCTGGATCATAAAATATATACATTTAAGTGACAAATTGATAGATTCAGCAAAATGCCCTTCCACAAACACTGGGTTTTGACTCACTGTTCACTTGCCCAAACTATAACTAATACTCGGTGCTCTCAATCCTTTGTTATTTTGTCACTTCGATGAGTAAAAGTTTTCATTATGTTAATTTGCATTTTAAATATTAGGCAGACAAGTAAATTCATACATTTGATTATTTACATTGTGTTTGGGTTATTTGGTTATTCCTTTTACCAAAATTTGTCTTTTATTGATTTTTTTTTTAGAAGCTCTTCATTTGGATATGTTTTGTCTTCTCTGTGTGGCAAATACTTTTTCATTGCTTTTTCTGTTTGTTTATGGTATATTTGCTTACATAGAAACTTACGTCTTTAGATCTGTCAAACTGTCATATATTTCATTGACAGTTTATGAATTCATATTTTTTAAAATTTTATTTTATTTTTTTAGTGTTCCAAGATTCATTGTTTATGCACAATACCCAGTGCTCCATGCAATATGTGCCCTCCTTATACCCACCACCAGGGTCATCCTTCCCCCCGAACCCCTCCCCTCCAAAACTCTCAGTTTGTTTCTCGGAGTCCACAATCTTTCATGTTTCATCTCCCCCTCCGATTCTCCCCAACTCACTTCTCCTCTCCTTCCCCTAATGTCCCTCACATTATTCCTTATGTGCCACAAGTAAGTGAAACCATATAATAATTGACTTTCTCTGCTTGACTTATTTTGCTCAGCATAATCTCGTCCAGTCCTGTCCATGTTGATACAAAAGTTGGGTAGTCATTCTTTCTGATGGAGGCATAATATTCCATGGTATATATAAACCATATCTTCTTTTTTCTTTTAAAGATTTTTATTTATTTATGTGAGAGAGGCATCGCAAGTAGGCAGAGAGGAAGGTAGAAAGAGAGGGAACACTGGGCTAAGCAGGGAGCCCACTTCGGGCTCAATCCCAGGCCCCGAGATCATGACCTGAGCTGAAGGTAGAGGCTTAACCCACTGAGCCACCCACACGCCCCTGAACCATATCTTCTTTATCCATTTGTCTGTTAAAGGGCATCTTGGCTCTTTCCACAGTTTGGCAATTGTGGCCATTGCTACTATGAACATTGGGGTTTATATAGCCCTTCTTTTCACTGTATCTATATCTTTGGAGTAAATACCCAGTAGTGCAATTGCAGGGTCATAGGGAAGCTCTATTTTTAGTTTCTTAAGGAATCCCCACACTGTTTTCCAAAGTGGCTGCACCAACTCGCATTCCCACCAACAGTGTAAGAGGGTTCCCCTTTCTCCACAACCTTTCCAACATTTGTTGTTTCTTATCTTGTTAATTGTGGCCATTCTAACTGGTATAAGGTGGTATCTCAATGTGGTTTTGATGTGAATCTCCCTGATGGCTAATGATGATGAACATTTTTTCATGTGTCTGTTAGCCATTTTTATGTCTTCTTTGGAGAAGTGTGTGTTCATGTCTTCTGCCCATTTTTGGACATAATTACTGTTTTTTGGTGTTGAGTATGAGGAGTTCTTTATAGAACTTGGATATCAGCCCTCTTTCTGTAGTGTCATTTGTGAATATCTTCTCCCATTCCATGGGGTTGCCTCTTTTTTTTGTTGACTGTTTGCTTTGCTTGCAGGAGCTTTTGATCTTGATGAAATCCCAAAAGTTCATTTTCGCTTTCATTTCCTTTGCCTTTGGGGACATGTCTTGATGGAAGTTGTTGTGGCCACTGTCGAAGAGGTTACTGACTATGTTCTCCTCTAGGATTTTGAAAGATTCCGCCTCAAGTTGAGGTTTTTTATCCATTTCGAGTTTATCTTTGTGTATGGTATGAGAGAATGGTCAAGTTTCATTCTTCTATACATAGCTGTCCAACTTTCCCAGCACCATTTATTGAAGAGACTGTCTTTTTTTCCCTGAATATTTTTTCCTTCTTTGTCGAAAATTATTTGACCAGAGTTGCGAGTCCATATCTGGGCTCTCTACTCTGTTCCACTGGTCTATATGTCTGTTTTTGTGCCAGCACCATGCTGTCTTGGTGATCACAGCTTTGTAGTAAAGCTTGAAATCAGGCAATGTGATGCCGCCAGCTTTGTTTTTCTTTTTCAACATTTCTTTAGGAATTCGGGGTCTTTTCTGGTTCCATACAAATTTTAGGATTGTTTGTTCTAGCTCTTTGAAAAATGCCGGTGGAATTTTGATCGGGATGGCATTGAAAGTATAAATTGCTCTAGGCGGTATAGACATTTTAACTTAATGTTTATTAAGTTAAACAATGTTTATTCTTCCTATCCATGAGCATGTAATGCTCTTCCATCTTTTTGTGTCTTCTTCAATTTCTTTCATGAGTGTTCTGTAGTTCCTCAAGTACAGATCCTTTACCTCTTTGGTTAGGTTTACTCCAAGGTATCTTATGGTTCTTGGTGCTATAGTAAGTGGAATTGATTCTCTGATTTCCCTTTGTGTATTTTCATTGTTAGTGTATAAGAAAGCAACTGATTTCTGTACATTGATTTTGTATCCTGCCACATTACTGAATTGCTGTATGAGTTCTAGTAGTTTGGGGATGGAGTCTTTTGAGTTTTCCGTATAAAGTATCATGCCATCTGCGAAGAGAGAGTTTGACTTCTTCTTTGCCAATTTGAATACATTTTATTCTTTTTGTTGTCTGATTGCTGTTGCTAGGACTTCTAGTACTATGTTGAACAACAGTGGTGAGAGTGGGTATCCTTGTTTTGTTCCTGCTCTCAAAGGGAAGGGTGTCAGCTTTTTCCCATTGAGAATGATATTCGCTGTGGGTTTTTCATAGATAGATTTTATGAAGTTAAGGAATATTCCCTCTATCCCTATACTTTGAATTGTTTTAATCAGGAACGGATGCTGTATTTTGTCAAATGCTTTTTCTGCATCAATTGAGAGGACCATGTGGTTCTTCTCTCTTCTCTTACTGATTTGTTCTTTCACATTGATTGATTTGGGAATGTTGAACCACATTTGTATCCCAGGGATAAATCCTGCCTGGTTATGGTGGATAATCTTTTTAATATACCATTGAATCCTATTAGCTAGGATCTTGTTGAGAATCTTGGCATTCATATTCATCAGGGATATTGGTCTAAAATTCTCCTTTTTTGATGGGGTCTTTGCCTGGTTTGGGGATCAGGGTAATGCTGGCTTCATAGAAAGAGTCTGCAAGTTTTCCTTCTGTTTCTATTTTTTGAAACAGCTTCAAGAGAATAGGTATTATTTCTTCTTTGGATATTTGGTAGAATTCCCCCCAGGGAATCTGTCAGGTCCTGGACTCTTGTCTTTTTTTTTTTTTTTTTCCCCTGGACTCTTGTCTTTTGGGAGGTTTTTGATCACTGCTTCAATCTCATTACTAGATATTGGTCTATTCAGGTTGTCAGTTTCTTCCTGTTTCAGTCTTGGAAGTTCATAGGTTTCTAGGAATGCTTCCATTTCTTCTAGGTTGCTTAACTTATTGGCATATAGCTGTTGGTAATAATTTCTAATGATTGTTTCTATTTCTTTGGTGTTAGTCATGACATCTCCCATTTCATTCATGATTTTATTAATTTGGGTCCTCTCTCTTTTCTTTTGGATTAGTTTGGCCACCAGTGGTTTATCAATCTTATTAATTCTTTCAAAGAACAAGTTTCTAGTTTCGTTGATGTGTTGTCCTGTATCTCTAGTTTCTATCTCATTGATTTCTGCTCTAATCTTAATTATTTCCCTTCTTATGGTTGGGGTTCACTTAGTTTGTTGTTGTTTTTCCAGTTCTTTAAGGTGTAAAGAGATTTGGTGTTTGTGGGATTTTTCAGTTTTTTTGAGTAAGGCTTAGATGGCTATGTATTTCTCCCTTAGGACTGCCTTTGCCATATCCCATAGGTTTTGGACTGATGTGTCTTCATTCTCATTGGTTTCCATGAATTGTTTAAGTTCTTCTTTGATTTCCTGGTTGATCCAAACATTCTTGAACAGGATGGTCTTTAGCTTCAAAGTGTTTGAATTCCTTCTAAACTTTTTCTTGTGGTTGAGTTCCAGTTTCAAAGCACTGTGGTCTGAGAACATGCAGGGAATAATCTCAATCTTTTGGAATCAGTTGAGTCCTGATTTCTGACCCAGTATGTGGTCTGTTCTGGAGAGAGTTCCGTGTGTGCTTGAGAAGAATGAGTATTCTGTTGTTTTAGGGTGGAATGTTCTGTATATATCTATGAGGTCCATCTGGTCCAATGTGTCATTCAAAGCTCTTGTTTCTTTATTGATTTTCTGCTTAGATGATCTATCTCTGAGAGTGGCATGTTAAAATCTGCTACAATTAATGTGTTCATATCAGTATGACTCTTTATTTTGCTTAACAGTTGGCTTATGTAGTTGGCTGCCCCCATATTGGGGGCATAAATATTTACAATTGTTAGATCCTCTTGGTGGATAGACCTTTAAGAATTATGCAGTGTCCTTCTGTATCTCTGACTACAGTCTTTAGTTTAAAATCTAATTTAGCTGATAAGAGAATCACTATCCCAGCTTTCTTTTGAGGCCCATTGGCATGAAAGATGGTTCTCCATCCCTTCACTTTCAGTCTGCGTGTATCTTTAGGTTCCAGATGTGACTCTTATAGACAGTTTATGGAAGGGTCCTGTTGTTTATCCAGTCTACAACCCTGTGCCATTTTATGGGAACATTTAGGCCGTTCACTTTGAGAGTGATTATTGAAAGATAAGTTTTTATTGACATTGTGTTGCCTGAGAAGTCCTTGTTTCTATAGATTGTCTCTGCAAATTTCTGTTCTATGTCACTCTTAGGTTCTTTCTTCTTTTATAGAATCCCTCTTAATATTTATTGTAGTGCCAGCTTGGTGGTCACATACTCTTTTAAACCTTGTCGGTCTTGGAAGCTCTTTATCTCTCCATCCATTATGAATGACAGCCTTGGTGGATAAAATATTCTTGGCTGCATGTTCTTCTCATTTAGTGCCCTGAATACGTCTTGCCAGCCCTTTCTGGCTTGCCAGGTTTCTGTGGACAGGTCTGACGTTACTCTGATGGACCTTCCTCTGTACATAAGGAATCTCTTTCCCCTAGCTGCCCTTATGACCACTTGTCTAAAATTATGATTTGTGAATTTCACAATTAAGTGTCTGAAGGTCTTTCTAGATTTGTTGATCTTGGGGCGTATCCTTTCTGCCTCTAGGATATGAACACTTGTTCCATTCCCCAGACTAGGGAAATTTTTTCCAGGATTTGTTCAACTATATCTTCTAGTCTTCTCTTTTTCTCTGCCCCCTCAGAGATCCCAATAATTCTGATGTTGGAACATTTCATGGCATCATTTATTTCACTAATTCTGTTTTCATGGCTTCTAAGGTGTTTGTTCCAGACCTCTTCCTGATCCTTATTTTCTATCAGTCTGTCTTCTAGATCACTAATTTGATCTTCTGCCTCGGTTACCCTAACTGTTAGAGTATTTAGATTAGATTGGATCTCACTGATAGCATTTTTTAGTACTTCCAGATCAGCCCTCACTTCTACCCTTAGAGATTCTATGTTGCCCCTAGTGGTCTTCTTCAACCTACCCATTGCCTGGGTAATTGTTACCCTGAATTCCCTTTCCAACATACTGTTTATGTCCATATCCAAGAGTTCTGTGGCAGAGAGCACAGTCTCTGAATTTTTCCTCTGTTGGGTGTTTCTCCTCCTAGTCATTTTTGTGAGAGGTGGTTGAGGGGATATATAGCTGAATATGTCAACCACGATCTAGGCAAGGTGCTCCCTTTCAAATGTATACAGCATTGCATTTGGTCCTTCCAGCAAGTCCATGAAGTACTGTTGGTGTTATTTTCTCAGGAAAAAGAAGACGAAGAACTAGGCATGGGAAAATCAAGTAGTCACCGGGATCTGTTTGAGAGAATCTTCCTGAGAAAGTGAGGAGACTCTCAAGCTCGAATTCACATTATTTTTTAACATTCCAGCATTATAACTTAAACCCTGCTCTTTTCTTTTAATAAACTTATAATCATATATGTTTAAATTTTCATCTCTCCGAAGTTTATCTTTAAGTCTGTTGTGAGAAAATGACTAAATTTTTCTTCCAAATACATAGCCAAACTTTTAACAGTCTTTTATTGAAAAACTCCAGAATTACAATTTTTATACCATTATCAGTATTGAGCACTTAAAGTTGCCAGCACAATATTGAGTGCTTTACGTTTATTATCCCTGTTCTTAGAATTACCTTCTGAAACTGGTGCTATGACTGTATCCACTTTATAGATGCAGAAATCACAGCACGGGATCTTAGTGACTTGCCGGAGATCATGCAGCTGGAAAGTGGTAGGGTTAGGAGTCAGAATTTAGACGTAAGTAGCCTAGCTCCAGAATTTGCACCCTGATTGCTGACTGCATTGTGGAGTTATGTGGGTTCCTTGTACCTCTTCCTGTGGCAACTTCCAGTATTCGTGGTCTTCTGTATGCTGTCTTGAAGCTTCATCTATCTTCTTGGCCTTGACTCTGCCCATACTCTTCCTTGCTGTCATGCCTTCCTGCTGGCATTCTGGCCCAAGCCGTAGACTGGGGAACAATCCTGTCCTCTTTGTTTTGTGCTTTCCTTTCTTCAGCAAAGAGAGTGTAAGGACTCTCAGTCTGATAGGCATTTTAGAAAATATGATAGAGGTGCCACAGAATACCAGAACTAAAATTACTGTTTTTACCAACAACAAGAAGAGGGATAACATGTGAATCTGATCACAAGCCAAAGGCTTTTGGGGCCTATCTGTAATATTAATTAAGTAACTACCATAGGGGCACCTGGGTGCCTCAGTCAGTTAAGCATCTGCCTTTGGCTCAAGTAATGATATTAGGGTCCTGGGACCAAGCCCCACATTGGGCTCCCTGCTCAGCAGGGAGTCTGCTTCTCCCTCTCCTTCTGCCCCTTTCCTCTTCATGTGTGTGTGATCTCTCTCTCTCTCTCAGGTGAATAAATAAAATCTTAAAAAAAAAAATACCATATACCAGGCTTAACTGTCACATTAAAATATTAACTAAAATTAAAAGTTTGTGGTATACTAATGTTATTTTTAGAATGAAATTTCTAAATAACATGCATTAAAATATTGAGCTCTTTATAAGGAATGGCTGATAGGAAGTTTTTTCCAATTCCCTGAAACTTCTTGCTTTTTTTTTTTTTTTTTTTTTAAGATTTATTTATTTTAGAATGAGGGAGGGGGAGAGTGTGAGGGGTGGGAGGAGCAGAGGGAGAGGGGGAGAGAAGCTCAAGCAGACTCCCTGCTGAGCACAGAGCCAAATGCAGGGCTGGATCCCAGAACCCTGAGATCACAACCTGAGCTGAAACCAAGAGTCGGAAGCTTAACTGACTGAGCTGCCCAGGCACCCCAACTTTTTGCCTTTTAAAAGCTAGTGTTTATCTTTTTAATTTCTTCAAATATGCCCCACCCCTCCCAAAGTTACAACATTAAAAACATGCTGTGACTGCCAAAATGGCAAAAGCCATGGCAAATTTTGGCAAAATTTGAAACAGAAATGAGATTTGAATGTCCTTTACTGCAACTTGAAAGAGTCAGTCAGCCCATTTTTTTTTTTGGAAAAAGCCCCCTTTTAGTGTGTGCACCTTCAGCTTCAAGCCTTTTCTCACTTGAGTGTTAATCTGTTTGGTGTCTCAGTCCTCAGGAACCAGTATTACTGTGGATATTGCCGTGATGGGGGAGGCTCACGGCCTCATTACCGACCTCCTGGCAGACCCTTCACTGCCCCCCAACGTGTGCACGTCCTTGAGGGCAGTGAGCAACCTGCTCAGCACCCAGCTCACCTTCCAGGCGATTCACAAGCCCCGCATGAATCCTGCTGTTTCCTTCAGTGACAACTATACCTGTTCTGATTCTGAGGAAAGCTCTGAAAAAGACAAGCTGGCTATTCCCAAGGTAAGTGTGAATAACCTATCCCTAGAAAGGTTAAACGTCTTGTTTTGCCTTCTAGGTCTGTTTCTTGTCATCCCCAGATCCAGATTCATGTCAGTGACTCAGTGGAGATGTGTTGATTGGGGACATCAAAGTAATAAAAATTTAAACATAAAGACTTGTGTCCTGATACCTTATAGGTTTCTATAAATGAAAGTTTTACCTTTTTTTTTTTTTGTTTAAATTCAGACTCTGAAGACGTTTTTACTTCCATATGCCAGACTCTGTTTTGTGAGACAGGGATGTAGCCATGAGGGGTGGAGACAGGCAAAAGTCCCTGCTCCCTCTCATGTGGTTCTATTTAAAATCCCTCGCCCTCGAAAACCCCGAGATCGGCTGCTCATGATTTCTTTGTGTGATACTGTTCACAGTACCCTCCTGGGTTTCCCAAATCCAAGAAGTTTTGAACTCAAACAGTTTTAATTGATTTTGGATGACTTCAAGTAAAAGATGGCCTAGTGATTTGTAAATCCCTTCTTTTTATGTGTAAGATGTAAGAGTATTACAAATGTAAGCTGTAGGAAATGGGATCCTACAACCAACTTAGACCTTGCGTTAGTTGAAAATGGGTTATTTTAAAGACTGAAAAAATCAGAATTTAAGTCCTTTCCAGCATGTCTCGCATGGTTATGTATTTGGTAAACAGGCATCTGTCCTTTCAAGCTGGTGGTCAGTCAGGAACACCCATGACTTAGTTTTTGTGAGTCTCTTGTCTCAGGAATGTGTGTTTCACACAATTTGGTCAATTAGGTATTTACATAATTTTCTTGGAACATCTTCTCTGGGGAAGCTTCTATGGCTAAGCATGATGTGACAGTCAAGGAATAGAGATTAACTGATTCCTTTCAGTATCAGAATAGACATGAAGTTAGTGAGATTTTTAGGCATCAGTCTTGGTATTTACAAGGCTTGACCTTTTCTCTTCCTATTGAATTACCTTCAAAGATGCATATTCAGATCTTTAAGAAATATGGGAAACTAGTCTCTGAGCTATTCTTGAATCTCAAGGTGCTATATACCTCTCAAAAGCTTTTGTTACCTTCAGGAGACCAGGATTCATCTTTGAAAAGAATGGCTCAATGATTGGTCTACTTGGGGTAACTAGTAACAAATAAAAATGGGTCAAGCTTCTACCTATTAGTACTATATTGTTGTAGTTGTATTAGAAGACTACCTTCCTTTTAATTTTTAAGTTGAAGACCCTCTTCAGAGTGCTGGTACTCATCCTGGTAAGCTCAGACTCTTGCCTCCCTGCCACTGATGCCACATACCCTGTTTAGGATATCACAGGAGAAGAAGTAGTCATGAGAGGGTTGCAGGTCAACTGACAGACTCTTCTGTTGGTACTGATGGTATTACCTTATGCCTGATGTCGAAGTCATGCTAGTCCCAAGAAAAGTGGTGCGTTTTTTGAGTTATGCTCTTACCTTCAGCTCCTGGCTTTTGTTAAGTCAAGAAATTAAAATGAAATTAATAAACACTTTGGCGTGGAGACTGTTTTGCTAGAAGGTAAAAATTAATCCATGCCCCAAACAAATGACTTTTGAGAAAAAGGCTTTTGCCCATAATAACTAATAGAATATATGATAAGTGTGTATATCCTATTACACTGAGGTAACTGTAAAGTTTTCCCAAAGGTAAATGACTCTCATTCCTATAATTCCACATTACAATCATCATTTAAATGAAGATCCCGAAACGTTAATTTTATAATATTCATTCTTTTATTGAATTCCTGAGCACCCAGTTTTTAGATAGGTAACATTCAGCCACTGTAGTTTAATAAAGTCACTTCCAATTAAAAACCCAATTTCTCCCATTGTATTATATAGAAGTCAGTGATCAAAAATATGCTTGGTAATAAAATCACTCCTTCTTTCTAGCGCCTGAGAAGGAGTTTGCCTCCTGGTTTGTTGAGACGAGTTTCGTCGACTTGGACAACTACCACCTCAGCCACAGGCCTCCCCACTTTGGAGCCTGCGCCTGTACGGAGGGACCGGAGTGCTAGCATCAAACTGCAGGAAGCATCTCCATCAAGGTTAGGCAATGCTCCTGTTGGTTTCACATCTCTTAGAGAAGTTATGTAAATAAATTCCTTTATAAAGGAATTACATACATAAATCCCTTTTTAAAGGAATTATATATATAAATTTTATAAAGGGATTTATGTATATAAATTTATGTGTATAAATTTACAATTCCTTTGTATATGTATATAAATTTGTATATGTATATAAATTTAAAATTCCTTTATAAAGGGATTTATGTATATAAATTGTAAATTTATATACATAAATTTACATTTATATACATTTATGTATATAAATCCCTTTATAAAGGAATTGTAAATTACAGAGGAAAGATGGCCCAACAATTTATGTTTGGCTGGAGGCCAGCTTTGAAAATGAATGCAAAGGACTGTACAGATTAACATCAGATAATAGGCTTAAATTGTATTGCTTGGTCTTAAATATAAATGGGAACAGTGACTTGAGGTAATGCCTGCCAGTGTGACAGGATGGGAAGAGGTGAGCCAGCTCAGAGTAGTGGTAAGCTAGATTTTGCCTAGACTGAGAGTGATACTGAGATTCTGAAATTGGAAGCATCCAACCTGACATTTGCAAATTGTTGTTAGAGTTTCCCCAGCCCACCAGACCTGTTATCCTAGCATTATATGAAAGGCAAAAGATCAGATCAAAAAGTAGATCATTATCCTAAGAGCACCTGGATATGTTCAAACATTTGGTAATCTAAAGTTTATTTAGTCAGAGCACAAACTGGTGCTGCCAGAAACAGGAGGTGGGGGAGGGGGTGTGGAGTGTGCCAGATGGGTAAAGGGGATCAAAAGGTACAAACTTTCAGCTTTAAATAATTGTCATGGGGATATAACATCAGCATGGTAACTATAGTTAATAATATAAAAAAATAATAATAATATAGCATTATTACTATATTGTCACCATGCTGTATCACACATTTGAAAGTTGCTGAGAGTAATCTTAAAAGTCCCCATCACAAGAAAAAAAAATTTTTGTTAACTGTGGGGTGATGAATGCTAACTAGACTTATTTTGGTGATTACTTCATAATATGTACAAATATCGAATCACTCTATTGTACACCTGAAACTAACATATCAATTATATCTCATTTGAAAATAGAACAAACTTTATTTAGCATATTAATTACAATTTTACAAATTGATTTCAAAGCCAAAATTACCAAAGCTAAAGGAAAGGTAGTGTTAAGATCTAGAAAGAATTTTGAAGAAAACAACATTGTGTTTGTCCTTTTCTATTTAGAATAAAAAGAGCATGCTTTATATGAATTCAGTGATTTTGAGAACATTTCCCATATGATTTTAGGTTTTTGAAACATTTGCATCAGTTTTATTAATGACCCAATGACTGAAAAATAACCATATCTTTGTTGAACTCCATGATGGCAATATTACAAGTGGTTTTCTCCTGAACTTGGGCTTGAATAGAAATAAAGCACCATTTGAGATTGATTTAAACCCAAAGCATGAGTTTAATGACTGCTAACTTATCTTTGTCATTTAAAAATATGTATAACTGGTGTCTTCCATAATAACATTGATAGTCTAATGAACCTCTAGAATCAGAAGGAAACTCAAATGATTCTTTCTTTGACGTATCAGTGTAATTCCACTCCATCTGATTACCTGGGTTTTCATAAAACTTCAAATGCTACCACAGGAGAAGGTTACCTAATTTGTTTTGTGGACATTTCCTGAAGGTCAAATTATAAGTCCTTAGTGATGTTTTCCTCTAAAAATATTGGCTGTTGTCAGTGTCTACGGCAGTGAATACTTAGAGGTGATAGTGAATACTTGTTACATGTTTGTTCCTTAAGAAAATGAATTTTGTTCTCAGCATATATCTTTAGAGAGGCTGTTTTTACCAACACACCTTGCCAAGATTTCTGTCATAGAATAGTTAGTGCTCCATGATTTTCTTAAAATACAGTGACTCTGCCAAAAAATCCATTTGTGCATAAATGTCTCCTTTCTGTAATGGTTTGTTACTTCTGGTCAAATTTCACTTCTCATACTTTTTCTTCTTAGTTAAATGACATTAGGGACTGTAATAGAAATTATCATGAGGAGAATTTCAAGAACTTTTATGAGCTTAACTCCCAGGGATCCTGTCATCCTGCTTGATGAAATAAATACTCATAATCAAATATTTTCAAAATAGATAAGGAAGAGCATCTAACCCCACTCATTTTCTTTGTCCAAGAAATACAGCAGTCTTGCCTGAGTATACATTTTTCCCCTGTCTATTCCCTTATCTCACAGTCCTATAAATGTCCTAGTTATAAAATCTGAAAATGATGCAAATTTTCACCATTATGAAGAATAGAAATTCATTCTGAAGAGATTTGGAGGGAAATCCGTATGTAAGTGGCAATAGTACTACCATTAAATACAGCTGGTTTTGGTTGACCCTTAGTCATGGGGAAAACAGTGGAAAGGTAGCCACAGATTATCTCCAGCCCTGAGTGTAAACCAAAGTTAAAACCTCCACTTAGGAGACTGATTGGTAACACTATTGATTGATTTCAAAACTGATTAGAGGTTTAGCTCTTGTAGTTTTTTTCCCCTTCAACCCTTTTGTTTCTTCCTTTCCTCCTGTGTATCTTTCTGTTGAGGACTTTGAGGACTGCAGTGATCAAAAGAACAAGAGTGGGAAGTGAAAATTAGGCACAGCCCTCAGCTTACATGTCCTTTAGTATTTAGCTGGCTGATTGACTCCTGGGTAGTTTTAACTACAGCCACGTAGAAAGGACACTAGACTAAGGATCAGAAGGACTTGGCCCTGCCACTCAGATATGTATGTCCTGAGAAGCAGGTCCTTGTCTGAGCCTCCGTACCCACTGCAGGGAATCCTTAGGAGAAGGGAACTGTGGCACAGTGGAGAGGTAGAAGCATTAGGTAGAAGCATACTGGTGGGTGCTTCAAAAAAAAAAAAAAGAAATGGGCTTGAGATAAATCAAAAAGTCTGAAATAAATCATAATCTAGTCATTCCAACTCAGCTTTGGAACTGAGCCCTTTCTCTATATAATAGGCAGAAAGGAAGCTGTAAACTTGGTTGAAAAACAAACATCAACAACCAAAAACTTAGGGGATCTGGTAAGACTTTTCAGACATAGGATGAAGTTGTTACCAGTAGAACTAAGATTATCGTATCTACTTTTGTGGAAGGGGATTGAGATCTTCCACGGCAGACATATAGAAAATTTTCCCTTTTTCAGAATGAGGTGACCAAGTAAAGGTTTCCCTAAGCTACTTTAGGCTATAAACCCGAATTATTACACACATATTCATGAGATCTAAACGGGAATCCAAAAGGTGAGGGTCAATACAAAGCTGAAAACTGTTGCAATGTTCACAGAAAGCAATATATTCTAAAATGCCAGGAAGTTATAATGCACATATACATACACATAGACATGTATCTACATATACATAATACATTGTTATTGTTTTGTTAATATGTATTTTAATAAATTAATATTATATTAAGAAGGAATATATAATTCCCCCTGTATTTAAGGTACTCTATTGTATTTTATAAAACTTTTCAAAATTAACATATTTTAAATGTTTTTATTAAAAAAGGAATAGGCATTTTTCAGGCTAGGCTTCATAATAGAACTTTTTATGATATTAATAAATATATAAATGCAATAAAATGCAGTTAATATTTAAGATCTTTTAAAAGTCTACATAGAAAAGCAATACCTCCTCATTGTATTATGTACTAAGAAATTAACACTTCTAGGCCACACGTATATTGCAGAAAATTTTTTTCACAGTAGATCTTATAAGTCGTTCAATCCAGCAAAAGAAGTTAAAAGGGAACAGCACTGTAAGGAAACAGTGTAGTTATCTATCCAGATTCCAAGTTTTATTTGATTTCATTGTTTCCAAATCAGAAATGCCTAGAATGAGATTTCAAGAAGGATATGAAACAAATACTATTTGTTTTCTTCATTGTATTTGGTAATTGCTGGAGTTCATTCTGTATTTCAGATGTCTTTTTTATGATTTATTTTGTAAACTGTTAGTAGAGTAAGGAGAGAAGTTGAAGTTTTTAAGTACCTGAGTCAACAGTTGAAAAATATGAAAAGGAAAGAAGAGAAGAGAAGAAATGAGGTGTAACATATGTGTCAGAGTGTTAAATTGAACTCAACACAGTTATAGATCTGATTCATTTCTAAATTTACTAGTAATCAGAGGATATAGGCAATAGCAAAGCACATGCTCACCATTCCGCCCTTCAAGGGGGTATGAAACAGTGCAGCACCCTAAGAAAGTCCTTTTATTCCACATTAGCACATGTTCTAGCATGTATTTAACATACTGAATTCTAAGCAACACATGCAAAATGTTGCTTGAGCAGGGGAAACCATTTTGGTCCTGGAACATCTTTAAATTATTCTATTGATTCACATCTTACATGACAAATATCTACCACTCATGACTCCATAATTCCATCAATTTCAGGGTTACTTATAGTAAGCTGCACAGACAGACCAGGTACATACGTCCTGCTTATAGTGCCAGTATAAAACTGGCAGAGTGTCACATTGTCAGACTGGACTCACACAAATCGTAGAGTTTACCCAGTGCCAAATTTATTAATGTTTGAAAGCGCACAGGCGTTAACAAAACATAGACCAAACATTTTTCCCATGGAGCATTCCACGATTGTCAACATGGCTTCTTGAATTCTTTTCTCCCTCAAATTTCTGTAGATTCTGTTTTAGATTTAACGTAAGGTTTTGGGCAGTGCATATAGATAAATTTTTATTTGGAACACCTCCAAAAGTTATATGCCATTAATTACATGGGTGTATAACATTCTCCTCCCCAACCTCCTATAGATCCATTAATTCCAGATTTATGTACAATAATAACCAAGGATATCCTCATAAAAGCATTTCCTAGATGAAGACTCAGTGTCCATTACCTTTCTCCCAGTAAATAGTGTCTGTGTGTTTATCAGCAGGTCCATCGTTAGCAATATTTACAAGGTGATTTGGCTTATCATCCCTTCTTGGCAGGGTATCGCCACTAAAAGAAATTGTAGGCCAAAAGCCTATTGCTAACCTTTCTTTCATAAGAAAGTACTGCAAAGAATATCATCTTTGAATGATTTCATAAGCACTTAATTTTTGAATTTAGATACACCAAGAATAATAAATAGTAAAGAGTATAAAAGGAGCATCATGGCACTCATAACTAATGTAGGTTCCCTGCATCTTAACTAATACAATTGTCAAGGTTTAGAAGATCTAAGAGGAACATGATTACAGTAGTACAGTAAGAAGGGCCTGGTTCCTACTAACTGGATAAGTAGGAAAGTTCTTTCCACTTTTATCAACCCAGTATGTTTGATGCCTCAATGTTGTCTCCCTGCAGCAGAAACTGAGTTCAGATAATGTATTATTTCATTTGGAAGTAAAGTGGTCCTATCACTGAACCTAGACCATGACTCAGATTGGCAAGCCAATTATGGAAATGGTGACTGCATTCTAGCAAGATCTTTCCCGGTAATTGACGAATAATTTATTCATTTTTCTTTCTGCTCTGTCTTCATAGTGCTGTTAGTCCCGATTCTTGGAATAACCCAGTGATGATGACCCTCACCAAAAGCAGATCCTTCACTTCAACCTATGCTGTTTCTGCAGCTAACCATGTAAACTCAAAAAAGCCAAATCGACCAGGTTAGTACTCTGTTGGGAGAAGAGTTCATACTCACTGAGTGTGCAGTCATGGAGTTAACTCTTAAGTGGTGAAACAAGATTCTGAGGGTGAATACTCAGATGTGTTCGGTTTGACTGTTCTAAAGAGACAAAGCCTCAATAACCAATTAGTTCCTTAAATTTCCACTTTATGGGATGATACAGATTCTTTCAAGGTTGCCATGCTAGATATCCTGTCTTGAACTTACTGGATGAGTAGGAAATCGGTGTCACCATTGAGGATAATCTCTGGAAGCATCATCTTACAATGTAAAAGCTAGTGATGTACTTCCGAGATTTCAGTTTTATTTTTAGTGTTTACTAAAATTATTTTTCAGGAGTATGGTATTTATTGGCGTTCAAAGGAATGCTTCATTTACTTTAGGTTTTATAATTTTTTCAAAGAAACTCTTTATGTCATACACACACACACACACACACACACACACACACACACACACATACACACACATAAAGGAAAAGGTATTTAAATTTGGAGAAAATACAGTTCAGGATCTTTGAGAGCCCTTTGGAAGAGCCCACAAGTCAACAACCAAAAGACCCACCAGTACAGTGGGCAGGAGGTTTTCTTTCCCCTAAAGGCTGTTACAGAATGAAATTGTGGAGGTAATTTCTCCCATCCGGGATCTTGAGTCTGGCTACTGCATGGAGTTTTCTACCTCGGTGTCAGTGCCGCCCATATACCTCTATGCATCAGCTTCCCTCTTCCCTCCAGCATCCTTTATTCAACAAATATTTGTGAAGCAATCACTATCTCAGACCCTGAACTAGTTTTGGGAATATGGCAGTGATTAAGCCAGACCCACTTCCTCCTTTCACAGAATCCTCACTTACACTCTAGTGGGGAATGCAAACAGGTCGGCGGCCATTACCATAAAGTATGTTAAAGGCTGTGATGAGGAAGAGAGGAAAGACTTTTAAATAATGAAAGAGAAGAAAAGAAATACAAGATCCGGCACATTAAGAGAAAGCTTAAGGAACTTAAGATTTTAGGTGAGTGGCAAAATTGGCAAGCATAAAGGGAGATGGAAACAGATATGCAGGTGAGGCCCAGAGATCTATGACAAAAAGAGTTTAGCTATCAAGATGAAGAGCAGGGGCACCTGCGTGGCTAAGTGGGTTAAAGCCTCTGCCTTCGACTCAGGTCATGATCCCAGGGTCCTGGGCTCGAGACCCACACCAGTCTCTCTGCTCAGCAAGGAGCCTGCTTCCCTTCCTCTCTCTCTGCCTGCCTCTCTGCCTACTTGTTATCTCTGTCTGTCAAAAGAAAAAAAAAAAAAAAAAAAAAAAAAAAAAAAAAAAAAAAAAGATTAAGAGCAGTGAAGTTTCCGGTAGGAAAGTGAATGATTAAGATAAAGAATACTCCATTTAATCAGAATCTGTACTGACTCAAAACTGGAATATAGTTTTCATCAGATTCTGTTTCCAGATTGCCCCCTCCTAGAATCTCACTTGAGAGTCTGGGGTATTTATTATGACTTCTTCTTCTTGGAATGTTCTTTTTTTTTTTTTTTTCTTCTTCAAGATTTTATTTATTTATTTGACAGAGAGAGAGAGATCACAAGCAGGCAGAGAGGCAGGCAGAGAGGGGGGGAGGGGGAAGCAGGCTCACCGCCCAGCAGAGAGCCCGATGTGGGGCTCGATCCCAGGACCCTGAGATCATGACCTGAGCCGAAAGCAGAGGCCTTAACCCACTGAGCCACCCAGGTGCCCCTTCTTGGAATGTTCTGACTTGAAGTTTTCATCTCTGATCTCTGTAGAAAACTCTAAAGAGATTTCCAGTAGCTTCCTGCTTATGTTCTTAATCTTCTGCCTTTATAGCAGCTTAAGAATTTTCCAAATGGCTCTAGGGAAAAGGCACCCCCTTCTCACTTGGGCTGTTAGATATTCACGTTCTGGCTGCCATGGCGCAGTCCCAAACTCCAGTTTTCATGTCATTAGCCTCGTGACATTGCTAAGCATTCTGCTGACTTTCTTCCCTGAGAGCTGCATCCTTTGCCTAGATTCTTAACCTTTTGCTCCATGCTAATGGTCAGTAAATAATGCTGTGAAGGGAAGAACAGTTCCTAGGACTTTGGCTCACCCTTCTCGGGGGTATCTTCTTTCTGCTCTCTCTGGGAACCTAGTCCCTCTTGTTTTGCCTTGAAAACTTTTTTTCTTTCCTTTTAAATTCAATTTTTCTTTTTCTTCTTGAAGAAGCATGGATTTATTACAAACTACCACATCACAGCCTGAAACTCATTGCCTCAAAATGGCGACGAGTCTATGAGGGTTAGAGAAGTGGTACTGACATTCATTCCACTGATATTTCAGGACATCACCTTAAAATATAAACTTTTCATTTTAAAAGAGGCACAACTCTTCTGTTGTTTCTCACATCTAAAAAATTCAGTACTTTCCTTTCCCTTTGATCATCGACTTTATGTTGGTGACTGTTTCTTTGAGTCATTTAAGTGCTAACTTTGCTTAAATCTCTGTATGATATTGCTGGGTTGCATCATTGACAGACACCATTAAAAATAATTTGGTTTGGGCGCTGGGTGGCTTAGTGGGTTAAGCCTCTGCCTTCGGCTCGGGTAATGATCGCAGGATCCTGGGATCGAGTCCCGCATCGGGCTCTCTGCTTGGCAGGGAGCCTGCTTCGTCCGCTCTCTCTCTCTCTCTCTCTCTCTGCCTACTTGTGATCTCACTCTGTCAAATAAATAAATAAAATCTTTTAAAAATAATAATAATAATTTGGTTTTCCGAAGACTTATCTGGTCTTCTCTGCTCTTTGGTGATGTTCCTTAAGCCTTATAACTTAGAAGTTACTGATGACCAGAGAAGTAGGACTGTGGTTTCAGTCAAGGTCAAAAACAGTACAAGGTGTGCAAATACTGGGCAGCCCTGAGGGCAAATGCAGGTTACCTCAGTAATATGGAGGCTCATCTAGGACTCCACTGAGGTGGAGGAAATGAATTTGAGCATTCCACATTAAATGTGAGACTTTAAAGGTTCACTAATGTGGTCCTAGGTCAGTAGGTCAGTAGAACCCTTATCTCTCTACAAAAAATACATGCAAATAATTTTGAAAGAAAGCATCACCAGTTAAGAGCCACGAGACTTTATATCAAGTTCGAACTGGAGCTTGCAACCAACATCACTAAACACACAAACTACCATGAGTTAGAAACAAACAACAAACAAAAGCAACTTTACAGACTCTAAAAGGGTTGAGATATTTAAATGCTAAAATATTTGCATATTTTAATTCTAAAATATGCAAATATTTAAAGAAAAATATGAGGTCATAATAAGTAACAGCAATGAGAAAAGACATGATTGCAGAGCAGCTAAATATAACTTTTGGAAATGTAATCAAGGAAATAGGATAGGTTAAATGGAATAATGGACTCCTAGAGGGAGGAACAGTAAACTGGGGAAAGCAGAGAATGTGAAGAAATTATCCAGAATGTTGCATACATGAGAAACAGGAAGATATAAAAGATCTTTAAAAATAGAAGACTATAAAAAAGATCCAATGCAACATAATTATGTTTTAGTAGAGGATAAGAGTATATAAACTCTGAGGAGAACATAGTAAAGGGGAAAAAAAAAAAGAATTTACACATAGACACAAAATAGCAAAACTACACAATACCTAATACAATATATATGTATATATATATATAACATATATATGTATAAATATATATTATATTACAGTCAGCCAAAGATAAAGGAAATTTCAGGGAACACAGGTCAGTCTGAGAGCAGAACTGTCTAAAGGGCATCAGAACACACTAGAATCACTTTCTCAAAGTTCTGAGAGAATATAACAGACTGAAATTGTACATCTAGCACAACTATCTCACAATAATATGGGAATGAACTAAGACATTTTCAGAAAATCAAAACTTTACCACCTGCCAAATCTTAACTGAAGGAGTTTATGATGGATATATTTAAGAAAGAAAAATAGTAGCAGAGAAGAGGTCTGAGACCTAGTATAAATTTGAAAACCATGAGTTTATCAGAAAAACATTATATGCATAAAGCATAGTATTTCTATATTTGTAAGTATTTTTTAATTTTTGCTTTTTACTTTTTTTATTTAAAAATAAATTTTACTTTTTTTTTTTTTTCGAGAGAGAGTATGAACAGGGGAGGGGCAGAGAGAGAGAGGGAGAGAATCTTAATCATGCCCAGTGTGGTAGACCCCAGTGTGGTGCTCAGTCTCATGACCCTGAGATCATGACCTGAGCCGAAAGCAAGAGTCAGACGCTAAACTGACTGAGCCATCCAGGTGCCCTGATTTTTTTTTTTTATTTTTTTTTTAATTTATGTATTTGACAGAGATCACAAGTAGGCAGAGAGGCAGGCGGAGAGGGAGAGAGGAAGAAGCAGGCCCGCCACTGAGCAGAGAGTCCGACACGGGGCTCGATCCCAGGACCCTGAGATCATGACCTGAGCTGAAGGCAGAGGCTTTAACCCACTGAGCCACCCAGGCACCCCTTTTTTTTTTTTAATTTCTAAGGGCAGAATTAAAATATTAGACAAAAATAATATGTAACTCAAGGGATAAAATATGAATTTAAATTTTCTATGTTCTTGTGTAGCTTGGGAAAAGGATTCAGTTGAGGAAACAGGCATAGAAAGTAACTTGCCCAAGCTCACACAGTTAGTCCTGAATCCTTTCTTTGGTTCGAATGATTTTATCTAGAAAAAACTGAGGACGATAAACTGAAGTAACTTAAAATTAGGATTTTTTTGGTCCTTTCCTTGGGCAAGTACATGATAATGGAAGGTTTTGGTTTTGTGTCTCTTACTTTCTTCATTTAAGTAAGAAAATTTAAATTATTAAAATAATCAACATGGTAAAGTCAAGAAGCTGAAAATTGTGCTTGTTGTGGCAGCACATATACTAAAAGTGGTGTGCAAATGTTGAATCACTGTATACCTAAAAGTAACATGCCATGTCAATTACATGTCAATTTAGAAAAAAAAATCTGAAAATTATAGTTAGTGCATTCCCTGGAAATAACAGAGCAAGTGATGGAACAAGTATGAAGAATAACCTCATTTTTCTGTGTCCTACTCTTCAATTCATAAACTGTAGCCAAGAAGAAGGAACAAACTGTAAAAGAAAAAAAAATATCTGTGTAACATACTCCAAGGTCAGATGATAGAAATTAGAACAGGTATGGTGAGAGTCTCACTCCATCCTTGCCATTAAGTACATAAGGTATCCCCATCGTGATTACTTGGGAGGGGATTTTGCATTGTGACATATTTAGAGTGCTGTCGCAGGAGAGCTAAATGTTTATAAAATAACCTATACCCTATGTATGCTGAATTCAACTAAGCAACTCCCTGAAAGTCTGCCGAAAGGGAAAAAAAGCCCATAAAGAATCAAAGAGTAGAAATTCTTATTTATTTGACAGAGAGACAGAAAGGGCACATGTAGGCAGAGCAGAGGCAGAGGGAGAAGCAGGTTCCCCGCTAAGCAGACACCCCCCCCCACCCTGCCATGTAAGCCTTGATCTCAGGACTCTGGGATCATGACCTGAGCTGAAGGCAGATGCTTAACCCACTGAGCCACCCAGGCGCCCTGAAAAGAGCTGAAATTCAGTTACAGTTCTTGTCAGATGGGCTCTGCTGTTTTGAAATCTTTGTTTTTCCTGCAGTGATGGTGTGTTGATGTTGATTGGACTAAGTAAGTGTGCTGTGTCTTATGAGTTCATTGTGCTGTCTCTGTGGAAGGGGGCCAGGGAAAGCCCCTTTAAGTGGCAAAGAGTATAAGGAAGCGGAACCTAAATAAAGTGTGAAGGGAATTGGAGGAGGCGATAAGAAGCGATAGGCAAAAGAGGTAGGGGGATGCAAGCATGGAGAATAAACATTGAGAGGTAAATGGCCTGTTTCCAGAAGGAGCTCATGAACTCTGTTCTTTGCACAAGTTAAGTAAAACTGTATCTTCTAGTTCAATCAGCATTAATTTAAATCGTTGAAATAAACCCAATTATTATGCAATTGTAAATATAAAATATTGGGTAAAATCACATAGGAGTCCTTTGATTAAAGCATAAAAACAGGATATTTAAATATAATTTACATTTTTAATCTTGCGTTTTTATTATGAGCCCCTGACAACGCAGAGCTGCCTTTGTCATTCTGCTTTTAAAATTCCTCCAGTTCACACTTACTGCATTTGCTGTAGACCCTTCCCAGATTCTTTTAATTTTTATAAGATTCTTACAGTCCTCTTACAGTGAGTACAGATCTCTCTACACCTACAAATAGACTGAGTTTTTCCTGCAGAAAATTTGAAATGAGAAAGAACTTCAATTATGGCACCGTGTACATATGGGGGATGTTTTGCATTTCTTTTTACATACATAGATACATTGTCTGTTTTTGGAAAAATATTAGGGCTGTCCATTTTACTGATGGCATAGAAAAGAGACATGCACTTATTAGACATGCTGGTTCCTTTCTTGTTCAATTAAAATTAAGCTGAGAGAGTTTTACAGAACAAAACAGATGGATTTCACTTAAATAATTTTCCTCCAGTATTGTTTATCATCTCCCCTTAATTGTCCAAAGTTCCTAGTGTCTTGACACATTTTCTCATGCTTTCAGAAGCAAGAGATTAAAGACTGAATTATTCAAAGGATTTGGTATTTTAGAATTTTAAAGTTACATTTTTAATTTTTTTTTATTTTTAAATGCTTTGATTTTAAGTATTTTACATTAGGGCAGTTTGAGTCATTCAAAGATTTATATTTCATAAGCTATGTCTTTTTCCTAGAGTCTCTTAAAATTACTCAGATATAAAGTGATAAATAAAATTGAGAGAATACGTATTTATTTGAATCCTCCCCACCACGTGTGCGTGTGTATATGTGTGAATATGCAACATGAATTTGGATGAGACTCCAAAGCTCATAAAGTTAATCCTTCTAACTTTATACATGATTACATTTAAAACAACCTAGAGTACGACTTGTTCTTGAAGGCTTGCTAAAAGTGCATTTCTCCTGTTTCCTTGGAATATCCTCTTCCTGCTTCTGAGATCATTTTATTTGTAGTGTATCCTTTCTGGAAATAAGAGTATTCGGTTATTTTCGGCACTTGCATCTCTCTTTCTGCTTGAAGACTAACAATGTAAATATGTACCCATTTTCTGTAGCATTCCTAACACTTTCTCACTTAAAAACTTTTTTCTTTTTTAAAGATTTTATTTATTTATTTGACACAGAGAGAGAGAGATCACAAGTAGTCAGAGAGGCAGGCAGAGAGATAGGGAGAAGGAGGCTCCCTGCTCAGCAGAGAGTCCCCTGTGGGACTGGATCCCAGGACCCTGAGATCATGACCTGAGCCGAAGGCAGAGGCTTAACCCACTGAGCCACCCAGGCGCCCCTCTCATTTAAAAACTTTAAGATAATGTACACTGTAGGAAATGGTAGTTTGGTTTGGGAAAAAGGGAATTTATGTGCTTAGACCTTTATCTTCTCACCTACAGTATAAAAATATCCCTGCTTCCCCCCCCCCAGTTTTATTGAGAAATGATTGACATACATCACTATATAAGTTTAAGGCATACCACAAGATGGTTTGACTTACATATATTGTGAAATTATTACCACCATATGTTGAAACAACATCCATCTTCTCGTTATAGATACAATGAGAAGACAAGAAAAAAGAAAAAATGTTCTTCTTGTGATTGGAACTCACACAGTTTACACTCTTAACAAATCTCCTGTATATCGTACAACAGTGTTAGCTATAGTCATCATGTTGGACATATAATCCCTATTTGTTATTTATCTTATAACTGAAAATTGGTGTCTTTTGATTCCTTTCCTCTGATTCCCTGTCCTCCCACCCCCTGCCTCTGGTAACCACAAGTCTGATCTGTTTTTCTGTGAGTCTGGTGTTGTGTTTTTGTTTTAAAACTTCTACATATAAGTGAGAACACACAGTGTTTGTCTCTTATTTCACTTAGCATATGCCTTCAAGGTCCATCCATGTTGCTGCCATTGGTAGGATTTCCTTCTTTTTTATGGCTGACTGATATTTCATTATAGAGATGTGTGTATATACAATATCTATGTTGTATATATAAACATGTTGCATATAAAACAACTTATTTATCTAGTCATCCATTGATGGTCACTTAGGTTGTTTCCATGTCTTGGCTGTTGTAAATAATACTGCAGCGAATATGTGGCTTTTTTTTTTTTAAGTTAATCTTTTCATTTCGTTCAGATATATTTCCAGAAGTAGAATTGCTGGATATTATGGAAATTCTTTTTTTAATTTTTTAAGGATCCCCCATACTGTTTTCCACAGTGGCTACACCAATTTACATTCTCATCAACAGTGCACTAGACTTCCCTTTTCTCCACATCTATGCCAGCATTTCTTTCTTGTCTTTTTGATGGTGGCCATTCTAACAGGCATGGGGTTATTATCTCATCGTGGTTTGAATTGCATTTCCCTGATGCCTAGTGATGTTGAGCATGTTTTCATGTGCGCATTGACCTTTCATATATCTTCTTTGCTAAAATGTTTATTCAAATGCCCATTTCTTAATTGAGTTGTTTGTTTGCTAATGAGTTATATGATTTCCTCATATATTTTGGATATAGCCTCTTATTAGATGTATGGTTTGCAAATATTTTTTCCCATCCCATAGTTTCTCTTTTCACTTTATTGGTTGCTTCTTTTGCTGTGCAGAAGCTTTTTAGTTTCTAGCTCCACTTATTTATGTTTTGATCGTATTGCTTGTACTTTAGGTGTCCTGTTCAACAAATCATTACCAAAACCCGTGTAACTTTTCAGAGAACCAACTCTTAGTTTGATTAATCTTTTCTGTAGTTTTCCTTTTCTCTACTTGATTTGTTTCTGCTCTGTATTATTTCCTTTATTTTGCTAACTTTGAGTTCAGTTTGTTCTTTATCTAGTTCCTAAGATGTAGATTTAACTTTTTTATTTGGGATCTTTCTTAATTTAGGCATTTGTGCTGTGAACTTGCCCATCAGAACAGCTTTTGCTGTAGCCCACAATTTCTGTTATGTTGTGTTTCCTTTTGTCCTAAGAAACTTTTTTATTTTCTTTCTCATTTTTTTCTTTGATCCATTGGTTGTTCAGGAAGCTATTGTTTAATCGTCCTGTGTTTGTGAATTTTCCAGTTTTCCTCTTGTTACTGATTTCTAGGTTTGTGTCCTTGTGGTCAGAGAAGATATTTGGTATGATTTCAGTCTTCTTGAATTTGCCAAGACTCGTTTTGTGGCCTCGCATGGTCTGTCCTAGAAAATGTTCTCTGTGTGCTTGAGATGAATGTGTATTCTGCTGTTGTTGGGTAGACTATTCTGTATGTCTCTTGGGTCCGTTTGTTCTGTAGTATTGTGCAAATTTGTTGTGTCCATATTGATTCTTTCCCTGGATGATCTATCTGTTGTGGACAGTGGGGAATTAAGTCCCCAGCTATCACCGCATTACCTTTTATTTCTTCTTATAGCTGTTAGTTTTTTGCTTTATGTATGTAGGCGTTCCAGTGTGGGGTGCATAAATATTCATAACTGTTATATCTTCTTGCTGTAATGATCCTTTTCTCATTGCAGATATTCTTTGTTCTTTTTACCATTTTTAGTTTAAAGTCTATTTTGTCTCATAGAAGTATTGCTACTCCTATATTTTCTGGGTTAACATTTCCTTGAAATGTCTTTTTTCTTCCCTTTCAGTCTATTGTGTCTTTCAGGCTAAAGTGAGTCTCTTTATTGATTTATTTTTTAAAATTTATTTATTTGACAGACAAAGATCACAGGTAGGCAGAGAGGCAGGTGGGGGAAGGGGAGAGCAGGCTCCCTGCCGAGCAGAGAGCCCAATGTGGGGCTTGATCCCAGGACCCTGAGATCATGACCTGAGCTGAAGGCAGAGGCTTTAACCCACTGAGCCACCCAGGTGCCCCTAAAGTGAGTCTCTTTAAGACAGCACGTTGTTGGATATTTTTTTTTTTTTTTAAATTCTCTCAGCCATTCTGTGTCTTTTAATTGGAGATTTTAATCTGTTTACATTTAAGCATTTATTGAGAGGTAGGGACTGACTCATGACATTTTTGTTCATTGCTTTCTGGTTGGTCTGTAGATGTGTTGTTCCTGCTAGTGGTATCATATTTACCTGATTTTTTTGTGATCTTGATATCTTATGTTGGTATCTACGCATCTGAGTAACCAGGTTTCTGTTCCAGACTTTGCAGAGACCGTTCTTCCCCAGTCAGCTCAGTTTGTTTCTGCTCGTGCCTACTGATAATGTCCTTAGGCAGTAGGGCCCACCCTTGTGTCTATTTTTGCGTGAGGCAAATGTTCGAACTCTTGAGGATGGAGTGAGGAGATGTGCCACTGGCTGAGAACAGTTGGACGGGACTCCTGGCTTGGTTCCCTACCCAAGTGAAACTGTAGGGTGGGCTCCACAATGCCGTGATTCTCTGGTCAGGCTTACCAGATGGTCAGGACTGGTACTGTATTCAGTAATAGCAGGGTTATGAATCCATTTCCCTGCTCTGGCAGGGACCCAAGACCTGTGCAGCTTGTTTTTTGGGGACCTCAATCAGGCTGGAGTGTGCATTGAATTCTCTGGTTCTCTGAGGCCATCAGTTTTGCTCTGAAGACGGGACCACAGGCTGTGCTCTCTGTTCATGTGCCATTGTATGAAAGGCTATTGATGGGTGATGCAGCTTTCCCAGTGCTCCGGTCAGTCAAACTATAGGTTGTGTCAGTAATGAGCAGGGCTACAAAATAGATTCCCTGCCTGAGCACAGCAGGAGAAGCAGCCGTAAAGCCAACAGAGCTTGTTGTTTGTTGTCTTAATTCAAGCTGTCCCCCATCCCAAGCTCTGGGACCAAACAGGGCTTTGTTCTGAAAGCCGTCCGTTGCACCTGCCCATTATTCAGCTCCAGTGCCGCTAGACCACACAGCTTCCGGGAGCTGGTCAGTTGGGGCCAGAAGACAGTCTGTTCTGGGCAGGGCTCTGTCTCTGCTCCCTGCTTGGGTAGGAGAAGGGGTCACTCCAGCTACTATGAGTTGCCCAAATAGGTTCTTCAGTTGACAAGGGCTGGGAGCTACCCTCAGCCTTAGCTATGAATGAATCCCCCTGCCAGTGCATAGCATGGGGACACTCCACACCCCATACTGGCTTTGTTCCGGGGTATTCCATGCTGCCGCCCACCACTTGGGTCAAGGGTCCCTGGACCTCACTGCTTCTGGGAATTGTCACCAGTCCTTTCGGTCAGATGGAGCTGGGAGACGCTCTCTGCAGTGGGTGAGGCTATGATTTACCTTCTTGCCTGGGCATGGGCATATAGGGCTGATGAAACTCCTTACTTGAGAATCTGAATCACAGGGCCACCTGGGTGGCTCAGTGGGTTAAAGCCTCTGCTTTTGGCTCAGGTCATGATCCCAGAGTTCTGGGATCGAGCCCCACCTCGGGCTCTTTGCTCGGCAGGGAGCCTGCTTCCTCCTCTCTCTCTCTCTGCCTGCCTCTCTGCCTACTTGTGATCTCTGTCTGCCAAATAAATACATAAAATCTTTAAAAAAAAAAATCTGAATCACACAGATCTGTACTGACCATGTTCACTGATCAGTGTGTGCCTCCAGCTTGGCTCTGCAGATGAGCAGTGCTGCTGGTTGAGATTACTATTTGGGCGTTGCAGGTATGAACTTGATCTGCCAAGATCTGTGTCCTGGTTGTTGCAAGCCCCTACCCCTTTATCCATCACGGTCAGATTCCCAGTGGTGGAGCCTTGCAGATGTCCCTGTAATCCCCATGGCACACATCACAATAGAGGCTCCTACAAAGCAACCCACAGTTCTGCAGGGGGTGAGGGGGTTCCTGGTTACCCTCTTGGGTTCTCTTTTCCTGCTGGAGAAACCAGAGGCTCAGGGGAGACTTCCCCACACTGTGTTGTGCTGGTTGGGGATGCAGGAGTGTGGTCAAGTTGTAGTCTCTTCTCTTACCCTTCTAATGCAATTGGTCTTGGTCTCTGTGGTGCAGGGGCTTCAGCCTCACCCCCACATTCAGGACTCTCTCCGTATGTCTTGTTCTTGAGTAGTTGTTCGTGGTTCTTCTGAAGGAGAGCTAAGCGGAGCACATCGTTTGTTGCCATCTTGGTGACTGAGAGCACATACCCCTCTTTTCATAGTTGTTGCCAACACTCGTGCTTGTTAAAAGTGTTCAAAATAGTAGATGAACAGTATTACAGAAGCAAAGTGCTTTTCCTCCGTTACAAGGTTTATTTTAACTTTCATCCCAGGCACTAAGTTTGGAGTCTTAAGGTCTGCTATTTGTTTAAATTTAGTTAATCCATGAGTTCCAAGAACTCTAATCATCGAGGGGAGTTTTAAATTTGTATTTAAGGGTGAGTTGCTTTTCTCTGAGAGTATCAGCTGGCAGCTATGAAGAATTAGCAATGAAAAAAATCACTCCTCTTATAAATTGCCTTTAGAAAATATGTTGTGTTAAGACAGATACAGGTACTGTTCTCATAGGTTTTGCTCTATTAAAAAGGTGGTAGAAAACTTCAAAAAATTCACAGTCAGCTATCAAAGTAATTAAAGACTTGCCTAAAGCAATGCCTATCAGATGTTTCTTTTTCAAAATAAACAACAATTAAAGTCTTGCCTTGGCCTATCAGCGTTCTACAGCCTTGTCCAGCAGCTTCTCTGGCCACATTCCCTGCCCTCTCTTTCCCCTTTGCTAAGCTGCACCTACACTGACCCCCTGACTAACCCTCTAACACCCCCCAGGTAGGTCCCTCTTTCTGGAACATGCTTCCCCCAATACTTGTCTAAATGTCTTTCTTATTTCACCAGGCCTCTCTGTTCTATATTCTCTACATTATTTTTCTTTAGATCACTTATAACTACCTGGGTTTCTTTTCTTTCTTTTTTATTTTTAATTTATATTCAATTAGCCAACATATAGTACATCCTTAGTTTCAGATGTAGTGTTTAATACTTCATCGATTGCATATAACATCCAGTGCTCATCACATCCCATGCCCTCCTTAAGGCCCATCACCCAGAAACTGCGTCCCCCACCCACCTCCCTTTCCACAACCCTCAGTTTGTTTCCTGGAGTCCAGAGTCTCTCATGGGTTTCATGGGTTGTCTCCCTTTCTGATATCTTCCCATTCAGTTCTCCCTCCCTTCCCCTATGGCCCTCTGCACTATTCCTTATGTTCCACATATGAATGACACCATATGGTAATTGTCCTTCTCTGCCTGACTTATTTCACTCAGCATAATCCCTTCCAGTTCCATCCAGGTCCATGGAAATGGTGGGCACTCATCCTTTCTGGAGGCTGAGGTATATTCCGTTGGACATCTTTCTTTTTATCCTTGCTTCTCCTTCTTCTTTCTCTTTTTTCTTCCTTTTCCTCCTCTTACACCTCTTTTTAAAATATCTGACTCCTCCAAGAGAGTTGAAGCTCCATGATTTCAGGAAATGTGTTGCTGTTCTTCACTACACCGTCCTTAGTTTCTGGAAGGGGCACACAGTCAGTGTTTGTTGAATAAACCGATCATTATTCCTTAGTCTCTGGAAGGGGCACTACAGTCAGTGTTTGTTGAACAAACCGATCATTACTCCTTAGTCTCTGGAAGGGGCACACAGTCAGTGTTTGTTGAACAAACCGATCATTACTCCTTAGTCTCTGGAAGTGGGCTCACAGTGTTTGTTGAACAAACAGATCATTACTCTGTGCAGATACTTTCTTTATACCACATCCCACCCCCGGCCTACTCCTTAATGTTTATTCTGCTTTTCTAAGATTATCTGAAAACTCAGTTGGCCATAATCTAACAAACAGTCTGAATTAAACTAGCCCTTTCCAACCTTTTTCCATCAGAGCATGTTGTGTTATTTGTGAAATAATATATATGAATACAATAATGTTACAGGGTAGTGGAGAGATGGGAAGGGATTTAGAGCTTGATGAAAATTTTATTTCCTTCATTTTGTAAAATTATAAAATCTCATCATAAAATAATAGAAATAATATTAAAAATTAAATTTATTCTGAAGCTTCCAAATAAAATCTTTATTCAGAAGAAGTTATAACCATAAGTACTTCACAGGACACCTATAACCCACTTTGTTGCACACAATGATAGGTTCTTCGGAAAATTCTGAGTTTAGAATTTAGTGGGATTTTGTTTGTTTTGTTTTGGGGGCTTTTTTTGGCGGGGGGCTGTTTAGGACATTATGTACTATGCAGGTTTATCAGTATCTTTGGTAAAAGAGCTAAATCTTTTCAATAGAAATAGAAATTTTTAAAAAACCATTAGTGTGTCATTATAAAGTGAAGTGCAAATGCTACCTAGCAGATTATAGACTTCTCTTCCTCCTTGGACAGTTTCTGAGAGTAGTATGGCCTAAAACAACTTTCTCTAAGAACAGCTGGGCTCATTCCATATTCTCCCACTTATTAGCGCTGTGACCCTGGGAAGGTTCTTTAACCTGTCTGCGTCTGAGTCGTTTCCTTTACCAGTGAAGGGAAGGGATTCATCTTGCCATTGGGAATCAACAACACACATATTGAGCAAAAAGGAGTAGGAGGGCTGCTGACCTCCAGACTTCTCAAAGGAAGAGCAGGGTTTCTCATCTGGTGCAACAAAATGAAAGAAAGTAGGGTGTCCGCAAGAAATGTAAAAATTGCAAAAGCCCTTCAGCAAGCTTCATATTCCTTTCAGTGGACCAGAAAATCTTTGGGTGTCACAAATAAAACTTGTGAGAGAACTGGACGTTGGAAGCAAACCCAGCCAGCTGCCTGTCCCCCACACGTATCATCCAGTGATGGGAGAGCTGCTGGCTGTGCGTTTCCTCCGACCCGTGAGAAACAGAAAACAACGAATGATTTCATTCCATTTGCCTTACAGTAGGTTGTTGGGCCCCGCAGTGCTGAAAAACTGTGAGCAGATGGCTGTACTGAAGATAGGGCTGTCCTCAGTTTTAAGGCGGGCTGCCTTGTGTGTTTGGGAGAGTGGAACTTCAGAAGATCGCGTCCTTGTACTCAAGTATCGGCACTTTGAAATCTAAGCCAGTTTTCTGTAAAATTTTCACAATCGAGAGTAAACACAGTTTGGCACAGATACCAACACTTAAAATTTGGGCTTGAGGCCTATTGTTTAATCGGAAACGGATCGTCTAAGGTTTTTAAGTGTTTTCTTCGGAAATGACTCTGATCAGAGTCCTGTTGCACACAAATAAGGTCGTTTTCCTGAAAATGTCGATGGCTAATAAAGTTAATTCCTTCTCAAAAAAAATCTGTCTTCTTTGTGTATTTTAAGCATCAGATACCTGCCAAAGTCGGCTCCAGATAAGTTAATGTTTAAAACAATAGCAGATCCTGTGACTGCTAAAAATTTCGCAACCTAGGAGAAGACAAACACATGAAGAAATTTTAATTATTATCATTAGGTCAGAATGACAAGAAGAAACAAAAATGGGAGGAGAAAATAATATCCTTCTGTCCTGAAGTTATTCCAGGACACCAAGGCTTCAACTGGATTTGCCAACATTGCCACTGATTTTTTAAATGATAATTCATTCTTTGCCTTTCACACGGTGGAGACGCCCCACTGTACACCTTGTCTCCAGATGCGGTCAGAGAGGGCCAGCTCCCCAGACTGAGTGCTCACGTGATCCTGGTGGAGTCACTGGGGGTATGAGGTGGAGTTTAAGAGTTGCGATTTTTAATTTCAAAAAAATTTTTGATTTCAGGATTTAAAGACTCTTTTTCTTTCTAGGTGCCCTAGCTAAAATTTCACCTCTTTCGTCGCCCTGTTCCTCACCTCCCCAAGGGACTCCTGCCAGCAGCCCAGTCAGCAAAATTTCTGCAGTGCGGTTTCCAGACTCTGCCAACACAACTGCCAGACTGGGCCTGGGTTCTCACAGAGCATTAACTTATACTCAGAGTGCCCCTGACCTATCTCCTCAGATCCTCCCTCCACCTGTTATATGTAGCAGGTAAGGCTTTTACATTGTTAACTGGAGGTTCACCCGTCTGAAAACTCTTTGGACTGGTGAGATTAGTGTTCCTCACCAGTCCACACAGTTCTGTGTAGGTTTGCCAAAGAAGTTGACATAAGAGTAAGTATAGGTTAATGTTTCTGTTGAACATTTTTCCATGGTTTCCTGTGAATAGAAAGCTTAGAGTCCCTAGAGGCCATACAGCTAAACTTTGGAGGTGATAGAAAATAAGTAGTTTTGTATTTCCTCTGCTTACTAATGGAGAATGCATAAAGCATGTAATTAAAAAATCGTATCAAGTGATTTAATAGAATATATTATGTTGGAATATTTTTTACTTGCTCTTCAAGGAGGATTTTATCTCCATTTTAAGGTTATATTAGGTTTGCAATCCCCACTTTAAAAATGTGCGGATAGGGGTGCCTGGCTGGCTCAGTCAGAAAAGCATGCAACTCTTGATCCCAGGGTTGTGAGTTCGAGCCCCACGTTGGGCGTAGAGATTACTTAAAAATCTTAAAATAAATAAGTAAATAAATGAATACGTAAATAAAAATGCTCAGCGAACACATGGCACATTATGGTTGGACTCAAATGGGTCTCTGAAGGCAGTTAAACAATTGGCTTGTACTGTTCTATCATTTTTAAATAGAATTGGAAATAGGAAGCATTGTCTTTTCACAGAAGATAAGAGAAAAAGGCTTCACATGGCAAGAATAGTTATTTTGACAGCATGGTCATGGAGAAAGAATTACCTCCTCTTACTGATTACTGTATTGTTGTTCTCTGGTAATAGCTTCATCTTGAAGGATGGATTTTAGAGTATTACACTATTCTTTTAACTCGAAGAGTTAAATGTTTTTATGCTAAGTATAGTTATGAGAGTGCCTTGAACGAAATGCTATTTCTTTGCTGAGGTTAATGAGGATAACCATTTTGAGTAAATGAGTTTACATACTGGTCATCTAATATCACCTGTTAGTTCACAGACCTAGATTTAATTAGTATATTCAGTTTTAAGCTTCACAGATTTCATTTTCAGATCATTTAGTCATAAACTCTAAATCAATGCTCTTTTTTTCTAATCTTTATATATACTGTTTTCTCTTTACAGATATTTTAAAAGGGAAAATCATTTTTGTTAGTTTATTTGTCTAGGGCCAGAGTAGAAAATAAGTTTACCATCCCAAAGTTACTCTGTGACCCTCTCTTTGAGACTTTTTTTAATAAAATAATTTCTGTGGAATATTAATCCCATCTCCCCCCCCCCAACACACACACAAACCATGATCTGCTGTAAAACACATATCATATTTCCCTTGGTGATTCACAGAACACATCACTTTATTAAAAGCTCTGAGAAGTCCTGTAAAAAGCAAACCTCTTGGTTTTTGGCTCAGATAGCCTTTTCTGAATTTATCTGACCACAGAACCAATTTCTTTAGGTTACACACAGTAATTGCCCATGGAGCTAGTCTATGGTGGACCATCCTTAGGAAACATGTTTTTGTGCTATGCATCGCAAGCCAAGATGTAGCTCAATGGAGTAATTGACATCAAGGACATCTGCTCCCAGCATTTCTAGGGAGACTCTCCCACTGTGGGCTCCAAACATGTGGGAAATAAGTCACCTAAAGAAAGCAGAGATGTTCCAAAAAGATCTATCACTTGCATAGCTTTTCTCCTCATAGTCTATTTTTTGTACTCTTAGAGGGAAGAATGTAATGGGATTTTTATAAAAGACGTTTTGGAGAAAAACAAGAGAATTTCACTGCCGACTTGTTCAGTAATGTTTATAAATCCAGTAGTGTGTCTTTTATTTGTTTGGGCTTTATAAAGCTGTAATTCAAACCACATTCTATTATTGCCTTCAAGGCAGCCACCCATGTAGGCACAGAGAGCTCCAGAAACACACGACTAATTATTGTGGTTTCCCTTGCTGAACTCGAAGGGTTTGGCATTGAATCCCAGTCTTTTGGCTGCTGTAATGTCTATGCAACAAGCTGTTTTTTTGGCATAAGAGGTAGTATATTTGAGCTACTAATTTAAGTGCTCCTTTTAAGTATTATCTTGCAATGAAAATTCTTAAAACTAATAAACCCTCCATTTACCAAGTGTCACCCAAGAATGTAAGCCCATCATTTGTATCTGCTTTCTTTTTTCTTTGGTCTGTCATTTTCTTTTGATTCCCTAAATCAAAGTGATAGGGTCTCGTAATTAGAAATATTTTGCATGGGATGCTTCCCTACTTATGTTTAAGGCTTGAAAATAAATTTGCTTAGGATGAAAATAATCTCTAACTGGCAGATGCTTAGATCTACGACACACATATATAAGCACAATTGAGGGAAAATAAAAGTGATGAGACCTTTAGTAAATTATAAACCATTTCATTTCTTTTCCTTTTAGAGTGAGTACTCGTGGTTAAATAACAAACAAAAACCCTCTGAGACCGTTTGTAATATTAGGCAGAAGAAAAGAACTCTGAAGCAAAAGGCAGAATTAAAATCTAACCATGGAGTTTCTGAACAAGATAAGTGAGAGAAGAAACTTGCCAGGTTATTTGTGGGGTTACTTTTTAATTTTTAAAGCAGCCAAAACTGTTGAGAAAACAAAAGTATCCCACCTTCTCCAATGTCCTCTGTTAAAGAGCCAGCACTGTGCAGGATGCTCATTTTTCTAGATTACTCGCAGTGTACCCCCTTGGCCCGTTTTTCTCAGCTAGCATTTGTGCAGCCAATTTTCCACTCCCTCTCTATCACAATGTACCTCTACTTTGTTCCTTTCCTTTGGGTCTTAGCAGGTGACTTATCGGTCTTGAAAAAGGAATTAATTTTTATTTTGCGGCAGAAAAGAAAATTAGCATATTGTCTTTCTATCTCCACATATGCACTCTTAAAGGGCTCTTTGGGCATAAAATGTCTTAACCCATAGAAATAAATCTACTAATGAGGCTTTTAGGCAGGTACAAAGGGTATGCATTGGGGAAGATATTTTTGACTAAATATGCCTCAGCACCTCCAAAGTCACTACTATGAGCAGGTAGCAGATTGTCCTAGGATTCTCTAAGTAATGTAACAAAAGTGGTTTCAAATGTGGTCTAGACTGTGGAGGAGGATGGGTGTTGAGTGCAGCTTCTGATCCTTTAGAATGATCACACTCTTGCTAAAAAGAAAACAGTCTATCAGCATCTATGTGTAAAGCAAAACAATTTTTTTATCAAATAAGTGGAAAGTAGAAATATTTGATCATTATCTGTCTTCATGTGTACATAGACGGTGTGTGCCTGTGATTTTTTGAAAAGAGAGAATATACTTACAGCTGTTGCACTATTTCTCAGCTGTGGCAGACCGTATCCCCAAGGGAATCCAGCAGACGGGCCCCTGGAGGGGAGCAGTGGAGCCATTCGGACACCAAGCAGAACAGGTAATTCTTTGTTTGGATTCTGTTCCTCAACATGGAAATCACTTGTGTTTTTACCCCTCTGATCTAAAAGGTAACATATGTTTCTGATTTTTTAATTTATTTTTAAAGATTTTATGTATTTATTTGAGAGAGAGAGAGAGAATGTGAGAGAGAGCATGGGAGGATCAGAGGGAGAAAGAGACTCCCTGCTGAGCAGGGAGCCCCCCATGTGGGACTCAGTCCTGGGACTCCAGGATCATGACCTGAGCCAAAGGCTGATGCCCAACTGACTGAGCCACCCAGGGTGCCCCTATTTCTGGGTTTTTATATGACAAATGTAAAAAGACAGTGAAGGAAAGCAAAATCATCCCTAATCCTACTACCTAAGTTCAGCATGGATACGATTTTGTCCAAAATTGTTTTGAATACATATACACTATATATATATATTTAAATTAGATGTCATTTTATATAATACATAGAACTATATGGTTCTATTCTATTCACAGAACTATATAGAACTATTATCTTGGACACTGGAAGCTTCTCCATTCTAGGATACTCTGGAGGTCTCTGTTGCAGACTGAGAAAATACCCTGTTGAGATCACTATAAGTATACAAAAATGCTGTTTCTTGAGGCAGTATCATGGTGAGGTTAAGAACACAGGCAGTGGATCCTGGTTTTATCTTATTCAGCTATCTACTACTTTGTAATCTCTGTGCCTCAGTTCCTGCATACGTAGATGGGGATAATAATAGCACCTCCCTAACAGGATTATTGTAAGAGCTAAATTATTTGGAACATGTAACAAAAACACCAATTCTGAAAGATAGATGCACTTATATGTTTACTGCAGCATTATTTACTAGAGCCGAGATGATGGAAGATACCTAATACATGATGGAATATTACTCAGCCATAAAAAAGAATGAAATCGTGCCATCTGTGACAACATGGTTGGGCCTAGAGGGCGTTATGCTAAGTGAAATAAGCAGACAGAGAAAGAGGAATACCCTATCATTTCATCTATATGTGAAGGCAAGCAAACAAACAAACAGAAACAAACTTGTAAAAGTGCAGTTAGGGGAAGGGAATTAAGAAGTACAGGCTTATAGTTATAAAATAAATAAGTCATGGGGATGAAAGGAAGAGCAGAGGGAATATAGTCAGTAGTATTGTAATAACTATATGTTAGCTACCCTTACCGGAAGTATTGCATGATATATATAATTGTTGAATCACTATGTTGTATGCCTGAAATTAACATAATATTGTATGTCAACTATACTTCAATTTTTAAAAATCACTTAAGGGCTTATAGTATCTAGGTCACTGTAAATAGTTCACGTTTGCTGCCATTACTGTGATGATTAGTATTTTACTTTTATTGATGCAACTGTAGGGACTTCATTTTGTTAATGCTGAAAGATTACAAGGTAGGAAAAAACCTGGCCTCTCTGAACTGCAGACTTGAGGGTGATAAAGCTATGTAAGAATGATTCTTAATTATCTACTTCAGCATCTATTGACATATACTCAATAAATTTTGATTATTTGCCTATGAAAATGGCAATGTACAAAGGTCAGGAGACATAGGCAAGGAAGAATCAAAAGGAACATTTTTTCTGATACTGTAGCATTCTGAAGACTCAGAATATTCCCTTCCTTATGTCCCTGATCATCTTTGAATCTTCTGAGTCTGATATAATAGGGGGAGTATTTCTTTATCACCTTTGTTGTTTCACATGGAACTATGGCCTTGGAGTGTTCTTCACTTTTTTTCCTACAGATTCGGAGATTGAAACTTGGCAAGTTCATCTTCATACTGTGTCTCATTCTTACATAGAACAAGTTGCACGAGAAAGTTGGAAGAAGAAGGGGTCTTTGGAAAAGTTCTACGAGATACTCTTAATGGCACTAGGCTACATAACAAAAGCCATTATTCACTAGCAACTTAAGAAAAATTAGATAGTCAATGTATGAGGACATACAATAGTCCTAGAAATACCCAGAGCAACTGAGAAAGGAGAACAAAGTTAGAGGAAATATATTACCTGACTTCAAGACTTCAGCTGCAGTAATCAAAATAGTGTAGTGCAAGCTTGAACATCAGCAGATAGATCCGATAGAATAGAATGGAAAGCCCCAAATTAAAAAGCCCCATTAAATTTTCAACAGAGATGCCAGAGCATTCCAGTAGAGTTGGAAAAAATGAATTTCACCCCCTACTTAACACCATATGAAACATCCTTGATGGAGCATAGACCTAAATGTAAACGCTAAAGCAGTAAAGCTTCTGAAAGCAAATGGGTTTGTGCCTTAGGGGGAAGGCAAAGATTGCGTAGGAATCCTAGCGATAACCCTATAGGAAAAAAAAAAAAAAAAAGCTTGACTTTATCAAAAATAAAGAATGTAGGAACTAGAGTCCTATGTTGTGAGTTCAAATTCATGTGGCAAAATTTACTAGCTGTATGCCTTCGACAATTTACTTATCCTTTCTGTGCCTCAGTTTCCTTTCTGCAAGTGAGGACATCAGAAACGCAGTGATGTGCAGTAATAACCAGCCTCATAGGATTGTGTACTTTTAAATGGGTTAGCACAAATGAAGCGCTTTCGGTGGTGTCCAGCACATGGCATTCACCCACTGAACCATTCAGGCAGTTACTCAGCCATGAGAAACTTCTTTTGAGGTCATTGCCCCAAAAGCCTATTCTACAGACACTTGATAGTACCTGATTGGGCTTCTAGTTAGCGTAGTTTAATGCTGACTGAAATGGGAGACAATGGAAACGTAGGTAAGGAAGAAAGCCACAGATTCCTAGGGAACAAGATTGGATACAGGGGATCTCCTAGGCCCTTAAGTACATGCTAGCTATTATGCCATGTCCTACAGACCACTTAGTGCTTAGGTGTCGACTTCTTCCCGTGTACCCGTTCTAGACTTAGCTACTCGGTGGTTTTGTGTGTTGGGTGAATGCATAAAGGAAAAAGAAATACAAAGTTACGGAATTTTTAACAAGTATAAACTGCTGCTGATCTAAGCATTATTATGGAGGAATTATTGAATGTCCTAAAGTCACAGATCATAATTCTATTTCATTGGGTTATGAAATGTTTACCTTTTCTGGGCACCTGGGTGGCTTAGTTGGTTGAGCATCTGTTTTTTCAGCTCAGGTCATGATCATGGAGTCCCTGGATTGAACCCCACGTTGGGCTCCTTGCTTGGAGCGGAGCCTACATCTCCCTAATAAATAATAAATAAATAAATAAATATATATATATATATATTTTTAAAAAGTACATTTTCCCAGCTTATGATCTTACATTCTTGGTGTGTAAGCTCATGAAAGCAATGTCCCTAAGCATGGTATTTGCCATGTGCATTTTAGGAATATTCACTCAAATGGGACCCCTGTGTCCTTTTGCAAGTTTCCTAATAAGCTCCTCTCTTTCCATTGCAGATGACACTACTCAAGTTACCTCTGATTATGAAACCAACAACAACAGTGACAGCAGTGATATTGTACAGAATGAAGATGAGACTGAGTGCCTGAGAGAGCCTCGGAGGAAAGCTTCTGCTTGTGCTCCCTACGCGCCTGAGGCCATGATATTCCTGGTAACCCCATATCACTTTGCTCATTCCTTTACTTAAGAAATTGCATGTCTTCTACGACATGTTTTCTATGACAGAATTGACTTAGAAATAGATCCTGAATCATTAGATTTACAGATCTCTCTCTTTTGGATCATACATGCCTTATAGCCATACCCTTCTGTATCAATATAATTTTTCCTTATCCAAGTTTTCTTGATCTCTTTATGGTTCTCTTATTTAATGATTAAAAAATGCAAGTATTCATCTCCAGAAGTGATTGCAGGTGTTTCTTAATCCTAGAATCTGAACGTGTTGTAGGTATGCCTAGAAAAACTTATTTCATCCAGGGAAGCAATATTTTATAAATATCAATCAACAAAAGTGACATATGTTAGTTGTCTTAGGGCATCTGCTATCTTTTTTTCTAGTACTTCATTTAGAAAGTGTGCCAATACTTATTTTCCTTATTATATTAAACTAGGTTTATACTGACACACTACCCATTAAAATAGCCTTTAATGAGAACTGACTTTGTGTGTTTATAGAGATCAGTTTGAATGGATGAAAGTGTATATTTATGTCAGGTTAATTTCAGGGAGACAGCAAATAGAAAATAGCTGGCTATCATGTAATTATCAATTGCTACCATTATCATTTTTCATTTATCTGACTTACCATTTATACTTTTAAAGAGATTGCCAGATAAAGAAATTTATATGTTTCCTAATCCTCATTATCTTTATTTTTAATTTTTTTTTTGGTTAAGGTACTCTTAAGAATGTCCTCATTTTGGACCAATTAGAAAATGTCTTTACATTAATATAGTACATGTTTCTTTGGGAACCATGCATCCCATGAATTAAATTAAAATCTAAGAAAAATTTGGCAGTTATCATCCCACAGGATCAATGCTGATTTTGAAGCAATAATATAAATTCAGCCAAGTAAAGTCGGGAGTGATTAACTCCTTCTCCCCACTCATGGGTTTCTTTTGAGAGTCCAGTGTAAGCCAGGAACCCTCCCAGAAAAATTTACGTAAACACATAAAGAGATAAATTCACATAAGATTTCAGAGTGTCCTGAAGTCCTTGAGTCTTTATTTAGGAACCCCACAGTAGGTAAATAGCAGATATATAAACTTACGAAAGAAACATCCATTTTTTTTTGGTAGCATATATGAACCAGCAATGGACAGGCACCTAATATGCGAAAGTCATGATAGGAAACAGCATTAGGCCCTTTCCTCCTTACGGTGAGATCAGTGTCTTGTTCATCTTGGTTTTTTAGTTTGTTTGTTTGTTTGTTTGTTTTAAGGATCACTCTTTTACCCTGAAGTTTTAAGTCATTTATTTTTGTAACCTCAGTTGTTGAGTTGAACTTATCAAAGCACAAATTGCTTTGTAGAAAAACTGCTTGTTCTTAAAATATTTTCATGTTCATCACAGGACAAGCCAATTCTTGCTCCTGAACCTCTTGTCATGGATAACTTGGACTCAATTATGGAGCAGCTAAATACTTGGAATTTTCCAATTTTTGATTTGGTGGAAAAAATAGGAAGAAAATGTGGCCGTATTCTTAGTCAGGTAAGGAATCTATTCATATGTTTGACTCTATTCATATGTTTGATTTTATGTATTTATTAGTGAGCGAGAGAGAGAGAGCACACAAGCAGAGGGAACAGCAAGGGGAGAGAGAAAAGCAGACTCTGCACTGAGCAAGGAGCCCCACACAGAACTCCATCCCAGGACGTGGGATCATGACCTGAGCCAAAGGCAAACACTTAATGGACGGAGCCACCCAGGCACCCCAATATGTTTGACTTCAAATGTATGGAAAAACACCTCTTGGTTGGTTAAAGCTGTGTCCATGCGTGACACTGATGTGGGTACTGGGTGGAGAAAGGTTATTTTAAGTACCCAGTGTTCTCTAGATTCCTTCGTGTTGGGTTAACAAAGAAAATTGGAACTGGAAGCGAGTGGAATACTATATTATGCAATTAAAATATGTAGTTTTTAAGATAAACTGGAAGAGAGCAGGGATACACCAGCAAGATGGAGAAATACATCTGAAATTTATAGAATTCAGCAAAAGCAAAGCTTATACAAGCCCTCAAAAGAAGAGAGTTGCCAAGTCATATGCAGTAATTTCTTATGTGTAATTTTTTCCAATGACTATTTTTTAAAACTTTCTTGGGGGTGGGGGAAGGGCCAAGAGAGAGGCAGAGAGAGAATCTTAACCAGGCTCCATGCCCAGTTCAGAGCCCAAAGTGGGGCTCCATCTCATAACCTTGAGATCATGACATTAGCCAGATCAAGAGTGAGACACTTAACCAGCTGAGCCACCCAGGCGCCTTTAAAACTTTTGAATATTATGGTGCTTAGGTCTTTCCAAAAGTAAGATGCTGTGCAGAAATGCATTTCCTTCTATTGCTGTGAGAAACATATCAAATAGAGTTCTCTGTGTTTTAATGTAGAAAATACCTTTTCGTATCACAAGAAATACAGAATGGAAACTATTGCTACTTAATGAGACTTTTTGTATTTTTTCCTTCAGCTAAACTACTTTCAAGGCTTCCCACACTTAAACTGTTTCCCTGAGGGAGAAAGAAAACACAGAAATTAAAAATTTGAACATGTTTGTTCTCAATAAACAAAACACTGGATTTGCTCTATCATCAGACATCTATCAAAATACACACTCATGTGGGAAGAAGCAGTAATATCAGTTTATGTAAAGATGTTTCAGGGGTGTTTTCATAGATGGAATAAATATCACTGCAGAGTAGCTGAAGACTGCCAAACTAACATAAGATTTAGGTGAGAATTCAAGACCCAGATTTATTGGAGCCACGGACGCTTCCCTGGAAAACACTAGAAGAGAAATCAGTGTTACACTGATTTCTACTCCGTGCATCAGAGACAGGCTTTCTTCAGACGTTCCAGCAAGTATTTAAGTGTAGGGCTTCAGGGTGAGGATTCCTGATCCATGAAGGTTTGGAGGAGGAAGATGGAGGGGGCTTTTCCTCTGTTTCTCATTTGCACAAACCCAAAGTATTAGTCTAATCTTCAAGAAGAAAAGTATGTCCCTCTGCCTTAAAGAGAGTAATAGAGAAATTAAATACGGGTCAAAATAATGACAATTCGACTTGCTACCTACAAAAGCAGTGTGCTAAAATGATTGATGGATTATGAAGCTCAAAATAATTACGAAGTCTGTATAACATGTAGTTGCCTCTTCTAGACTCTCCTGACCATGAACACCTAAAGGACTGGGATGACAACCCTTGCACTTTTACTAGGAGTTAATGATCCCATTTTTCCTCTTTTTCCTTATCCTTGGTGCTAAGCAATACCTTTTGTGCTAGGTGACCTTTTTAAGTACTTCTTAATATTTAAGACTTATTTATTTATTTTAGAGAGGGTGAGTGGGCATGGGGGGGAGGGGCAGAGGCAGTGGGAGAGAGAAACTCAAGCAGACTGTATGCTGAGCTTGTAGGACCTGAGCCAAGAGCAAGAGTTGGACATTTAACTGACTGCACCACCCAGGGACCCTAGGTGATCTTGAAGACAGGTGTAAGTGCCAGGGAATGGCCAGCAGTTCCTGTACCAGTGGCTGAAAGGCTACTTCAAAACTTTGCTGTGAAAGAGAGGAGAAGGCAAAGGCGTCAATGCTCAGAGATGAAGACCCTTTGCCTTTCTTTGCTCCCACTTTTATTAGTCCTTCAGGATAATCACAAATCCTTATTACTATTATTTCTCAGGCCTGTGCTGTGTGAGAAGTGGTCTTACTGAAACTGGGAAGATCTGTCTATGGGAAAGATAGGATATGCTAATCTGCATGTTCTATGAGTTCTGCTAAACACAGCCTAAGGGCCGATGCATACATCTCTCAGATCTCAGGGAGGCTGTTTGGGCTGAGAAAGCTTCAGGAAGGCAACTCCCTGCGGCTTTCCAACAACAGCAGGGGGTTCCCGTAGGCCTTGGCATTCCAAAGGCCCGTGCCCTTCCCAAAACCTTCCGTCGCCTCCAAGGGCCTCTATTATATTTTAGCGAGACAGGTATTATGGCTGATTTCGTGCTCTACATTAACCCCGACATGTAAGGACAGCTGTTTTTACCCTGTCCACCTTAGCCTTAGATACAAAACCGGGAGGTTTTGTATCCCACTTTCTGAAAACGCTTGCAGGCTATATCTCTGAGGGAGTGATTTTCCATGGAAATACTCCTGTAATGGTGCCCGGAAAAGAGGTGACAGACCCCTGGGAAGACTTCTTTTTCCTTCACTGCAGAGTGTGGCTCCTAGAAGAAAAAGTTCACATTGTTTTGTATCAGATATGTATGTCACACACTCCCAGAAACCCTACAACTTGCTTCTCAGTAACTTTGATGCAGATAGTTTAGTCTCCGCTTTGCAGAAGAGGAAACTGAGGCTTAAAAGAGCATATACCATTCATCTGAAGTGGTAGAGTAAATATCGGAGCCATGATTTGAATGCAGACATAGCCATATTGAAAATCCATACTTTCGTCCTTCATTTACCCTCAGCTCTTTCTCCACTCCCCCCTGCCCCGCCCCTGTAAAACATATTCGCTGATTCTGTCTTCAAACACTGAACCAATTTCGGTGGGAAAGTAGTCACTGTAGCAGTCAGTCTTTTAGCCCTAGTGACAGTGTAGCGAATACTATTCCTCTACCAGCCTCCCCTTGAAGTTCTGGGAGCTGGGGGGTGTGGGCTTGTGAAACTTGATGGGCTGTTTGGCAAAATGTTTTCTAAGAGTCCTGTACCTGAGTACACAAGAGAAAGATTAGATATAATGAACAATTAGATTGCAGTAAAATGCAATAATGTGTTTTTCTTCCAGTCACCTTCCAAAAAGGAAATACATAAATACATGAGCCTTAGTCATTCACTGTTTATCTTTCCAGTTTACAAGACATTGAACTTTGAGAAAATGCAGTTTTATTTGTCTTGCTGAGTAAAACTTTATGGGTTTTTCTCTTTGATTTGAGTTTATAAGCACAAAGTCATATTTTCACTGGGTGAAAGGCATATTTTTTTCACCTTAGTAAGACTTTGGGACAGCTGAGATGAATTAACTTGAACATTCCGAGAAATCACCTTCTGGCTGAAACTACACAGAAAAAGTCTCACTTCAAAAGATTTTTAAAGAGACATATGTGCAATGGAAATGACTTTTCAGTCTCAGTATACTGACTGCCTTTTTGATGATTATCATGTTTATTTTAACAAATTTAAAAGGACATGGTTCAGATTTCGGAATAGTGCTTACTTTTTCTGGTTACCAATGTTTACCTGGTTAATGGTATCTTTATTTGTGAGTTTAAATTATTGGTGGTTGATTTTTTTTTAATAGCATGTTGGTAAAAATACTCCTGTTTTAAAATCATACTCTAAAATATTCTGTCTTCTGAATTTTTCCATTCATCTGTCATATGTTTAAGAGAATAGTAAGAAACTTAGGTCATTTGCAATCCTAATAACATTGTTTTTCAAATAATAGTGGTAGGATTTGAAGTAGTTTAGAGTACAAAATCTGAAGCCAAAGGCTTGGCTTGAATTCTGGTTTTGATAATGTTTGCTGTGTGATCTTGGACAAGTCACTGAAGTTACAAGTATAGTTAAATCCATTAGGTATTTATAAACAAGAATTCAAATATAGATCAAAGCAGTAGTAAAGAGGAAATAACCCCCCCCCAAATAGCTTAAAATAGTACAGAAACCATAAACTTCACTTTCTGTTGTCCCCCGCCTTTTTTTGAGAGAGAGAGCAAATAGGGAAAGTTGTGGAGGAGAGGGAGAGGGAAAGAGAGAGGAGAACCTTAAGCTGGCTCCATGCCTGGCATGAGCCCAATGTTGGGCTCGGTCTCACAATCCTGAGATCATGACCTGAGCCAAAATCAAGAGTCAGACGCTAAAAAAAAAAAAAAAAAAAAAAAAAAGAGTCAGATGCTTAACCAGCTGACTCACCCAGGTGCCCCTGTTGCATTTTTAAAGAGAGGATATGGGAATGGTATGTTAGACACAAAGAGGGTGAAACTTGCCATTCAGAATGGAGAAAAGCATACAGAAGTCGATGTACATAGTATATAATCTGTTCCCAACCTAGCAACTCTGGTGATCCTTTTAAAACATAAGTCAAATAAGGGTATCTGGGTGGTACAGTAGGAAAGCGTCTGACTTCGGCTCAGGTCATGACCCTAGGGCCTAGTGATGGAGCCCTGCATTGGGCTCCATGCTCAGCTGGGCGTCTGCTTCTCCCTCTTCCTCTGCCCCTCCCTCCACTTAGGCTCACTTTCTCTCTGTCTTTCAAATAAATAAATAAAATCCTAAAAAGAAAAAAAAAGTAAGATAAAGTTACTTCCCTTTTCCCGTCTCTTCAGCAGCTTCCTACCTACTTAGAGTAAAAGTCTTACAATGATCAATTTGGCTGTCAGATCCCAAGATTGCACCCTGCCCCATCCCACTGTGTTATTGCAGACTTAAATTCTACTCCTGTCCTCATTCATTCCATTTTAGCTACACTGGTCTTCTTGCTATTTCTTGAGTGTAGCAGACATACCTCAGGGCCTTTGCATAGGCCTTTTTCTCTATGTGGAAAACCTCTTTTCTCAGATAGCCATGTACCTCAGTCTACATCTCCTTCAGTTCTTTGCTCAGATATCACCTGGATATGCCTACTCTATCCACAAAACTTAAAAATAAAGCAAATTCTATAGCTTCCCTATATTCCCAGTCTCTAGCCTGTTCCCCTTTTTCTTTTTCTATAATACTTACTACTCCTTTTATAGTATATACCTTACTTATTACATCTGTTATGTACTGCCCTCCCCTGCTAGACTCTAAGCTCCCTGAAGGAAGAGATCTTTGTTTTGTTCCCCTGTATATATGACTCATACACAGAGCAGTGTCTGGAACATGGTAGGCACTCAGAAGATGTATACTGAATGAGTAACTCTCCTTTGTAGTTATGTCAGCCTAAATAGGTATAATGAGGCAAACTCAAACTTGTAAAAAGATGAGTTTATTCAGGAATAGCAGAACTGCAGTTTAGGATGTACAAACTATAGCAAACTACAGTGAATCTCTTGCGGGTTTGGGCTTGGCTATAATTATGGGCAGGGAATGTAAAGAGGGGATAGTTCAGTTAGAGTCTGTTAAAGTCAAAAGCAAATGGAGACCAGGTTTGAAATTCCCTGAGCAGACAAAACCAGAAACAAAGCTCAAGTCCGCTTAGTTTGGGAGACCAGCCCAATCTGGATGGTTCCTTGTTCATGCCTCTGGAAACCATGTAAATACAACTTCCCAAGGTTGATATGAGGCAACTCCTCTTCAACCCCCTATCATTTAAGAAAATTCCAATGTTATCACTTCTCTAAAAATCAGTCATTTATAGGAAATCAGTCTCTTGGTCTTTGAGCTTTATTTTTCTGAGGACACATGGGTGAGATTATTTTGTTTTATGTCCTCTGATTTCATTTTAGATAGAAATTCCATTATAGTTCTCTATATAGGTGTATATATGTCTACATGCATATATAGATATACGTGATAAACACTGAGTACATAATTAAAGGAATATCACTGAATTTAAATAGATTTAAAGTCAGTAACCAAAGATAGGAATTTAGCTATGAAATGGCAGATCAAAGATGGAGAGGAAATATTTCAAGACAACTTTAAGAAGAGATGCAGATAATAAAAATGATGACTAATTCTTAAAGTTTCCTGAGGTATAGCCAACACTGTGTCTTTGTGACATGGAGTAAGCTACTTGATATGGTGCTATACTGTGTTCTGACATGTGTATAAGCATTTCTCTCCCTAGTACCTTCTTCTGTGCCTTTATCAGTTTTTTCTCCATCATTTGCACATCAAATATGCCAATCATAGGTGTAGGTGTTCACTGGATTTGGGTCACCAGAGCTGTGAATGCAATTGGACGAGAATGTATACTTGGAGGAGAAAGAGAAGACAAGCTAGGAAAAAAATAAATTAGATGTTATTATTTATACTGCATTAGAATAAATCACTTTTCTCTATATAGTTAGTCAAAGTAACCGTTTTTCTCTCTCTCATAATTCTTTCCCTTTACCCTTCATTCACTAAGGTACAACTCTGAATCCTTTATCTTTTTTTTTTTTTCTTTAATAAGAAGTGGACCAAATTAAGGCTTTTTCCTCATTTATTAGTACTTGTAGTATGCACTATACAAGGAGGAGCTAAGAAGGATTCTCTAGCAGTTAATAGCACACAGTGGAGTGCCTTGATATGTTTCTGTAGTGTATACTGTTGTTTGGGTTGGTTGTTTTCTTGGTTGCATGTCCACACCTTTAAAAGCAGATTAAATACCCCTTGAGGTCAGGGGCTACAGGGGCTAGACACACAGAGTTCTTCAATACTTACTTGACTTACTGTTCCCTGTAAATTCTCTGTTGGCCAGGAATTACTTGTTTTAATTTTTTGTTCCTTTTGTGTCTGGTACATACCCAGGGATGTTTTTATAAAGCTTTGTCTTTCTCTTTATAGGTATCATACAGACTTTTTGAAGACATGGGCCTCTTTGAAGCTTTCAAAATTCCAGTTAGGGAATTTATGAATTATTTTCATGCTTTGGAGATTGGATACAGGGAAATTCCTTGTAAGTATAAGTTATATGTGAAATAACACTTTTTGAGTCTGCCAAATTTGCTCTGGGTAATGGGATATTGAACCACTGGCGGATAGCAGAGAACTATACATGGTCAACACTGGAGTGACCTCAACCAGGAGATTACAGCCTGTTTCAGAGTTCTTGGTCCCTTCGCCTCTCAGCTGTCAAAGACCGTGGGTCTTACTTCACCTCTACATGCCTCATTTCTTAATCTGTAAAATGGGGATCATAATATCTTTGAGGATTGTAATAGCTTTGTAGGATTGTTATGAGGATAACATGAGGTTATAATTCTAAAGGAGTGATAATAGTGCCTTCACAGTAAGCCAGTTTAAGTCTGTGGTCCATAAATAATTAAATGTTAAATTTATTGCTCATTGTATAATACACTCCTTTTATTGGATGAGTTCAACCTTTCTTCTGGCATCTGGAGACTTAATTCATGAACGCTTGAAGTTTTTTCAGTATAAGAAAGACCTGGCTGGGGGTGGAGGGATGGGAGGGTGATGGTCTAATGAACAGAATAGAAAAAAAGAGACACCTCAAAGGGGTTTGTGAAGAAATTATTAGAAGCATTTTAAAAGTCAGATAAATGTGAAGACCAAAGGAAGAGACACAAGCAAGTGTTCAAATTAGTGAACTTAAAAGATTGTGAAGGTAATTTTGTCATTTCTAATACAAAATTGGAACAGAGAGGAGAAGTTAAATTTTCAGTAGGGAGCGTTTCTGGTATCACCTGAACATGTGATTAGAATCATGCTACAGAATATATGGAACTGAAGAAAATGTCCAAAAATCCAGTCAGGGAAGTTGTGAAAATGTGCAGAAATCATGTGGTACTTTTAGAAAATAAATGCATAGCAAGAGAAGTAGTCAGACATACATTGGTTGAAGCATACCTTAGAAATGCGTCGTTCGAATCATGCTTTAACTTGTAAGTTTTAAATTTGCTTTTATACACCTTAGACTTCAAAACCCCATGTCTTTTTCTAATAGTAAACAGCTGATGTTAAATAAAAATTCTATGGAGACACATAAAGTAGAGGTATTTCCAGAAAGGGATAGTATATTAAACTAATGATCCATTATTAACATACTGTTTTTCAACATGTGCTACATTGGAATGAAAATACACAGCTGATGGCATGTGGTAGGAGAAGATAATGAAGAATTGGATCTACAAATGAAATTTGTTGGAGAATATGGGACCAGAATGCAGACAAGACCAGACAGTGGTGTAGACAAGAGAGAAACTTAAGAGCGCTGGGTCCCTTGGGAAAGTCTGGGCAGTAGGGCCATGGAAATAGAGAGAGACAGAGACAAAAAAGGGGCAGTTTGAAAGAATCTCAAGATAAGCCTTGCTTTCTTAATACCATTTTCCCAGGGCACACCCTGGTTGGATGCCAGTGATTGATGTGTTACTGAGTTTTCAACAGCTAGTCATTAGACTAAATTTACAAATTGTTATATTTCCAAATGTATTTTAGTGACATAATCAGCTATAGCCAAGTCCATTAAGTACCAGTTGATGTAACTACTAACTTTTCTCTAGGCAGTATGTCATAAAATCTTAGGGAAAGTTGACCAGTATTTAAGTGTAAAAAGAAGTTTCCAGATTCTAAATTTTATTACTTATGTTTATATTTTCTCATTTTACAACTGAATAGATGTTTCTTTTTTCTGAAATAGTGACTTCTTCATTTCATATGAAAAGAATTTAACAAATTATTTTTTATTTTTTATTTTTTATTTTTATTATAATAAACTTGTTTGTTCTATTTGGAACCCTAGACATTTTTTGTAAAGGGAATTCATTTACAGAAGTTTTAGCTTGACTGGTGATCCCTTTTATTTTATTTTTAAAGATTTTATTTATTTATTTGACAGAAAGAGATCACAAGTAGGCAGAGAGGCAGGCAGAGAGAGGAGGAAGCAGGCCTCCCACTAAGCAGAGAGCCCGATGTGGGGCTTGATCCCAGGTCCCTGGGATCATGACCTGAGCCGAAGGCAGAGGCTTTAACCCACTGAGCCACCCAGGTGCCCCTGGTGATCCCTTTTAAATAGTAATTCCTTGCATGTGGTAGTATTGTAAATTTAGACTAATATAGGTATTTATTAAAAGCATTGTTTATCATTAATTTTAATTATCATACACAAATATTTCTTATATGTCTCCTTACTTTAATATCTACTGCTAGAGGACAATAGTTCTAATAGCTCTATCTAAATAAACAACCCATACCTAAATGAAAATCCCAAAAGTACCTAAAATGGGATTAGATTAACTTTAATATGACAATGACCTAAAATATTAGAAACTAAATTTTATTATACTTCTAAGCACACTTTTAACAGTTTTTAAGAGATGAAGATTTTTAAATTTGTACCCAGAGCCCTTACTAAAATTTGAGGAATCTAGATTTAAAAATGGACACAGGTAGGTAGATATTTCATGGGGTAGCAGTGGACGAGGTATAAATATAGGCAATTCACTGATAGAACTATGATGCTGAATATATATTTGTTCAGTAAAGGTTAGGATAAATTAAAGTATAGTTGATACTCAGTTGCACAGAGAAATAAATAATGTTCATTATTGTTCACAGTCCCTTTCAGTTGGGCTTACTGGCAAGTAAAGAAGAGAAATTGTCAGATCCTATCCATTCGTGAATTCGAAGTTAGTTTTGAGGGTGCTTTTTCCATTTTCAGAGACCTTCATCTCTGAAGTATATTCTTCCTAACACCTCTCATTCTTGTTTTTGAAGCTGAAGAAGTGGGTAGAATGGCGGCAATGAGAATAATCTTGGTCAGTCTGTGTGTAGTTCAGTTCAGTTAAGCTGTGTGTCACGTACCCACCAGTGTGAAAGCTAGATACTGAGGGGGCGTGGGACAAGCTGGAAAGGCACAAGTATGACAGTATTTGCTATAATCCAAAGGGAAAAAATATTTAAATTGTCACTTCTCTTCTTTAACACTTTCCTAAGGAAGCATAGAAGGAATTTTCAATTGAAAGTCTATAGGTCTAAAAATCTATACATTTTACATATAACTCCCACCCTCCAAGCCAGCTCACTTCAATTCTGTGCTTGAGGGATAGGAAGAAAGTTGAGAAAACAAGTGTATCAAGACAGAGGAGGGGGCTGGGCAGGCTATGGGAATGAGACAGGGCATGAATGAGTGGTGATAATTACTTGCACACAGTAATTTTCCCAGCTTGCTGCAAAGGAGGAGGAAAGACCTCAACTAAAGCTCTCTCCCAACCTATCCCCTCATGGTGGCAGTGGGGGCATTTTCTTCCTCTAGCAGGTCATCTCTGCCTTCTCCCTCCCCCAGGGGTTTAGCATATCTTTTATTTTAGCTCTTCAATTCTTAACAAATCCAGCATTGATCTTGGAAGAAAACCAGTGATCTGTGCTAACTTACTGTCTTGTTCCAAAAACAATCATGTTTTTTTTTTTTTTTTAAGATTTTATTTATTTATTTGAGAGAGAGAGAGAGAGCAGTCACATGCTTGAGCATGAAAGGGAGAGAGCGGCAGAGGGGAGAGGGAGAAGCAGGCTTCCTGCTGAGCAGAGAGCCCTGCACAGAGCTGGACCCCAGGACCCCTGGGATCATGACCTGAGCCCAAGGCAGATGGTTAACCAAGTGAGTCACCCAGGTGACCCAGCAGTCATGCATTTTACGTGAATTATATTTATATTAGTTGCAAGCTTACTCTGTGTCAGGAATTTAAAAATATGTTTTCTTCTGTAATTCTCACAAATGTACTGTGAAATAAGGCACTAGTATTTAATATGCCTTTATTTTTAAGATTACAAGATGAGTTGTGAGCAGCTCACTTGAGCTCACACGGGTCATAGATCTTAGAACAGAGACAAATTCAGATCTGTCCTAAATCCAGACACTTAGCATGACGAGTTTAGTAATGGCACAGGTATGGATCTAAAATGTTTGGTTTTGGATGACTTGAGATAGTCTATACACAGAGATGCAGACTCCAATTTCAATGAAATTGTTCTTTGGACGACTAGGTAATATCAGTATTCTCCTCTGGCAATGACAGAGGGCATGGTGTTTGCCATTTCCTCCTTTGGAGCCTTGGATGTCTGTTATAAACACATCCTCTCAAGTCCTTACAAGGCCCCTCTGCTGAAATGCTGGGGGTTTACATAAAATTTAGCTATATGTCATCACTTAAAGATTGACTCTTAAGAGTTCCTGGAAATGTAAGGAAATAAGCACCATCTACCTACATTCCCCCTGTATGCCATCAATGCCAAAAATGTTATTTTTTTTCTGGGGCACGTGGGTGGCTCAGTTAAGTGTCTGCCTTCTCAGGTCGTGATCCTGGGGTCCTGGGATCAAGTCCTGCCCCAGGTTCCCTGCTCAGCAAGAAGTCTGCTTTTCCCTCTCCCACTGCCCCTTCACCAACTTGGGCTCCTGAGAGGGCTGTCTTTCTCTCTCCTTCTCAAATAAATAAAATCTTTAAAAGAAAAAGAAGGGAAAGAAAAAAAAAAAAAAAGAAAAGAAAATGTTCATTTTTTTTCTTTCTTCCCTGACCAGGGACCAGATGTTTTCCCCAATTCCCATTATCATTCTTACTGTTCTCTTTTCTCTTTTATCTGTTGAGTATTATTCAGAGATGTGATCTACTATATTGGATGAGACTGTATTATGGTTGGTCATTAGAAATAGAGTATGTAAAGTTAGCATACTTAGTAATGTATAGCAATCAATGAAATATTCTGAAGGGCCAGTAAACAAGAGAAGAACTTGGAAGAATTGCACCAGAAAAAGGTGAGCTGAGAGCACACCATGCCTTTGGTCTTGGTTTAGCAGATGCTGAACTGCATATATAGAATATACCCCCTTACCATGGTAATGACCTCTAACTAGAGGATTTGGTTTTCTCGTAGATTTTGCTCTTCTAAATGACTCAACTCCCTACATTAATGTACAAAAAAGTTTTTATTTTTCTCTTCAGGTATTTCCTAGAGCTGTGTTCCCAAATTAGAATTTTTAGATCAGAGAATATCATTGATTGTGGTTTTCAGTTTTGCTTTGTGAATTTAACCTATATTCAAAGATATATTGTTAATTTTTACCAGTGTTTTAAGTTTGATGCAAAAGAATCCTGCTTTGTTTTATTCACAGATTATATTTGTATGCTATTTAGCAGAGATGAATATTAGGTGGTACATACCATTGGTCTGACCTAATTGAAGTATGTCATGTGTCTTTCTGGTCTTCTGCATAATCTTATATAGGAGCATGGAAATAAATATGAGGGTAAACATTGCAGTGATTGCACTTAGTGAGCTTTCTATAGATGTTCGGTTTCTTCCGGACACAGATTTTTCCACTTCAGACATCTGCATGCATAATCAATGTAATGTGTGCTTCCCGCCCCCATCCTCGTTGCTATGGCTATTATGGAGTCTTGGAAGAGTAATTGAAGAGTATTTGTCCTAGAACATTTGGCTGCCTTTCACTGGGGTATTCAAATGTTAAAACTAAACTGTTTATCCAGTAGGTGGCACTCTTAGTCCTTGGACCTCAAAGTTCACCAATGAATGACTGTTCCTTTGCACTGGTTACAGATCATAACAGAATCCATGCCACTGATGTGTTACATGCTGTGTGGTACCTTACTACCCAGCCAATTCCAGGCCACTCCACTGTAATTAATGATCCTGGGTCAGCAAGTGATTCAGGTGCGTATTAAGTGCATCTGTGCTCCCTTGTTGGGGGTGGGGAGTGGAGAGAAGCTTTTCTTTAATAAAGGAAGTCAAGACAGATAGTACCAGTTTAATACTTTTTAAAATTTTCTATTACTTTCATTTTCTCTTCTCAGATTCTGACAGTGGATTTACACATGGACATATGGGATATGTCTTCTCAAAAATGTATAATGTGCCTGATGATAAATACGGATGTCTGTCTGGGAATATCCCTGCCTTAGAGTTAATGGCATTGTATGTGGCCGCAGCCATGCATGATTATGATCACCCAGGAAGGACAAACGCTTTCCTGGTTGCAACTAGTGCTCCTCAGGTAAATCTTTCCATTTTGATGTGAAGAAATAATTTGCTTGAGAGATTTTTCCAAAGGTAATTAATTTTATAAGTTTGACTTATAATAGGGAACAGATGAATATGAGTCCAACTATATTTAGCCCTAGGATAGAATTTATGGAGACCAAGCTAATTTTGAAAAGATATCATATTTGTTCCAAGATATTAATGGCAGGCTTGTAACTTTATTACCCATGGAAATCCCATCTCAGTTTTCTTCTAAAGAAGAAAAACTAGTTAAATCCATATTAATGAACCTTCTCAACAAAGAAAATCCAACCTATACAAAAGTCCCTTTTTGAAAAGATTGGAGAACCAGATCTTTCTTGGACTTTTAATCATGTTAGTCGTCTTTGTATATAAAACCCATTCCTTTGAAATACATTTATTATTACAACCGTGATACTTACGACATTTGGTTAGTAGGATTTAAACATCAACTTATTTCATTCGTTTGAGGGAATTTTTTTTTTACCTAAACATAGTATTCCAAAAACAATAACTTTAAAGAAGTCCATTTTCATATATACTTAAATTTAGGTCAAAAATTAATCACTGAGTATCTCAGCATCTCCATCTATGTAATTAAACCCAGTAAGTTTCTCTTTGATTTAATTAGCTGTGTCTCTGTTACTAAGTATTCTGAGATCATGTTTTTCTTTCTAGAGGATCTAGAAGCCAATCTAGTCTCATACTTATTTTTTTTCTTATTTGCTTTTTGTCTTTACCAAATTCCCATCCATTTCCACCTGTCTTATAGACTAGACTAGAATTTTCCTCTAATCTAAATACAATAAAAGTATCCTGAATTTTTTCCCCAACTACCTACTTTAACTTATTTCAGCATGTCCTTCATACTCCAGAATTATTTTTCCTAAAGGTGGGCAAATCCTTTTGCCAGCACCGTTTAGCATTCGTATTTTCCTTCACATGTATGCATTTTTACTTAGTACATTGAAATTTTCATGTGCTTTGTTTTTCCTTTTTATTTTATGCCTTCTTTTTTCCTGTATTTTCTGTCTACCACACTAGTGTTCAAGCAGTGTTTAGGTAACTTCTTTTGTAGTGTCCCTCAGCATTATTAGAGAATTCCTGCAAATAGATATTTATTGTACACCTTTAGTTCCTAGTTGGAGGGTGATATCTTCTATGGCTGTTTGTGGGATGAGAATTTTTAAATTATGAGCGTCTCAGAGAGTCCATTCCTATTTATTAGTTATACATGCTTAAAGAAAGGTAATTCTTATTCTAGATGCAGAAATTAACTGAGTCACCTCAGAGGGATTTTAATATATTTGGATTTTTTTAATAGTTAAATTTCTGTGCAAACAAATCTGATAAAAGCTAACTCTAAGCCCCTCATTTGCAAGAATTTGGAATAAAGTTTCAAGAAAATGAAATTCACCTTACAAAGAAAGGAAATTTTAACCAAGAAAAGTAATCAACAGCCAATGTAATTACGTTATGGAATTCTTAATAACCAACAGTCACAAGATTACATTTCTATGTCCTGTGAAAAAAGAGGATCCTGAAAGCTTTGCCTATTCTTATGTATTTTTATGATTTGGGGTTTTTTTGTTTTTTGTTTTTTGTTTTTAATTTAAAAGTTGAGCCATTCAGTCTTCGCCCTCTTTGCCTAGGCGGTGCTCTATAACGATCGTTCCGTTTTGGAGAATCATCACGCAGCTGCTGCATGGAATCTTTTCATGTCCCGGCCAGAGTACAACTTCTTAGTTAACCTTGACCATGTGGAATTTAAGCATTTTCGTTTTCTTGTCATTGAAGCAATTCTGGCCACTGACCTGAAGAAACACTTTGATTTTGTAGCCAAATTTAATGCCAAGGTAACTAGATTTGTACCAGTCTTCATTTTATGACCATATTGAAAGATGTCATGGAATCAAAGTATGGAGCAAAACTTACTGCTCTCACCTCTTACATGTCAACTGTGAAAATGAAATGCAATAAAATGTTTAACCAGAAGCAGATATACGGGGATTGGTCCCAATCTAGAAATCTGAGACGTTGAGGTGCTACCTATATATTATACTTTATGCTGCAAAGAAGTAAAATTCTCTCTGTCATTGGGTTTTTTGTTTGATTTTATTTGCTCTCATCTCTATGGTGTACTAACACAAATTGTCTGGAAGTAGAAAAGGTCAAAACCCTGAAACAAAATTTCATACATCAAACATAAATACCCAAATGTTAACTTAAGAAAATTTCTTATCATTTGTAGCTGTATTTATTTACTAGTCATTGGTAATAAATGCTAATTTTAAATAGCATTTATTTTCAGTTCCATAATTAATAATTACTTTATGCACCATTTAAAATTTTATTTTTCTGATGAGCTGTTTTACTATTATGTAAGCCAGTAGCATTTTAAATAGCTAAGAAGTTCCTCCTTTCTTGGTATTCTGATCTCTACATGTTAATATAATAAATATTGCATTGTTTATTCTGTCCAACTTTTGATTTCATTGAGGCAAACCACATTTTACCTTTGCCCCTCAAACAGGTGAATGATGATGTTGGAATAGATTGGACCAATGAAAATGATCGCCTCCTGGTTTGCCAAATGTGTATAAAGTTGGCTGATATCAATGGGCCAGCTAAATGCAAAGAGCTCCATCTTCAGTGGACGGAGGGTATTGTCAATGAATTTTATGAACAGGTAACCAACTGTTTATCTTAATTTATAGTAGGCTGCTCATGAATTCACAAAAGCTTGCAAAAGCTGTAAAAGTGTTATCAGTCTCTTTTATATTCATACTAACATCAGAAAACTAAAAACTCTAAGATAAAGTTATTTGCAGGTATTGCAGGGAGTGGAGGTGAGGGCAGAAGAAGATGTTGAAATAATGAAATGACCTACTGAGACATTAGGAAGATCATTGACATAATTGTTTCTTTTTTAAAAATAAATTTATTACAATTGAAGCTCATTTACATTTATATGAATAAATGTACATCAGATTAAGTTCATTGACTTTTAATATTCAATAACAGCAGTGTCTGAAAAATCTTTATAAATAGGCATTTTATTTGAGATGATAATGTGAGAGTATACACACTACCGAAGAATCTTCCACAGAAACACTGATCAGATTATATATGAAACTTTGAGTACTGTGATCTGTTCTCTTAAGAGGATTCCGGAGGTGGTGGAGCATGGGTAAAGGACAGGAATCAGTAGCATAAATTGACATGATGAGGGTTGCTGGAGGGGTGTTGTGTGGGGGGATGGGCTAAATGGGTGATGGGCATTAAGGAGGGCACTTGGTGTAATGAGCACTGGGTGTTATATGCAACTGATGAATCATGAAATTCTCCCCCTAAAACTAATAATACAGTGTATGTTAACTAAATTGTATTTAAATAAAAAAAAAATTTTTTTTAAAAAGTGAAGATCATTTCCCTGTGTGGCAGGGAAAATGGAGGTGTTACAGTAACTGTCTTCAGATACTTTAAAGACTGACATACAAATTTAGGATTAAGTGTATCATATGTTGCAGAGATAAAAGTAAATATCACTTAGCACAGGATTTGATTTATAAGAAACATTAGATTTCTTTCTGCTTCCCTAAAAAGGGTATAAATATAACTAGTCTATAGAAGTTATAGAAGGATTGATTTCAAGACAATGTGAGAAAGAAATATGTATTATAAAGGCATCCAGAAATAAGATGAGGTGCCTTTTTAAATAATAAATTGACTATCACTGGATGTACTTGAAGAGGGATTAGAAAGAACTTTTGTGGGTTTTATAGACAAGACTCATACATAGGTTAAAAGGTTTGTACTTTCTAGAAAATAATATATTGCCTTTTCTAGAAATGATATTAATTCATAATCAATCCCAAGTACTGAAATACCAAAAAAAAGAGGGGGGGGGGCGCCTGGATGGCTTAGTCGGTTAAGTGTCTGCTTTTGGCTCAGGTCATGATCCCAGGGTCTTGGGATTCAGTCCATGTTGGGCTCCCTGCTCAGTGGGGAGCCCACTTCTCCCTCTCCCTCTGCGCCTCCTCCCATTGGTTTTTTTTTCTCTCTCTCTCTCTCTAATAAATAAATAAAAATCTTAAAATAAAAAATAAAATTTAAAAAATGCAAAAAAAATAAAGGAAAAGGATAACCCAGTTATAATAATTCTACCTCATAGACATAACCATTGTTGGTATTTCAGTATATTTCCTTTGTTAATTTTGCTAGGTGACTACTGGTTTACAGTCTGTTATTTTTTTCCAGAAAGATTTGAAGTATTTCAAAATAAAAACACTTACACAGTAGTACTATTAAACATGTTGACAAGTAAGAATATCAGAAATCATGTGATCACAGAAGATAAAATTCAGCCAAAAGCTGAGATAAGGTGGCATCTTTAGTTGAGCAATAAATTATTCTAAGCTTTACTGGCAGCCAAGGTAAAAGGAAAAAAATGTGATAGATTATGTATTTTTTTTTGGTAATTATTCCCAGCATTGCATTTTGAGTACATTTATAGTCTAATAGACCAAAGAGTGACATGATAAGAAATACCATCTACTAAGACATTAGACCATTTCTTCTGTTGCCCCTTTATCAAAAGCCAAAACCTCAAGATCACAAAAGTGGTAAATGGCAACAAAACATTTCTACAGGGATCTCAGCAATTTGGGTAGAATCCTTTAGCAGTCAAGTAAAAGAGGGAGTTCACACATGAGTGTCTGGGTTCTTACATAATTGCAGATTTTAGGTGCCAAGTGAATGCTGACTTTACTAGTATTTTAAACTTTCCATGTCATGTATCTTTTTGGTTGACTCTTGATGATAAATTCTTATTTCTAGGGTGATGAAGAGGCCAGCCTTGGGTTACCAATAAGCCCCTTCATGGACCGTTCTGCTCCTCAGTTGGCCAATCTTCAGGAATCCTTCATCTCTCACATTGTGGGTCCTCTGTGCAACTCCTATGATTCAGCAGGACTAATGCCAGGGAAATGGGTGGAAGATAGTGATGAGTCAGGAGATACTGATGACCCAGAAGAAGAAGAGGAGGAGGAAGCACCAAATGAAGAGGAAACCTGTGAAAATAATGAATCTCCAAGTAAGTTTTATGAAATCTATTTCTAGTGTGTTTTTTCTAAGTTTCTTTTTTTTAACATAGGTTCAGATAAATCTTGTGCTTCTCAAGAAGTACATAGTTTGTGTCCGGATACCATCTTCATCTGATTGTGTATAATCTCCTTTCCCTAATATAATAATAGAAATTATAGACTATGGAATCTATTATAATACCACATTCAGATAAAGATACAGCCTCTGTTATGAAGTAAAAAGAAATTAAACAGTTGGAGCCTGTCCTTCAGAGTATCTTAATGATTTAGAGATGAGAGGAGTTTCAGATACCCTATAGAGCAACCACACGCTTGTGTTGGTTTAGTTGGAGGAAGGCTGTGTGAAGTGGTAAGAGGTAGCTATCACTCATTCATGTAACAAATATTTATTAAGCATCTACTTTGTGCCAGGCATTCTTCCAAGTACTGAAGATAGAGCCATGAGCAGATCAGACAAAATATAAATAAATTGTTGCCCATTTAAATGACTCTTTCAGTGGAGTACGTAGACACTAAGCAAGACCAATCGGTAAGTCTCTGACATGTGAGGTACTGATAAATGCTAGAGCTTTTAAAAAAAAATGGAAGAGGGATATGAAATATTGCAGAGAAAGGTTAAAATTTTAGATAAGGTAGCCAAAAATGGGCTAAAAAAAAAAGAGATAAAAAAAAAAAAGACTGAAAGATTTGGGGGGAATGATCCATGGAAGTATAGGAAAAAGTGTGCCAAGAAAGAGAGAAAAGCAAACCTTGTAAAGGTCCTGAGGTGGGCATTGGCTGGGTGTTGAAGAAGCATGGAGTGGGCTGGGGTGGCTAAGAGGAAAGGTAGTGAGGGAGCAGCAGGCGAGAGGCGGTGGGGAGCCAGATGATGTAGGGCGTGAGGGTGGGGCTCTGTAGGGCACTGTATGGAGTTTGGCTCTTAACTCTGAGTAAGATGGGAAGCTGTCAGTGATTTTGTGCAGAAGAGTTAGCTGATTCAGCTTATGTTTTAAATGGGTTACCTCAGCTGCTGTAGTGAGAATACCTTGAGTTTAGGGTAGAGCAAGGGTAATAAGTTAAGAGGCTATTGAAATTATCCAAGTGAGAAAGGACTGTGGCTTTGAACAGGACAGAGCAGTAGTGTTAATGATGATGAAAAGTGTTTCCATCCGGTCTCTCATTTGGAGTACATGATGTAGCCAGTCTACATGATGGCTACATGAGTTTATCTGACTGTAAAAAGAGATTTTTTTTTCTTCTCATCTTGAAATATTCTCTGATATTTCTCCTGTCATAGGGAGGAGACCCAAAGAGCATAATTAGTAAAACCCATAACTCTTAACAGTGCTCTTGCACAAATACTGTTCTTGCATTCACGAAAACATAGTGTGTGGTTTACATGTGCCTTCAGAAAGAATGTGCAGTCATATTTTTTCGAAGTGCTTATCCAAAATATTACCAAAGAGAGATATTCTGATCATCTGTTTCTATTTTTTAGCCCAGTCAGGAAAATTCATGACTCAGTTCATCTCAGCCATCCAGTAAATACAGTCTAACATGGGTAGTGAGTCATTTGCCTTCATATAAGTACTCTGCTGTAAGCTTACAAAGATAGGGAGATCTTTATTAAGTATAAACTGATGAGGGTTTTGCAGTTTTGATTCTAGGTCAAATTTTTGCCCAAGTTCTCTGTCCTGTATATTAACTTTGGTACAGAATGAGAAAAAAGTCAAAAGTTGTTTTCCTTCAATATTCTATTATTGAAGTAATTATATTTTATTTCTCTGGTGCTTATAAAAAAGATTTCCGTTAGCAATTTGGGGCTAGTCCTGAGATTCAGAGGTTGGAACCAAGATTGGGATTCATGGCTTATTTTTTCATTTGCTCATTTAATAAACATGTATTGGTTTTCTTTCCCCCCCCCCTTTTTTTTTTTAACTTGTTTTCATTTCAGAGACCTGTAGTTTGCTGTTTAAGGACAGGACAGGGTTTTTTGGTTTTGGTTTTGGGTTGTTGTTGTTGGTTTGTTTGTTTGTTTTGTTTTTTTTTTTTTTTTTTTGAATGAGTGACATTAGAAAGTGTTGTCAGCTTAGCCTCTTGGAAAAGCCTTGTTCCCATGGGCACTCAATGATTGCTATTTGAACTCAAACACATCGAAAAAGCACACACATAATACAGGCATCAGGAATCAAAGAACACAGGCCAAGAGATTTTACAGGCTCAACTTGACATCATTGGCTTTAGCAACAAACGCGACAACCAGATATTCAATTACTTTTCCGTTCTGTGGGGTTCAGTTGCCATACTGACTTCCAGATTCTGCTCTCCAGACCAAGCACTCCAAACTCTACTGCTGTAGAATCCTAGTAATTTTAATTCTGTAATCATTTGACTGAGATAGTTAACTTGATTTAGCCTGAAACTTAGGTTTCAGAAAAAATTTAGATTAAATATGCACTGATAATTTCAGCAATTTGCAAAACTTGGAGATCTCCCAGGAAACACAGAATTAAATGTTTCAATATGGTATCCTAGGGAAAAAAGGCTTTTTCCCAACCTCATAATTAAATCTGAAAGATTCCTACAGCGAACTAAGAGGTTTCTAATGAAGTACTAAGCTGCATTTAGAATTTGAGCAATGAAAGGCTCTTTGTTCTCATTTCAAAAGGTTCCAGTGCTGAACAATTTGGCTCCCAATACAGGCATGCTTTAGACCACCTGCAGACTCTAATCTACGCAAATTTATTTGGTACAAACTTTCTTCTACGTCACCTTATGCAGTTTAATTCCAGAGAGGTTTATTGCTAACATTTAACAGCATTAATAAGAGAACAGCTGTTCTCATGGGGGCTGCCCTGAAAGGAAAAGGAGAAAAATTGAGCTTTTGTTACCTCTTCCCTATGAATACACTGCGTGAATGTGTACAACAGTCAGATGGAGTGACCACCTTGGGCAGTAGTGTTTCTCGTATCACAGTGACTCCGATCTATCCTTCAGCCAGTGCTCACGTGCAACTCTCTTAATTCAAAGGAATAGGTTAAAAACTACATTAACATTTAAAAATTTCTCAACAGAAACTGATTTGTACCTAACTCCAATAAAAACAAAGTAGAAATAAGCAAGTAGATGGCTTGGTAGAATAGTAATTTTATAAATGTGCTTTTAAAAATCTAATGTAGGGGTTCCTGGGTGGCTCAGTTGGTTGAGCACCTGACTCTTGATTTTAGCACAGGCCATGAATTCAGGGTCGTGGGATCGAGCCCCAATTCCCTCTCTCCCTCTGCCCCTCCTTCCCTCTCTTTAATAGTAAAAAAAAAAAAAAAAAAAAAAGTAGTATTTTATAGGAATAATTCAGATTTCTTTAAATTTTGTGTGTGTGTGTGTGTGTGTGTGTGTGTGTGTGTGTATGCTTATTAAGAAACTTTCAAATGAAGAAATTGATGTCATGCTCCAGGACCCTATGACCTTCTGCCGTATGCATGCCCTTCACTCTGCCTGGAATGCTGCCCACACCTTTTTCACCTACTGTATTTAATTTTCAAAATTTACATCTCACCTCAGGTGTCCTATCCTTTGAAAAAAATCTTAACTGTTCCCTCGCAGATCGAGTCATGTGTGTTGCAGTGGTTTGACGTGTCAGAGAGAAATTGCACTGCACGCTTATTAAAAATGTCAGAAAAGACTTTATTCAAGATTATTGCAATAAAGAAGAGAGATTAAATTCAACTCCATTGAAACTAAGGCAGGAGGATATTTAAGCACTAGCGTGAGTTAGTGAAAATCCACTATAGGACCTTAGAGGGATGTTGGTCAATGTGATCGAGCCATCTGTTTTTGCTAATTGGTACTTGCTGAAGTTGGGCACTTCCCCTCCCATGGAGACTGGAAGTTAGGGACCCTATTTTTTTCAATGATTTCATTTCAAAGGAATCACACCGAGGTACGTGGGAGACATGTTCTTGGATTGTAAAACTAGCTAGAAGCTGGGAGAAGATTTATCTATATTACAAAGGAGCAGAGAAGGTATTTGCACTTTCAACTCTTAGAAAGTAAATGCTATATAAAAAGGGAAGTCAGAAACCTATAATCTGGAAGAAACCAATCTTAATTTTAGTCAAGCTGAGGGGAACATTAAGCCCATCTTGATCACATGCATACATTATCATAAAACACAAATACAACATGTGTGTTTCATTTTTTGTCTTCTTTGCCCTCTCCCCTATAAACTGTAAGCACCCTTAAGGCAAGCTCTGGACTAATCAGTCTTTGTATCCATAGCATCCAGAAAATTGCTTGCCAATTAATGAGTGGTTGATACAAGTTTGATTGGTGGGTTTATCTCATAAATAAAATAATGAATACAGTAAATTGTTTTTTAAATTTTTGCTTATGACTCTGCTTGTATCCCTTCCCCGTGGCATTAATTCAACGTAATAATTTTGTTTTGTGTCTGCATGGTTCAAAAGTAATTCAAGATAATTTAAGGTCCTTTTATTTGATCTGTATTTTTAAATCAATCTTATCCTGTAAAATGCAAGAAATTTTTGTGGTATATTAAAATAAAGCTGTTGAAGGAATCACTAGTACTTCCGTAAAAATTTTGCTGGATGGCCTCCGAGAGATCTAGTTCCTTTGGCACACCTCATAGCAAATGGATTTTTTTTTTTTTCCTATCATTACTATTTTTTTCCTTCTATTTTTTCTTCTTCCCCCCGCCCCTGATTATACATTGTGAATCATTGCTACTTTATTAAGTAAGCCCACATATCCCTGCTGACCATCCTGGAAACTTGTACTATTACTGATACCTCTTAACATAGTCTCTACTAGATCAGATATCCTTTTCATATCATTGTCATTTTTATGACTTACCAACGCTTTATCATTTACTTGCAACTGTGGAACAGAAGCTAGGGAGAACATGATTCATCTAGTAAACTCTTACTACTGAATACTTACTAACGTCTGGAGGTTTGTGAATATACACAAAAAGGGGATACAGGTTTCTGCCCATAGGGAAGTTTATAGTCTAACAGGGGATCTTAGCCTACTTTCTAAATTCTTGGCCTAAGTCTACAATGGTCACTCAGATAAAGGTACTAAGAGTTACACTGTGGTTGTGAACAGACCCTCTTCAAAGCTCAAGATGAGCTACCAACTTTACCTCTGCCCTTGAAGGTCTCCCAGACATTTCATGTTCAGCATCCCCCTCAAATCTCAAGATTAGCCTTTCTCACTATATCTTAGTACTACTCAATGGCTCAGACCAGACAGCTCAGGGTTGTTTTTTTGGTTTTGTTTTGGTTTGATTTGTTTTTTGTTAGTTTCAGAGGTAGTATTTAGTGATCCATCAGTGGAATGTAACACCCAGTGCTCGTTACCTCACATGCTGTCTTTAATGCCAGCGCCCAGTTACACCATTGCCCCACTGACCTCTCCAGCAACCCTCAGTTTGTTTCCTAGAGTTCAGCATCTTTTACGGTTTGTCTTTCTCTCATTTTTCATCTTATTTTTCCCTCCCTTCCCCTATGTTCATCTGTTTTGTTTCCTAAATTCCACATAAGAGTGAAATCTTACAATATTTGTCTTTTTCTGACTGACTTACTCTGCTTAGTGTAGTAAATACCCTCTAGTTCCATCCACATCATTGCACATGTTAGGACTTCATTCCTTGTGATGGCTGAGTGATAGTTCATTGTACATATACACCACATCTTTATCCATTCATCTGTCACTGGACATTCAGGCTCTTCCCATATTTTGCCTATTGTGGACACTGCTACTATAAACAGTGGGGTGCATGTGCCCCTTCAAATCACAATGTTTGTATCCTTTGGGTAAATACCACTTGCTGGGTCATAGGGTAGCTCTGTTTTTTAACTTGATTCATCCCTCTTCTTTTTTCTCTACATCTAATCAGTTGCCAAAGTCCTGTTGATGAAACCTCACAAATATATCTCACACTTACCGACTTCTCTTCATTTCCATTACCTTCACTCTATCCCCAGCCACCATCATCATGTTGTATCCTCCCATCTGAGCTCTTTTTCTCTCTTTGTGCCACCTTTAAAAGATCTTGTAAGTCTCAGTGTGATTGCGCTTGATTTTCCACTGTCTACCCACTAGAGTAAAAACTCCATGCTGGCAAGCATTATGTCTATCAGTGAATGACCAGAATCTGGCCTACTTGGTACATATTAGGTGCTTAATAAGTAGATAAGGAAGTGGAAGACTAAACAGTGAATTATGGTATCAATTCAAATTCTTTAAAATATCTTATGTTTCTTCTGTTGAAATTGATTTTACTACACTTCCCCGACCAAGAGATGTGATTTGTAAAAACTGGCTTCAGTACTTCTTTGTTGAAAACATGAAATGTTCGGGTCACCAAGATAATGTAATTTGTTTACTTATTAAATACATATTTGCTGAGCCTGCTTGTTTGAGGTATTTATGGGTCTTTACAAGGCTTCCTCAAAGAAGCTGTAATCTAATAGAGGGGCTAATGCCTAGAATATAGGAGAACAAGATAAATGTCCTAAAGGATGCACAGTATTGAGGATGATGTTTTTGTTACAAGTGACAAGACTCCAATCAAGGGAGCATATGCAAAAGGGAAAATGATTGGTTTAGGTAAACCTGATGTTGTCTAGTATCTATGCTTACTTGCACCTGCCCTTGTCTTGGAGTCTCCTGCCTGACAGCCTGATCTTCATCCTTGCTTTCTTCATGAGACTGGACTATATAGCCAGCTCTGTGTTCCCTTCATTCCAGATAAACAAACAGAGGAGAAAAGATCCTCAGTCCCCAGTCCCTGACTCATTCTCATTCTGTGCCATTGGAAAAAAATCCTAGCGAAGGACTCTAACTGACCTGATTTGGGTCACGTGTGTACCCTTTGACCCATCACTGAGACATAGCTGTTTTGTCAGAAGTTTGGGAGGTGGGGAGTAGAATTTGAAAACCTTTTCTAGAACTACATAATTAAAAAAGGGATGAGAGTTTCCACTCAATGACTTTGGTGATCAGAAAAAGAGGTAATGATGATGAGAAAGAGGGAAAAAAAAGGAAAGCAATCTGTATTCTGAGAAGCATATATGGAGTAAAATGAGAGTTGAGAAGAGAGGGAGAGGGAGAGATTGTTTCTTAGAGGAGGAATTCAGTGAAATCTGATTGAGTCTTAAAATAATAAATGGGTGTGAACTTTCAGTGACTGAGAAGAGCATTTGAGAAAGAGGGCAGTACCAGCTTGAAAGCAGAAGATTTCACTGTATGTACAGGAGAGAGAACAGTGAAGTAGAGACAGAAGCCAGGCTATAGAAGAAGGAAGACTGCAAACGTGGGCTCGTACCACTTTGTGGGAGAACTTTGAGAGGAGTTTGACATGAATTTTTTAGTCCCCATGAAGCAGAACAATAACACTGAAACCAGCTTTAAAGAAACCAGTCTTGTAGACTTGTGCGAGTTGAATTAGTTGACAAAGTAAAGGAAGACATCACAAGAAGTTCTTCCAGTAGTCTAAGGTGAACAGTCTCGAGGATGTGACTGGAGAATAACGCCAAGATGCAAGCAAAACTCTCTTGGGCATTACTGAATATTAAAATGCTGTTCACTGTATGTCTCAATGATTCATGACTGATTGTTGCCATCTTCCTCTTCCTTCCCCACTCTCATCAGCAACGTTAATGTGATAAACAAATCCAGGGACACGTATCCATTTGGTACTTAGCTCCTATTAATAATGTGAAAAGAGATAACTGAGCATACAAATAAGTGATTTGGTGTTTTCTCAGGAAAGAAAACTTTCAAAAGGAGGAAGATCTACTGCCAAATAACTCAGCACCTCCTGCAGAACCACAAGATGTGGAAGAGAGTCATTGAAGAGGAGCAGCGGTTGGCAGGCATAGAGAACCCGTCCCTGGACCCGTCCCCCCAGCTGCCTCCCTCAGAACAGATCCAGGCCATCAGGGAAGAAGAGGAAGAGAAAGGGAAGCCCAAAGGAGAGGAGATCCCGGCTCCGGAGCAAAACCAGTGACAGTGGATACAATGAGCTGTGTTTCCCAGCAGAGTGACTTGTCACAGACTCTTTTCAAGCCAGCACAACACTTAGACACAACACTGTAGAAATATGAGAAGATGGGCAAACAGCTATTGCATTTTGGGATTCTTCGCATTTTATGGGTTTATTTTTACAGTGAGGTACATTGTTAAAAACTCTTGCTCAGAGAAGCTTTCACATTTGCAACACCAGCTTCTAAGGATTTTTTTTTAAGGAAGACATATATATGTGTGTGTGTATATAAGCTCGCACGTAGATACATGTAAAACATATTCACACACATACACGCACACGCACATGCACACTGAAAGCCAGGCTTCCTGGCGCCACCATTTAGTAACATTCATGTTAAGATATATAGTGCTCACTGTGATATAATAAGTTATAAAGGAAAAAAATAAAGGAAAACAAATCACAAAGGAAATGGTGCGGCTTAGCAGGGAAACAGTGCAGGGAATGTCAGTTCCCAACTAAGGAGCTTTGGCTCTTAGTAATGACGGATGAAAGTTCCAGAGCATTATTTGAGTTCTTACACATCCTGCCAACATCGTGTGTGTGTGTGTGTGTGTGTGTGTGTGTGTGTGTGTGTGTGTGAGAGAGAGAGAGAGAGAGAGAGGAGTGAAAGGGTGCCTGTGTGTATGTATGTGTGTATGTACCAGAGATTCTTTTGGTTTTAGTAGCTCATAGAGTAGCTGCAGCAAATGACTCTGCGCATCTGAACAAAGAGAAGGTGGTTCACTCTGGAGTGTCTTTGAGAGGCAGCCGTGCCAAATGCCTTCCTCCATGTAGCTCCAGTACAGACCCCTCCCCAGAGGGAGGGTAGTCACAGGCTGGCGAGCGGGCCATGTGACTGGTACTACTGCCCAGGCACCACTTGGAGGCACTCCATTGCCAGCCTTAAACCTGGAAGACAGGCATTTTCCAATCTCCTTGCCTAATGAATGTATAGGAGCTGTTTGTGAGTAGGTCACTCACGGAAGATTGAATCACCTTTGTAAGGGGATGGCCTTCTTTATACGTAAAGACTTAAGAAGGAGCTGGAGACAGATCTTTTCATGAGGTTAGCATTCTAAAACATTGCCAGAGAAGACCTGGGGAATTGCTCTAATACAATCGATCTCCCAGGGTCTCAATGTGCTGCAAAATGTGTGGTAGAAAAGGAAGGAAGAAAAGCAAGAAGAACCTACAATGGGAGGATATATAGTGAGAGGTAAAGGGGGGAAATTTCAACCCGGGGTTTGGTGTGTGTGGACAGAGTGAGAGACCGATTCTTGGCAATTGTTGAAGATTGGCTTTGGGTGGCCAAGTTTCCACTGAGGGCCTGTTGTGGTGGTCCACGTGCTGTGGGATGGGGTGGCTTCGATCTGCAGTCTGGCCCCTTGTCATGTTCCTTTGGGCAGGGAAGATTATGGAAGGATTTGGGGGGACTGGGCCTATTATTGGAAGTCTTTTTTTTTTTTTTTAATTTGTTTATCTACACTTGTTTATGCTGTGAGCCAAACCTCTATTTAAAAAGTTGATACTCACTTTCAATATTTTATTTCATATTATTATATTTGTCATGAATAGTTATCTTGATGTAAATATAAAGATTTGTTTCTGTAGATAGTAAACTCTTTTTTTAAAAAAAAAAAGGAAAAGGGAAACGTTTTTATAAAGTTATATTTTAATCACCATTTGTATACATTGTATCTATCTCCAAGCCCCGTAAGAGAACGATGATTCATTTGCACGGAGGTCTATGGACAGCCACTTAACTGCCTATCCTAATTTAAATGATAACCTGATACAGTTATTTTATGCTAATTAAATGAGGATGCCACAAAAAAGTGTTTTTTTTTTTTTTTCACTAGGAACTTTTACTACCTTTTGGGAAACTTTTGGGTCCATGTCTCCCAAAGGGAAGGACTTTCTTAACCAATACCGAATTTTTATGATTGGTATCCATTTCTTGTCAACACTTTTTGATCATAACTCCTTCAATACTATGTATGGAACTGCTCACCAATGAAACAATCTTAGTTTCTAAGTAGACCTTGATGGTGATTTCTAACTTTTATTTCCTCTGACATAATAGAAAAGAGTGTTTACATTTTAAAGATTCCTTTGTTTCTCATAAATGAATATTCTTACCTCCCAAAGCAATGATTGTACATTAACTGTGGCATTTTCCAAACAAGGCAAAGATAATTCAATCAAAAACAAACACTGTTTCAAGGCAAATTTCCCATTAAGTAAGAAAATATGAAAAGGCTCAAGTAGATTGCAGACTCTACTTAAATAATGAGAATAATTTCCTGTTTTTTGACTTAACACTTGAGGTCTTCATTATTCAGGATGTACTGAGTTGTTTTCCATTTTCTTAGTGTTTCAACTACATGTCTCATGTTTGCAAAAATTACTGTGAGTCAGATGCATTTGTTTCCCCAGTTACTTTAACTGTCTTCCTGCCCTTACCAATAAGAGAGGAGGAAAAAAAATTATGCTCATATACCTCTTGCATTTAATTCCTTAACAAAATAAATCTTTTCCCTTTCTCCTAATGGCATACATATCTAAAACACTCATTAAGTCAAGGAAAAATGGGAGTGTGGAGCAAGTGGGATGACAGCCTAGCAGTTAAGAGTCTAGAAGCCTACAAGGGTAGGTTGGTCAAAGCTGGAAGGCCTCAAGTAGGGGCCAGCCTGGCTGTCAGAGTAGAGGTCTTACCAAACTACCTAGTTTCATTTATTTTGTTTTAAAGTACATGAAGTACTGGTGGCCAAAGCACTTAGAACCACTTCATTCCAGAATTATGTTCATCAGTCCAGGCAGATTGACCATTTTTTCTTCAAAAATAAATTGCCAGTCTATTAAAACTAAAAGTCCATCGAAATAATAGAATGAAGATCAATTATGAGGCTTTCATACACATTCATTACATCCCAAAGGAAGCCTAGGGGCATAAAAAGATGGTTTCCGCTGATGATACTCTCCCCCTACCTTGGTGCCAGCAATATTCCCATGTTCACTTCCAACTCTGGAGCTTACTCCCTGTGGTGCCAGCGTATTTGTTGCCATTTATTACATTTTTATATGAGCCTGTTTATAGGTGCCATTAGATAAACTCAGGTCTTTCAAATGAAGGAGTTTCTAGCCCATTTAGGAAAAAGAATAGTTGTATAGATAGCCATAAAACCAATGGTGGGAAAATTGGGAACTGGTGACCTTGATGCTAAGGCTTGGTTTCTGTTCAGGAAAAGACCAGGTATCCTGTGAGCATCACTGGTGTCATTTCCAGCATGCTCATAGAATGTCTTTTCAGTTATCCATCAAAGCCAACCTTTATCCTTGGTGAAAACACCACTTTGGTTTTTTTCTAAGTGATAAAATTGTATTTTTTGTCATTTATAAAAGACTTGGTTTTGCTCTCCATAGAAGATGAAGACAGTTTTGGATAGATCTGTATTGGTCTTCATCTGACAAGTGAAGGAATGTCCTCATAGTTAAGAAAATACTCATTTTCTAAGAGCAGAATACCCAATTCTGTCTGTTCCATTTTGATGGAATTCTGAACAAAACCTAACCATGGCAATCCCAGTAAAACTAAAGGAAAGGGATTGTAGAACATGCAGACTGTTCATATTATATGTATGTATTGTGATTTCCTCATGTCCCCTGCCTCTCTTTATTTGCAATTTCCCAGTGTCCCCTGTCATGTGCCCAGAGAACTTTCTTTGACAGTAAAAGCTGTGCAAAAGGCATGAGACTCAGGCCTATTCTTTGTTTAAATGGTGGAAAAATATAAGTTATTTTCTAAATAATAAAGGTATGAAAATTATCATTGTAAATAAAGTCTAAAGTTTGAAATCACTGTTTTACAAAAGTGAGCTATTTGTGTGATGAGCAACTGCTGAGTAATGAGAAGTAAATAATCAAAAACTCTTTTCTGTCCTACTTTGGCAGGTATTTTTTGGTGGTTCTCTGTCAGTATGGGGATCTCCACTCTCCTCGCCTTTTAAAATACTTGTAAAATAAGAATGAAAACCACAGTAAGGATCTTACTATCCTCTCTTCCATCCTAACTCTGAGTCCCCACTTGATGCCTTTCCTAGCTCATATGCCACTTTGGAAATAAACTGTTTTCTTTTCAAACTGGCAGAAGGCTCCAGTAAAACAGAGTTTTGTAAACTTTCATAGTCTGGGGTAAATCAAGATTCCCCTCATTCTAGAGAGTATGAGCTACTGCGTATGGAAAGAAAATGTCAATAAAATTTCAAATGCCAATAGCTCAACTACAAACCACCGAGAGCTGAAATATCTATATAGTTTGAAACCAAACTGAGTTTCCTTTATTCACCTTTTCTCCTAATAAGCAACAAAATACTTTATGGTCATTGTTCTAGGTCATTCCTTTCTCTCATGATTTTTCTGAAAGGAAACTGAATTTGCTGATGTTGTTAGTCTGTGTATCTAATCTGTTCAATGAAATTCCACCTGAAGATTAGGAAACCGAGTAACCATTTTAGGTGACGAGCATTCCAAAATAAAATTACTCATAGAACGTCTACTCAGAGCAAATTATGCAAGTTTTAGGTCCTATATTCATATTAGGTTGTTTCTCTAGAATACCCAAATTCTTACAGCAAGTTTGGGATGAATTAACTAGACTATAGCCTTGAGTTAATAAAACTGGCAACAGTGCACTGAATCACTTAACCTGAGATTTGCTGGCATTTACCATGTTCAGCACTGATGACCCATGGTCAGAGACAAGAACAGGGTTTTCAGTCTCCATGATACACTCTGGGTGGTAGGCCATTTGTGTATCACCAACACATTTCATTTGTTAAAATGATACTGCTTTTACCTTACCTAATGGTGCTTTTATCTCACCTGAAGTGATCTTTATGTTCATACTATGAAATCATTCTAACAGCAGGTTAACGATGATGACCCAGAAGAATTGGGTATTTTGTTGCAAAATACATTTGGAGATCCAAAACTGACCATTAAAGCTTTATAATTTGGTGGAACTCAGTGTTCACATCTGCAGATTCAAAAATACTGATCCACTATAAATTATTCAAGTGTAATAAGATTATACATGGATTATGTAGAGATGGAAAACAAAATTAGTTTTTGGCATATGCTTCAAGCTCTAAAAAGCCGAATTTCCTATCTAAGGGCAGCTAGTTCTTCATATTATACTTCTGAGGTTGATTGCTTTGACAGGCATTGGTATTCATGGATTTCTGCTTCCCTGAGGAGTGGTGGAACAGAGAAGAGAAGTCAAGCCGTCGCCTTCTTGATAAATCCTGAACATGTTCAGAAAGGTTTCCTCATTGCTTCGCATCAGTTTGGTCATGCAAATAATTCAATCAAAAAATGCTTCAAAGAGAGTAGTATTAAATCATCCTATGTAAGTACTATCAAGAATATTTAAATTTGATTAAGCATTTGAACCAAAGCTGTTTAAAATATTTTTTTTTAATTTGACTAAAAACTCACAAAATGACATTCCATGGTATAGAGATGCTAAATACATTAGTATAATCAGAACTACTATTGTGTAACAAAACTGGAAAGAATATTTAATTCTTTTTCTAATGTATGTCATGCCTCAGGGAGACAAATGCTTTATGGAGGGTCCAAGAAATACATGAAATAGATAAAAATAAAGTTAGTCTCTCTAGTTAGATTAAGTGTACAAATTATAGGCCTGAGTTGTTCTGTGTTTTCCCAGGGGAAAAAAATGTATTATTATCCAGCAATTTATCTTGGATTAGGTTGTTTTTAGAATAAGTGGTCTATTAACATAGGTTACATTTTGCTAAGTTATAACACACTGAAAATGCCAAATACTTACCTTCATTACTAAGAAAAATTACATCTTATTAATCTTGACTTTCACAGATGAAGCACTGACCAGGCAATAATCCACACCCACTGCTTCATCTACCAAGACTGATCAAATGGTAGGTTGGAATTTATAATTCATTAATAGAAAAGTAATTCAAAAACTATTTTAAAAACTTTACTGCCTTAACTAAAATTTCAGTGTCAATAGAAGTGCTTCTTTCAATGAAAAAAAAAAAAAACTGTAGCTGGAAATTCTCCCTTCCCTCTTACAAAAAAAAACAAAACAAAAAGTCAAACTCAAAGGAGAAAAGTGGGGATTCTCTTCAATTTTACTTCCCATGCTCAAAATAGTAAAGCAAAAGGAATCAACTTCTTCTCTGCCATAATAAGGAGAAAAAATGCTTTTCACCCCAAGTTCTAACTTGCCATGCCTGGTTTCATTGTACGGCCCATGGTACTAAAAAGCAAAAACAAAAACGGAGCTATAGATTGGGAGTGAACACTACATAAAATGTGAAGGATCACCCTGGGACACCCCTTCGTCTTTGTGACAAACCAATTTATTTATTTATCAGTGACTCTGGAATAAAGGAACTGAATAGATCCATAGTTCAACCCCGACTTCCCTTGCAACAATCAGCACTTACACATGCTCTGGAATGCAAATTCGCCTTTGGAGCTTGGAAACTGCTGCTTGACTACCTTTTGAAGGGAAGGAATTTTTTTTAATCTAGTAATTTTACTCCCTATATTATATAGCAAAATATTTGGATGATTTCATGCAACATTAAAAGTAATGGTTTAAAGATGTTTTATTTGTGTATATAACTTGTTGATTGTTAGAATTTTCCATCAAGCTTCTTTTAAAAGTTAACTGATTTTTACAGCACAAGCCACTCCTACCACATACTTTGTTTTAGTTAGTTATAAGCATAATCAGTACCATAGTGTCGCTATCTTTAAATAATAACCCAGCACATCTATGTATTTACCTGTTAGTGGGGTTTATTGGCCTGACTTTTAGTATATATTTGTTCATTGGTTTTTTTTAAAAAAATCACTGTTTTTTAATACTCTGAAATATTTGCTTGGGATTTTCACCATATTATGTTTGCTTAACTGGTGGATTTGTTTTATTTTTGTTTTCCATTTATGAGTATCACTTTACTTCTTGATACATTCTCACAGAAGTACACATACCATTTTTGTTCCAACAAGGAGAGTTTGTTAGTTGATGAGCACTAGAAATAACTATCACTGAACCCACCCACTCCCTGATATTTCTTCCTGAGATATTTATCATGCAAATCACAAAATGAAAATTGGTGCTTTTATAAATGTTCTGAAATTTTCAGTGCAAAATAATGAAAATGCGATTCTCCCTAGCTTTCTATAATGCTCTTAAGATGTGCAACTGAAAGAACTTTAATTTGAATCTAGAGTATTTTTGGTTTGGGTTGATTTGGTTAATTTGATTTGGTTTTTGGTGTTAAAATTGGTTTGTTATTCTCGATGGAGTAGTTGTTCTGATTGTCATTATTTCTCCCTTTTCCTGACCAATAAACCCAAGAAACAAAAAAACTGCCATTGGAAAGTTTGAATTAGCATGTCCCAAATGTTTAACTTTGTAGAGTATTTGTGAACCAAAGAGTATGAACTTAATTTAGTATTCCTAGAAAGCAATATTTTCAAAGAAGTATCAACCAAAACAACAGTATAGGGGATGTCTTTTGCACATGACAGTTTTTAACAAGGTAATTCTTACCACTTTCAACTGAATATGTTTATTAATAACTCCCCAAATTTATCAATTTTTAGAAACCCAAAAGTGAAGCATTGGACTTAAATGATCATTTTGTAACTGAAATAAATCTTGTCCTTTCACCTGTACCTTGCACTTAATATACGTAACAATACTTCATATATTCCTATCATAATTATTTGTTAAGTAATTTAGTTAATGTGCTGATAAGTATTTTGTAAAAAGTAAAATCTGTACAGGAAAAAATATTAGATAAATTGTACTTATTTTTATTGTTCTTTAGCTTAGACACTACAATGATGCTCCTTGTTTGCCAGAATTCCTGGAAGTGCCTCTTGATTTTATAGAATATATATACGTGTGTGTGTGTGTACACACATATATATTTATGTATATATTATATATATAAAAATATTACAGTAACCGTATGCTCAAAATCATAAGAATTGTGTCACAGGTGATCAGTGTGGATGTCACAATGTGAAAACAGTGTATAATATAAATATAACTCTGTGGCATTATGTTTGATGTAGTTATTTGTACAATCCAAGTCCCCCATCCAGTTTTTTTTTTTTTAATATTTTATTTATTTGACAGAAATCACAACTAGGCAGAGAGGCAGGCTCGCTGTGGAGCAGAGAGCCCGATGCGGGGCTCGATCCCAGGACCCTGAGATCATGACCTGAGCCGAATGCAGAGGCTTAACCCACTGAGCCACCCAGGCGCCCCCCCCCATCCAGTTCTGAAGGCTCCCTTTCCTCTTATTTCCAAGTGCAGTGGCTTGTGCCAGGACTATGCACACTGTAGCAAGCCATTCTTTATAATTCCTAATGACTCCTGGGGGCCTCTATTCCCATGGTCACTTTCCCTTCCCTGTCACCAATGAATTCTTATCTGTGTTAATCTTCATCTCGCTGTAGCTAAGCTGTATTCTTTCTCTAAACAAATAGTCAACACCATAACCAAGATCCCAGGATTTCTGGCATTTAGCTTCAGAGTCCTATAAAATAAGCGGTTCTGCCCTTTATCCCATAAATACTACAATTTGTCCCATAAAGATTGTCTACTGATGCCCAATACATGGGATATTTGATTGTAAAGGCTCATAATTATTTTTGTTCTGAGTATGTGAAAGCTTTCAAAGACTCTGAAGGATTCAGGGCATTCAGAGTGTTTTAATTAACTCAAATATATAGTCCTCAGAAACGAAAGCAAAATGTGATTTCTACCCAAAGTTCTCAAGGAATTAATTCTTTAAGCTACATGTACAGATTTCCGCATTACCTATTAGATAAAAATCCCTGCTCCTAAGTTTGGTGTATTCATATCTTTCTTCACTCTGGTCCAAAACTATCCCCTACTGAAATAACTAACCATTTATCATTTATATTTCTATGTCTTGGGCAAAGTATATCAGTGGAGTATTTACACACGCTGTATACTTGTATTTTCTTTCTTCCTTTGTGTACATACACCCTCTTCCAACCACAGACAGCACAAAGGAGCAAGACTGCCAATATCTTCTCAAGATGTGACTCTTATTCTCACCCAGGGCTATCCTCTTACAGTGATGCTCTGGTCCTTCCTGGAAGGGAGAACATATCTGGCTGTTCCCACCTGAACCTTCATCTCCTTCCTGCAATTAGGTGCTGTTGAACTTGTTTTAGGTAAGGAAAAGTGAATTCCCATGGTACAGTAAGAGAGGTGATGATGTGTATCTTCTAATGGATCCTGAGATCCAGGCCAAGCAAAGGGATGGTCACAGCCACTGGCAGGAATAGAAAGCCTCGAAGATCAGTTCAGTGTGTCCTGGGTCAGCTCTACACATCTCCCCTATGCTCGTTGAACCGCATGAGGTGGGGCTTGGGATATGGATATACTCTAACCAATGAAAAGAAGAAAGAAAGAAAATCCATTCTTAAATCATTAGAAAATCTTCTGCTTGTTAGGACAGATTTAAGCTTCTTTAATCCTGAAGATACTTCATGTCCTGATCATTTTTTCTGACACCATTGGTGGCTTAAGAAAGGAGCTCCACATCCACTTCTGTTGAAATCTGTCAGATTTGAGGAATTGTCCAGCTGCCCATGCTGTCTAGGATCATTTGGCCTCCTGGGACCAGTCAGAGCTGGGTGGGCTGGGCCGGGGATGGTGGTGCACATTGCTTCATACTTTGTCATTAGCACTCAGGAAGTACAGTGGCTCCTTGCTCTATTGTCAGTCTGACTGATTTTCCCTGCCAGATGCAAAGGTGAATTCACAAAAGGCCTGGTCTTCAGAGACTTCAAAGTAGCTAGTGATTATGTATTTGTTTTCTATTTCTGCTGTAATAAATTAACACAAATTTGGTGACTTCAAACAGTGCAAACTTATTAGCTCACAGCTTCTGGTCTCTCACAAGATTAAAATCCAGTGTTTGCCAGCCTGGCTCTTCCCTGAAGTCTCTAGAATCCACTTCTGAACACACTTGGGTTGTTGGCAGAATGCAGTTCCTTGTGTTATAGGGCTGAGGCCCCCATTCCTTGCCAGCTGACCACTGGGAACCTCTCTCAGCTTCTTCAGGCCATTTCCTTTCTCTAGGCATTGCTTTTCTCACCAGCCCCATCTTCAGACCAGCAATGTTACATGATTCCTTCTTACACTTTAAGACGTTCTCACTTCTGCTGCATCCTTTCCATCTCCAGCTAGAGAGCGTTCTCTGCTTTTAAGGGCTCGGGTGATTATATTGGGCCCAGAGAATCCAAGATGATCTCCCTACTTTAAGACCTTGAATTACATTTGAAAAGTCTCTTTTGCCATGTAACTTAACATATTAACGATTTTCTGGGGATGATGGGGCAGACATCTTTGGGGGCTATAATTCTATCTTCTACAAATTATGAATAGGATAAGGAACAAGGTGGAGATAAAGAAGGTGTCTGGGCCACACAGTTATTCTACATAATGGAAGCTCATGCCTACAATGAAATTGAAGGGAAGGTATAGAGATTTCCCATATACCCCCTGCTCCCATACACTCAACGTCCCCCAGTATCGATATTCCTATCAGAATGGTATAGTTGTTACCATTAATGAACTATTTATGAACACATCATAAATCACCCAAAGTCCATTATTTAGGGTTTACTCTTGGTGGTGTACATTCTAAGGGTTTGGACAAACATATAATGACATGTATTCATCATTATGATATCATATAGAGTATTTTCACTGCCTTAAAAATCCTCTATATTCTGCCTATTCATCACCCACAGCCCTAACCTTTGACCACCACTGGTCTTTCACTGTCTCTCTAGTTTTGTCTTTTCCAGAATGTCTTAGAGTTGGAATCATACCGTATGTACCCTTTTCAGATTAGTTTCTCTCACTTAGTAATTTGCATTTAAAGCTCCTCCAAGTCAGCGTGCCTGGGTGACACAATTATTAAACATCTGACTCTGGCTTCAGCTCCGGTCATGATCTCAGGGTCCTGGGATCCAGCCCTGCATCAGGCTCTGTGCTCAGTGAGGAGTCTGCTTGAGATTCTTTCTCCCTCTCCTTCTGCCCCTCCCAGATGTGCTCTCTCTCTGTGTCTCTCTAAAATAAATAAACAAATGTTTTAAAAAATAATAAATTTCCTTCATGTCTTTTCATGGCTGGGTAGGATGGACCACCATTTATTTATTTATTTATTTACCGACTGAAGGACATTGCAATTCCTTCCAAGTTTCAGCACTTACGAATAAAGCTTAGATGTTATGTTAAACATAGATGTTTGTAAACATCTATGTGCAGGTTTCTGAGTAGACATAAGTTTTCAACTCCTTTGGGTAAATTCCAAGAAGTGTGATTACTGGGTCATATGAGAAGAATATGCTCAGTTTTATGAGAAACCACCAAACCCTCTTCCAAAATGTGTGTACCATTTTACATTCCCACCAGCGTGAGTTTTTAGACCTTTTCAGTGCAGAGATCTGGGATATGTACTATTCAGACTGAAAACTCCTAGTTCCAACACAGGACTGCAAAGTTTTTCTTAACCTCATTCATCTTAAATTATAAATGACACTTTAAGTGATGAGCCTGGGTGAGGTCATAAGGGAGTAAGTGTAGATAGAGCAAAGAAGATATTCTAAGGACTGAACTGTGCAGTGTTTTGGCAATGAATGTTAATGGAAAATGACCACTGAGGCAGGAGGAAAACTAAGAGAGTGTGAGGTTCTAAAAACTGGGTTAAAAAAAAGGATCAAAGGAAAGGGCACAATCAGTAGTATACAGTTCTGCTAATCAATTAAAATGAAGCCTGGAAATTGATCCCTGGATTTATTAATGTGAAGGTCTTTGATGTTATTGATGAAAGTAGCTGTGGTAAAGTGGTGGAAGCAAAAAACAGAATGGGCGGGACAAGAAATATAGAAGAGGAATTTTAGATAAGGAGCATAGATGATAGTGTATGCTTAGCAACATGGACCATACATCCATAGGAATAGAAAGAAGACAAATAATATGAATACACAAACAGGTGGGGAGTAAATGTGGTGAGGGCAGAATACAATATTTCTCTCCTGATTTTAAAAATTTCATCAGTGAGTTCCCTAAGCAAGATCATTGGCTGGTAATGAAAGTTGAGGGAAAACCAAAGTTTGAGAGAAGTCATTCAGGAGAAAGGAAAAGTGATTAGGTTATTAAAAGATACGTTTAACAGTGCCTCTGATACCCAGTGAGGTTAGTGGTCATGAATTAAAGATGAACCCTGAGGGCATGGAAATGAGTTTTCTTCAACTATTTAAAATAGTGTGGGTGTAAACACAGAGTGGATGGGAAGTTGAATTTAACTCAGCTGTGGTTTGCCAAGGAAGAGCAACAAACTGACCAATGGACAAGGGAATGTACCATCGTATTGTGCAAGTGAGTGATTCGAACAATTGTATGAAACTCAACTCAGGTAAGGAGGGAAATGATAATATGAATGTTATGGGTTAAATTGTGCCGCCCGCCCCCAAATATGTTGAAATTCTAGCCCCCAGTATCATTGAATGTGACCTTATTTGGAAATAGGATCTTTGCAGATTGATCAAGCTACCATGAGGTCACTGAAACGGGACCTCATTCACTATGATTGGTGTCCTTTCAAGAACAGGAGAAGACAGAAACACACAAGAGAAGATGTGTCATGTGACAATAGAGGCAGAGATTGAAGCAGTAAATCCATAAGCCAAGCAATGCCCACAGTTGTCAGCCACCAATGAAGGGGGAAGAGGTAAGGAGGGATCTCTGTAGGTTTCAGAGGGAGCATGGCTCTGCTGACACCTCGAGTTTGGACTTCTGGCATCCAGAACTGAGATAATAAAGTTCTTCTGCTTTAAGCCTCCCAGGTTGTGGTACTCTTGTTATTGCAGCACTGGGAAACTCATTCATTGATGGTTAATCTCACAACACAGTGGCAGAGTCTAGTGGTTTTGATAGAGATTATATGGCCTGGAAAACCTAAAGGATTTACTCTTTGACTCTTTGCAGGAAAATTTTGCTGACCCCAGGTCTATAGTATGGAAGTAGGATACAGTCCGATGCAAGACTATATACATGAGAAGCTCTGAATATTACGTAAAGTAAGCATTATGGACATTCAGAACTGTAACATGAACTGTGGACTCAAGCGGTCAGGAGAGGAACCATGGTAGAGAGTAAACTTGAGCAAATTGGGGGTAGGCCAAATTACATTCTCAGAGGAGAACTGCATTTCTCAATGAGGATAGTAAACACTGTTTTCCCCTAAATGCACCAGTGGCCACCTGTTAGATGCATTGAAAAGTATAAGACCTATGGCGATGCTTGCTCACTAGCAAAGGCTGGTTTGATTGCTAAAATAAAATATGTGGTCTTCAGAGTCTGAATGCACCATTGCTTCACTGTAAGATCTATTATTTTATTATTTAATAATATTAAATATTATTATATTTTCCTTGTATCCCTTTTTCCCTTTGGTAGGAAAAGGTGCTTATAATCATATTTGATTATTGGTTAATGATCCTTACCATTGTGTGAACTGAAATTACACGTGTAATGTTGATACTTTCCAGTCATTTAGTGCTTTGTTATTTGAGACGTACTTTTGACTACATCGTATCATTAAATCCTTAAAACAGCCCTATGAATGTGTTTTGTTTTCTGTATAATAAGAATTGTGCTTTATGGAGGGGAAGTTGAGATTCAGTAAAGTTTAGTGACCAGGCCAGAGTGATAGCCGTTTAAGAATATGCTGGATCTTGGGTAGTACCGGTAGCAGATTCGTTTATTGCTATAAACGAAATGCAAGCCAATACTACTCAGAATCTCCTAAAATGGTACTCTTGGAAAAAGAATTTATCATAATTGTAGAATTTTTCAGTGCAAGGAGTTCTCTCTCCTTGGAATTTAGATAGAATAAACAAGTGGCTGCCAGAATTTCAGTGTTTTTCTTTTTTTCTATCAGACCCTTATAAATTGGATGCGAGCAACTGATCATGTGTCTGAGAATTGGCCCTTTCTAGAGAGAACTCTGGGCAGAACCTTGATCCTGACCTGGTATGTGGTCCGTAAGATTCTCGAATCCCAGCGGGAAAAGAAACCATGCAGAGATTTAGCCTGTGAGCCTTTTTTTTTTTTTTTTTTTTTTTTTTCTTTCTCAGAAGGATCCCAGTGATGTCCTCAAGGAGCGGCTGGCTTAAAAACTTCTTGGAAGGAGAAGGAGGGATCTTTGTTACAAACTTCCGCCCCTCCTCCTGCTTCTGTTCCTTTCCCCTCTGCCCCCTGCAGAGTTGTGTTTCTGGGAATCAGCAAGTAAGATCACAAGTGGTCTTTTCTCTTTTCACTCTCTCTCTCATACAGAAAGCTTTATCACGTGTGGCCTTAAACTTGCAGCAAACTGCAAAGAAATGGCTCCAAAGCTTCAGCTCTTTCTGTGCCCTGGGAGCTGAGATGCACGTCAGTGGCTTTGCCAGCGTGGCCTGTTCTTTGCAGACTGCCAGAGAAAAGAGGCCAGGAGGAAAGAGGAAAGAGTTGAAATTGCCCAGGGGTGAGACCATGCCCTTCATCTTTTCTTTCCCCTAATTTGCTCTGTCTGTGTCCATCCAGGCTCTCCCCACCTGGCATAACTGCTCAGAGCTGCTGTAGAATTCACCCCAGTTTCCTCTCTCAGCCTGTGGAGTGGGGTCCAGCCTCTCCCTGAGCACGCTGAGAGGAACTGGCCGTCTTTGATCTCCACCTCCAGGTAAGATTTCGTTCTCTGCTTTCCTGCTTTGTGGCTCTCACGTCTGATTCTCATAGGAGAGAGGCTAATCAGCCTTTCAGTTCTGCACTACCAGCGTCTTACCCACACCCACCATCAAAGTTGTTGGGGCCCTTGTTAGGTTGATAGAAATAGCAAAAGGACACTGGTTAAAGTCAGGTCACCTCAGATCTGGGTTCAGATTTTGACTCTGAGAACTTATTAGTTGGGTAGTTCTTGACCACTGAATGGCTCTGAGTTGGATCATTTTCTGTAAAATGGGTATTCTGATGCTTACCTCGTTGAGTTGTTTTTAGGATTAGCAAAAAGTCTGTCATTCGCCTGGCACATACATAAGTACTTATTCAATCTGAATCTGACACGAACACTTATTTGTATGTGGGGGGGGGGGGGCTCAGCCTTCTTAACACACACTCCTTGTTGCAAGTACTGTGAGATTACTTGGTGCCCAGAAGACCAACTAGTCCAAAGGTTTTCCTCGTGTGGGGTGAAGTAGAAGAGGAGTGGAGAAGAGGGTGGTTCTTTCTGACTTGCTCTCTGGCAGTCTTTAGGGTTTGACGGTGGTTGGAGTTTATGTCACAGGATCACAGCACGGAGGTTCTGGGCATGACCCAGTCATAACATGCCGAGGCTGTCTGTGCTCTTTAAAGACTGCGAGATTGATTTTCAAGCCCATGTGAACAGAGAATTCCTTTTTTTAAAAAAGAGGAATAGAGATTTTCTATTGTTGTATATCTATTAATATATTATTTTATATCTATTAATAATAATCTATTCTGTTATCTATGGTTGGCTTCTTTTTCTTTGGCCCCCAAAATAAGATACACTCCAACCCAGGTTGGATGAAAACTTTGCCATGACTCTTTTTCTGGTGGAATCTGTTCAAGAGGTGGGAGAACAATTAAGGATTTGCCAAATGCAAATCCTTCTCAATAACTGTGTTCTTGCTCTACTTCTGCGACTGCAAATGAATGGAGAGAGAGAGAATTTGGAGGATCTTTCTGTTCAGGTCCCTGAGCTCGCCTTCCGTTTCTTTTCACAGAGGGATGAAAAGCTCAATGTTCATAAACATAGCCTCCTTGAAACATACTATCCTTGAGATGATATGCAAATTAGCCACCAAGATTCTGTAACAATATGCAGTGTCAGTGTTTTATATTATTTTGCCCTAATACCACATCATCTAGGATGACCATAGTTCTCTTGTTTTTGTTATCACTTCTGGATTCTAGTTAGAGTGATTTTTGTGTCATCACCTCCTAAGTTTAAGAAGACAGTGTGTTTGGTGTCTCAAGCTTTTAGTATAATTTCAACATGATTGTTTTTCTCTTTAGCATTAGCATTCTGGATTAGTGTAGTGATAGTATATTTAATTATTAAAGGATTAATTTGCCTGTTCTTGTCCACTGGCTTTATTATGACTGGCCAGAAATAATATATTGAACCCCTGAAAGAGTAGGCCAATTTGAATGATATTTAAATTTTTTCTGGTGAGTATTTCTTGCTTGGTGATATGTTTGTACTTGTAATATTTAAAATATTTTTATATGTTCATTATAGAAAAATTAGAAAATATAGACACACAAAGCATATTTTTTTTTCAAAATTTTATTTATTTGACAGAGAGAGATCACAAGTGGTCAGAGAGGCAAGCAGAGAGAGAGAGAGGAGGAAGCAGGCTCCCCGCAGAGCAGAGAACCCGATGCGGGACTCGATCCCAGGACCCTGAGATCATGACCTGAGCCGAAGGCAGAGGCTTAACCACTGAGCCACCCAGGTGCCCCACACAAAGCATTTTTGAAAACATTATCTGCATTGTCACCAACCAGAAATAATGTGTTAACCTGTTCTTTAAAGATTTTCTCAAACTTTGTTGTTTCATATACACATGTGAAAATGGGTGCTTCTTCTGTAAAATAGAGTTTTATATATATTGTTTTTCACCATGGATTTTAAAATCACCATGGATTTTAAAAATCAGTTCTCTAATAAACATATTCTATATAGTTGTATTTACTTCTTATACTAATTTCTAATGGGTTCAAAAGATTTCACTGTATGAATAGACCATAATTTGTTGGACATTTAGGTCATTTAGTTGTTTTGACTTTTTATTATTATTTGTTATTATCAAATTATTATTATTATTATTAATAGCTGTGTGTCTCTGGCAGTTTAATTAAAGGTACTCAGTAGTCTTTTAGTGTGAAACCTAACTAATATTGCATAATCCAGTGTTTCTCAAACTCCTTTTTATTGTTCTGACAAAGTGTTGTTCTGGACAACTAGCTTCGTTGACTCTGAATGTACAAAGTTGGCCATTGGTATCAGATAGATGGTAAAGAAGAATTTCTATGTCCTTAGTTTCTTAGAATTTGTGTTTTTTATAAATCAGGAATGGATGTTGTATTTTATCACCTGATATTTTGCATCTATTGAGATTTTATTATTTATTACTTTGAATTCCTTTTTTTCCCAGCTTTACTGAGATGTGATTGACAAATAAAAATTGTATACATGCATGGCATACAATGCGATGTTTTGATATACCTATATAACTTACTGAATTTTTAATGTGATGATTTAGGTGAATAAAGTTCCTAATATTGTTACATTTTTAAACTAGATCTTAATTAAAGAATATAAATTCGTTTGGATTTGCTAGTATTTTATTTAAAATTTTAGCATCTCTAAATTTCATCTGAAGTGTTTTTTTTTCTTGTACTATCTTAATGAGATTTTATTATCAAAATAATTATGTCTTTTTAAAATGAATAGACATTTTTATTATCTGTTTCAGTTACCTACTATTTTCTCCTTGAAGGATATCCCTTGATAAAGCACTCCTGTTACATCATCTATCCTTATTAGTTTTGTTTAGGGGATAGTTTTAGAATATTTTTGGTAGTGTCTTCCTTGGCTCTTTTTCTTTTCTGGTTTATATTAATACAGGTAATTCTTGCTAGAAAATTATCTATTTGGTCAAGACTTTCAAGTTATTTTTATATATTATGCATAATTTTTATGTTTTATACTTTTGAACATCTTTGTTTAGAACTCACTAATATAGTATTCTCATGTCCTTATCTTTTGATCTCGCTTAACATTTTCTGTTCTTTGTTTACTTTAGTTCTTTGGTTTTTATCTTTTTTCTGTTTCATTCGACTTTCCTTTGCCCATTTTTTAAAAGTTAAATTTAGGGCTTCCTGGGTGGCTCAGTTGGTTAAGCAACTGCCTTCAGTTCAGGTCATGATCCTGGAGTCCTGGGATTGAGTCCCGCATTGGGCTTCCTGCTCAGCAGGGAGTCTGCTTCTCCCACTGACCTCTCTCCTCTCATGCTATCTCTCTCTCATTCTCTGTCTCTCTCTCATAAATAAATAAAATCTTTTTTTTAAAGTTAAATTTATGCATCAAATAATCTAAGAATCAAATATATATATATTTTTTAAACAGGCCTTTGCTATACCCTTCTCAACTCATTTGCTACTCCTCCACTTCTAATTGTTCAGGTCTTTCTTTTCATATATAATTACATATTTCAAAATAAAATTTATTTTTCAGTTTTGAGAAATTATCAAACTTCAAACTGTGAAGGATGAGGTTTAGTAAACACAAAATAAGAATTACATAAAGTCAAGGTAATATACTCATAGACAGAATAAGCCTCAGTTATTACCACAGTACATTTAATTTTACTCGTAATCTTATTTCTTTAATTAGTGCTATGAAAATACAGATTTCTGTTAATGTGAAAATGCATCATCTAATAAATATGAGGGTGATCTAGGAGTTATTTTGTTTTCTAATTTCTTCAGATACATTACTTTTACAGGCAGGCATTGAGCCATACAAAATTCTAATGTAAGGCATGGGACATATAAATACTGATATGAATAGGGAGAAAATAAGTTCAGAGTATATGGATCTGTCCAGGGCTTGGTAAGGATGGGTGGATGGGAAATTAAGCATAGGAAGGGAGGCCATCTTTTTTACTTCAAGGCAGGCTAAAGTAATTTTTGCCTGAATTAAAGGTAAGCCTAAGGCACAAATCCTGCTGCTTCCTTATCTGTCAAAGTAAAATGATACATAAATGGTCCTCTTCTTTTTTTGCCATATTTTATACCTTTCTTCGGATGCTACAGACCTATAGGACTTGTAGTGTGCCATAGGGAACTACAGTGAGCATCAATATTTTCTATCCATTCTGTTAAGATAGATTTAAAGGCCTTAATGACTTAATTTTCATGAATCAATATTCAGATGGTTGAATTCCTCTTCCTTTTCTGCTTGCTTCTAGTTTAAGCTGGCAAGACCACAAAATTCTGCCTCATTATTTATTCCAAAGGCAACATTTAAATTTCTTCTTTGCCATAATGAGGCTTAAGCTGAAGGGATTGGGAAAGAATGCTGGCTAGAGAGTCCCGATAGCTGGATTAGTTAATCAAATATACTGGTCAATTTTAATTGAAAAACTTTGCCAGCTGACTGTGGTAAAGTAAGGTAGCTTCATATAGAATCATGTTCCCTACATTGTGATCTACTGTGAAATAAAAACATTATTTAATAAATGGTGGAGTTGAATTAATTTTTGTTTTGTTTTTTGTTTTTTTTGTGTGTTTTGTTTGTTTTGTTTGGTTGGTTGGTTGGCTTTTTACTATTGAAATCTACTTTGACAGGATCAGAGTCAAGGAATATTTCCATAATGGACACTTCATCCAAAGAAAATATCCAGTTGTTCTGTAAAAGTTCGATGCAACCTGTTGGGCGACCTTCCTTTAAAAAAGAATATTCTTCCTCAAAGGAGAAGCAAGGATGCTGTGGCGAACTGAAGGTAACAAACAATTAAATGGTAAACAAACAACGATAAGTAGTGAACGAAAGAGTAACAAAGAATTAGGTGGGAGGAAAAAGCCCACAGATTAGGTGGAGGCTATGTTGTTGACTCTCCATTCAGATGTGTGCTATGCAATTTCATAATTGATATTTCTGTACAATTACATATTTCCCATATGTAGCTAGAAGCGAGAATTTTTTTCCCTTTTTGAAAAGTGAACTTAGGTGCAATTATTAAAACATACTCTACCAGGCAGTGAAAGCCATCTCTTCCTACCATGTAGATTAAATTACTAAATATTACTTTCTGGGCTCATTTGAATGCGCCTCCTAAACTGAAGTAAGAGAGAAAAAGAAACTAACATTTATTTAGTTTCAACTATGTTCCAGATATTATACTAAGTATAGTTATAATATTTAATCTATAAAACATCCATATCATTCCCATTTTATAAAGGAAAATTTTGATTTTCCTCGCCACACAACAAGGAGCAGGGAAACTTTTTAAATGGTGCCTAGTGTGACTCCCAAGTTCCTGTTCTTTGTACCCAACATTCACTCAGCAAATACATGTGCTTTTTCTTTTTTTTATATAATGTTTTATTTTTTTATTAACATATAATGTATTATTAGTCCCAGGGGTACAGGTGTGTGAATTGCCAGGTTTATACACTTCACAGCACTCACCATAGCACATACCTTCCCCAATGTCTATAACCCCAGCACCCTCTATATGTGCTTTTTCATATAAATGCTAACCTCCTCCATGGATATTCCATCAGGGACTCAAGTCTAACAAAATATATAAGCCAGCTATTAAAAAAAATTCATACTCAAATGCATGAATTTACTTTGAATATGAACTTAAACATGAGGATAGTGGTTTTTTTGGTCTGTTGTGTCTCCTGCTGGTGCATGCGTCACCACTGTGAAACCCAAGTCATGAGTACGAGACTTATGATAAAATATTAAGGCTTTGAATTATGGTTCTTGTTTTATTTTCTTACCTGTGACTGGCTCCTTCCACTCTTGGCTTCACCATACAGTGGATTTTCCTTTCAAAGCCAAGACTCCTTCAGATGTCCTTTGGAGGAAGGGAAAAGAAGGGAAAGAACAGAATTCAACATAAATTCTGAACAAAATCTGCTTTAGAATTTGTATTTTTAACAATCTACCTGAGCTTGAGGCTGAAGGAAGCCTGTACCCATGCTTGAGAGAAATCTTCAGTGATAATCTTGTTACATTGTTCTTGGTTTGCATTTTGTTTGTCTATTTATTGAGTTAAGTTTCCAGTTGTGTGTCAAGCTGGAGTCAGACTAAGTGTGATTTCTCCTAATTTCCAGGTATTTTTGGGTGCCTTGTCTTTCGTCTACTTCGCTAAAGCATTGGCAGAAGGCTATCTGAAGAGCACCATCACTCAGATAGAGAGAAGATTTGATATCCCTTCTTCACTGGTGGGAGTTATTGATGGTAGTTTTGAAATTGGTAGGTATTGCAGAAGCCTGGTTTTACTTTTACATGTCCTCTAGGCATGACTAAATGACATCCTCACTGCATTCTCTTGTCTGCTAGACTCTATCTGTAAATTCCTGTTGAGACAGAATTTGCTAGGACCTTATTGTACAGTAGAGGCAATTTGTTCTCTCTAAGCAACCAACAATAAATTTCCTGCCTCAGGTGTTCACTACTTTGTGATTCACACAATTTAGAGTTTCCAACCAGAGTGAGAGACTTTCTTGGAGGAGAGGGTAAGGTTCTATTAGGATTTTAAGTTTGAAGTATTTGGGAGGTATTTTTTACAAAAAGAGTCCTATATCCCAACAGCCCTGTGAATCAAAATTTGGAAGAATTCAAATGGGCTCTACAAAAATTTATTGTAATGATTTAAGAAGTGAAACAGTAAAAGGGGTTTCTGCCCAGAGGTCTACACAGAGGATAAAGAAAGCCTACTAATGAGAACAGTAGAGCAAGGCAGGCAAGAAAAATTCTGCTCTCATGTGTCTTTAGGTAGCCTTTGACTATAGACTTCTTCTTGGCACTTGAAAAGACCAAGTGATTTTTGTTACTGTTTTGGAAGTACTTTGAGGAGTATAATCCCAGGTAGAGCTTCCTGAAATAATAAACTACAAGGCTTTAATTCTTCATTGAAGTAAACAGAATGATAGCTCTGGGGTCCTTACTCCCTGTTGGGATTCAAATATATGCTTTACTTTATATAGAAAAATCTCTAATGGCTCCAGGTTTGGCTCACTTAAACTTTCAGAAAAGTGAAGAAATATTTTTTAACTCTGCAACAATGACTTTTTTAGTTCATACTGTATGTTTCAGTTCTTACCGTGAATATCACAGAAAGAATAAAAAGAATGAATAGGCAACATTTTACCTTTAGGGTTTTCTTCCCAAATCTGTCTGTCATCATCCTCCAGAATGAGATTATGTAGCTCAGTACTAATCAATAGTTAATGTGCCTACAAATAACTGGGCAGTCTTGTAAAAATGCAGATGCTCATTCTTTAGGAAGGGGAATAGGGCTGCCTTTCTACAGGCTCTCATATGGTGTGATGCTGTTGAGTCAATGGGCCGTACTTTGTGTAGCAAATTTCTAAAGCATGATCATATCACTCCCTTGTGTAAATTCCTTAGATATGCCTTGATAGTTGATGTATTCCTTAAGGCCTGTCTAATCTATAGCCTTAAACTGAGTGAAGGTAGACTGAGTCAAGGTAAGAGTGACACACTGAATCACAGGAAGAAACCAGTATGAAGAGGCAGTTGTTACAGATTGAAAGATTAAATCACACAGAAAGAACAAGAAATGAGCAGATAGAAAATTATATATCAACTATTAACTATTGCCGATTCTAGATTATGGTATAGAAACATTTTAGAGCCAAAGAGACTTACAATATGGTCCAAATTTTTCTTGGGTCCCCAGGTCCTGATGCAACTTGAGAGATTCTGTATTTGATAGAGAGTACCAATGTTTCACAGGAAGTGACAGAGGATCCTGAGAATAAATTCGTAGTAATTCTTCCAGACCATTCTAAGGATGGAAGTTATTTATTGAATTAGATACAATAAAATGTCTTCAGATCCTCTCACTTACACTGCAAAACTTCATTCCAAACATCGCCAGGTTTGCTCTAGATAATTGCAATCCATAATTTTTTCAGAAAAGTGGGTCTCCTGACCATGAGCTTAATCTACTCCTCTTGCATCTCTCCATATTCCTTCCTTCCAGGATTCTGGACCCACTCCCACCTGTCTCTACCTCTCATTTCTTCTTATTTACAGAAAAATTTCATTTATCCTCTGACATCATTTGGCATTATTATCTCATGTCCACATACTGGACACCCCATTTTTTCCCATGTATTTTCTCATAATGAAGTCTTTCTCCAACAACAGAGCTGCCAAGAAAATTGTTTAAAAAATGTTTTCTATATCATGACCTCCTAATATTTCCAAATATTCTCTTTCAAATATTTCCCCACATATTCTTATAAATATTGAAAAGTTTTGCTCTTCATATTTTAGTATTTAATCGTCAGATAGATTTTATAAAAATTTTGTTATTTAGAGTAGTTTTGGGTTCACAGCAAAATTGAGTGGAAGTTACAGAGATTTTTCATATATACCCTGTTCCCACAAATGCAAAGCCTCTCTCATTACCAACTTCCCCCACCAGAATGGGATATTTGTTGCAGATGATGGACCTACAATACATTATTGTCATTCAGGGTCCATAGTTAACATTAAGATTCACTCTTTGTGTTGTATATTCTATGGGATTGAACAAATATGTAATGGTTTGTATCCACTACTCCAGTATCATGCATTCTACTTTCACTGACCTAAAAGTCCCTCTGCTCTGCCTATTCACCCAAACTTTGCCTTACCCCTGGCATCCACTGATATTTTTAATATCTCCATAGTTTTGCCTTTCTCAGAATGTCATGTAGTTGGAATCATACAGTATGTAGCCTTTTTAGTTTGGCTTCTTTCACTTAGTAATATGCATTTGGGATTCCTCCATGTCTTTTCATAGCTGGATAGCTCATTTCTTTTTATGCCAGAAAATAATCCATTTTCTGGATAGGCCTTCGTTTACTTATCCACTCACCCACTGAAGGACATCTTGATTGTTTCAAAGTGTTGGCCATTATGAAGAAAGCTGCAGTAAACATCCCTGTTCAGGTTTTTGTGTGGACATATTTTCATTTTCAGCTCATTTGGGTAAATACCAAGGAGCATAACTGCTGGATCACGTCGGAAGAATATGTTTAGTTTTGTGAGAAACTGCCAAATTGTTTCCCAAAGAGTTTGTACCATTTTACATTCCTATTAACAATGAATGAGCATTCATTTTGCCCTGTGCCCTCACCAGCATTCAGTATGTTGGATTTTGACCATTCTAATAAGTGTGTAGTGGGGTGGCTCATTGTCATTTCAGTTTCCGGTTCCCTCATGTCGTGTGATGTCGAACATCTTTTCATATGCTTATCTGCCATCTGTATATCATTTTTGGTGACCTATCTGTTATTTGGCCTATTTTTAAATCTCATTGTTTGTGTTCTTCTCATTGAGTTTTAAGTGTTCTTTGTATAATACTGATAACTGTCCTTTATCTGATGTGGCTTTCTTTTCATCCTTTTGACATTATCTGTCACAGAGAAGAAATTTTTAATTTTAATGAAGTCTGGCTTATCCTTTTTCCTCTTTCCTTTTTTTTTTTTTTTTTTTTTTTTGGTCACAGATTATGCTCTTGGTGTTGCATCTAAAAAGTCCTCCCCAAACCTGAGGTCATCTAGATTTTCTCCTAAGTTATCTTCCAGAAGTGTTATAGTTTCACATTTTATAGAGGTCTCTGGTCTCTTTTGCCTTTACTTTTGTGAAGAGTGTAAGGACTGTGTCTAAATTCATCTTTTTTGCATGTGGATGTCCAGTTGTTCCAGGACCGTTTGTTGGAAAGATTTTGTTTGCTCTATCTCATTACGTTTGCTCCTTCGTTGATGAGCAGTTAACTATATTTATGGAGGTCTGTTTCTGGACCTTATAAGCTATTCCACTGATCTATTTGTCTATTCTTTCACCGCTGTTACACTGATTAATGTGGCTTTACAGTATGTCTTGAAGTTCAGTAGTGTCACTCCTTTAACTTTGTTCTTCTTCATTATTGTGTTGGTTATTCTCAGTCTTTTGGCTCTCCATTTTGTCAGCTTAGAAACCGTTTTATCAGTATCCACAAAATAACTCCCTGTGATTTTGGCTGAGATTTGAATTGAATCTACAGATCATGTTCAGTAGAACTGGCATCTTGATAATAATGAGTCTTCCTAGTCATGAACATGGGGTGTATCTCCATTTATATAGTTTTGCTTTTACTTCTTTCATCAGAGTTTTATGGTTTTTTTCATGTAGATCTTGTACATATTTTATTAGATTTATTCCTAAGTATTTTATTTTGGGGTGATAAAGTAAATGCTTTTTCAATCCCATTTATCCATTGCTGGCCTATAGAAAAGCAGTTTACTTTTGTATATTAGCCTTGCATCTTACAACCCTACTATAATCATTTATTAGTTTCGGGAGTTCCTTTGTCAGTTTGGATTTTCTATGTAGATGATCACATCTTCTGGGAGCAAACAGTTTTATTTTTTCTTTCCCAGTCTGAGTACCTTTACTTGTTTTTCTTGTCCTATTATATTTTTTTTCATTTTTAAAGATTTTATTTATTTATTTGACAAGAGAGAGATCACAAGTAGGCAGAGAGGCAAGAAGAGAGAGAGGGAGAAGCAGACTCCCCACTGAGCAGCAGAGAGCCTGATGCAGGCCTCGATCCCAGGATCCTGAGATCCTAACCTGAGCCAAAGGCAGAGACTTAACCCTCTGAGCCACCCAAGTGCCCCCTTGTCCTATTGTATTTACTAGGATTCCCAGTACAATAATGAAAACTAATGGTGAGAAGGGACATTCTTGCTTTGTACCTGATCTTAGTGGGAAGCTTTGAGTTTATCGTCAGTAAGTATGATGTTAATTCTATGTTTTTGTAGAAGTTCTTTATCAAGTTGAGGAAATTTGTCTCTCCTGCATTTGCTGAGTTTTTATCATGGATGGTTTTTGGATTTTCGTCAAATGCTTTTTCTACATCTATTGATATGAGCATGTGATTTTTCTTCTTTAGCCTGTGATGTGCTAGATTATATTATTTGATTTTCTAATGTTTAACCAGCCTTGCATGCCTGGGATAAATCCCACTTGGTCACATATTCTATATACTGTTGAATATGACTTGCTAATATTTTGTTGAGGATTTTTATACCTGTGTTCATGAGATATTGATTTGTAGGGATTTTTTTTTTTATCTGGTTTTGGTCTTAGGGTAATGCTGAGCTCATAGAAATGATCTAGGAAATTTCTCCTTTGCTTCTGTTTTTCAAAAGAGATTATAGAGAATTGGTGTAATTTCTTCATTAACTGCTGGATAAAATTTGCCAGTGAATCTTTCTGGGCCTGGTGCTTTCTCTATTAGAAGGCTATTAGATTATTGGTTCAACTGACCATAGAGTTGAGGGTCCATATCTGGGCTCTCTACTCTGTTCCACTGGTCTATGTGTCTGTTTTTATGCCTCAACTCTATGGTCAGTTAATCTTCGACAAAACAGGAAAAAATATACAGTGGAAAAAAGACAGTCTCTTCAATAAATGGTGCTGGGAAAACTGGGTAGCTGTATGTAGAAGAATGAAACTCGACCATTCTCTTACACCGTACACAAAGATAAACTCAAAATGGATAAAAGACCTCAATGTGAGACAGGAATCCATCAGAATCCTAGAGGAGAACATAGGCAGTAATCTCTTCGATATCAGCCACAGCAACTTCTTTCAAGATATGTCTCCAAAGGCAAAGGAAACAAAAGCGAAAATAAACTTTTGGGACTTCATCAAAATCAAAAGCTTCTGCACAGCAAAGGAAACAGTCAAGAAAACAAAGAGGCAACCCACGGAATGGGAGAAGATATTTGCAAATGACAGTACAGACAAAAGATTGATATCCAGGATCTATAAAGAACTCCTCAAACTCAACACACACAAAACAGATAATCATATCAAAAAATGGGCAGAAGATATGAACAGACACTTCTTCAACAAAGACATACAAATGGCTATCAGACACATGAAAAAATGTTCATCATCACTAGCCATCAGGGAGATTCAAATTAAAACCACATTGAGATATCACCTTACACCAGTTTGAATGGCCAAAATTAGCAAGACAGGAAACAACATGTGTTGGAGGGGATGTGGAGAAAGGGGAACCGTCTTACACTGTTGGTGGGAATGCAAGTTGGTGCAGCCTCTTTGGAGAACAGTGTGGAGATTCCTCAAGAAATTAAAAATAGAACTTCCCTATGACCCTGCAATTGCACTACTGGGTATTTACCCCAAAGATACAGAGGTAGTGAAAAGAAGGGCCATTTGTACCCCAATGTTTATAGCAGCAATGGCCACGGTCGCCAAACTGTGGAAAGAACCAAGATGCCCTTCAATGGACGAATGGATAAGGAAGATGTGGTCCATATACACTATGGAGTATTATGCCTCCATCAGAAAGGATGAATACCCAACTTTTGTAGCAACATGGACGGGACTGGAAGAGATTATGTCGAGTGAAATAAATCAAGCAGAGAGAGTCAATTATCATATGGTTTCACTTATTTGTGGAACATAACAAATAGCATGGAGGACATGGGGAGTTAGGAGAAGGGAGTTGGGGGAAATTGGAAGGGGAGGTGAACCATGAGAGACTATGGACTCTGAAAAACAATCTGAAGGGTTTGAAGAGGTGGGGGGGTGGGAGGTTGGGGGAACCAGGTGGTGGGTATTGGAGAGGGCACGGACTGCATGGAGCACTGGGTGTGGTACAAAAACAATGAATACTGTTATGCTGAAAATAAATTTTAAAAAAAGATTAAAAAAAAAGATTATTGGTTCAATTTCTATAATAGATACAGACGTGTTCATATTGCCTGTTAATTCTTAGGGATATTTGGCAGATTGTGTCTTTTAAGTAGTTGGTCCATTTTATTTAGATTATAGTATTTGTAAGTATAGAGTTATTCATAATACTCCTTTATTATTCTTTTAATGTCCATAAAATTTATAGTGATGTCTCCCCTTTCATTTCTGGTATTAGTATTAGTATCTTCTCTCTCTCTCTCTTTTTCTTGGTGAGCATGACTAGAGGCTTATTGATTTCATTTATCTTTTCAAAGAATCACCTTTTGGTTTTGCTAATTTTCTCTTCTGAGTTTCTGTTTTCAATTTCATTTATTTCTGCTCTAATTTTATTATGTCTTTTCTTCTACCTACTTTAGATTTAATTGGCTCTTTCTAGTTTCCTAGGTAGAAACTTAGAAAACTGACTTTAGATTTTTACTATTTCCAAATATATGCATTCAGTGCAATGAGTTTCCTTTTAATCATTGCTTTTATAGTAATAGATTTTTGTTACAATTCCTATTTAGTAATTCCAGGAATATTGTAACCATGTTAATATCTAATGTTATCTGTATGCAAAAACCTTGCTAAACTTATGTTAATATTTTTTAACTTAAGTATAGTTGACACAAAATGTTACATTAGTTTCAGATGTTTAACTTAGTGATTTGACAAGTTTATGATTATGCTATGTTAACCACAAGTGTAGTTACCATCTATTCCATCACATCACTATTATAGTATCATTAACTATTCCTTATGCTGTGCCTTTTATTCCTATGACTTATTCATTCCATAACTTGGAAGCCTGTATCTCCCTCTCTCCTTCACTCTCTTTGCCCAACCATCCCAACCCAATGGCAACCTTCAATTTGTTCTCTGTATTTAAAGGTCTGAATCTGAATCTGGTTTTTGTTTATTCATTTCTTTTCTTAAGTGGAATCATATGATATTTGTCTTTCTTAGTCTAGCTTATTTCACTGATAGATTTATCCATGTTGTCACAAATGGCATGATCTCATCCCTTTTTATGGCAGCATAATATTTCTGTGTGTGTGTGTGTGTGTGTGTGTGTGTGTGCGCGTGTGCACGTGCACGCACACGCAGGCACATGTGTGCCCATGTACATGTGTATACACCTTCTCTTCTTTGGATAAAGAAGAATTCTTCATTTAAGAATGGACATTTGGATTTATATTTGGGTTGTATTTATATTTGGGTTATATTTGGGTTGCTTCCATATAATATCTTGGCTATTATAAATAGTGCTGCAATAAACATAGAGGTACATATATCTTTTTGAATTACTGTTTTCAATTTCTTTTGGTAAATACCCAATAATGAAATTATTGGATCATATAGTATTTCAATTTTTAATTTTTTGAGGAACATCCATACTGTTTTCTACCAGTGCTGTACCAGTTTTCCTTCTCACCAATAGTTTCTTTTCCTCCACATCCTTGCAACATTTGTTATTTTTTGCCACTTTGATTTTTGCCATTCTAACCGGGATAAGGTGATATCTCATTGTGGTTTTGATTTGCAATTCCCTGATTAGTGATTTGAGCATGTTTTCATGTGTCTGTTGGCCATTTGTATGTCTTCTTTGGAAAATGTCTATTCAGGTCCTCTGCCCAGTTTTATTATTTTTTTTTCCATTTTATTTTATTTTATTTCTTTTCAGTGTGCCAGCATTCATTGTTTATGCACCATTTTTAAATCAGATTGTTTGTTTTGGTGTTGAATTATAAAAGTTCCTATATATTTTAGATATTAGCCCTTATCAGGTAATATCATTTGCAAATACTTTCTCCCAGTCAGCAGGTTTTCTTTTTGTTTCATTAATAGTTTCCTTTCCTGTGCAAAAGCTTTTTATTTTGATATAGTCCCAATAGTTTTTTTAGCTTTTGTTTTCCTTGTGTGAGGAGACATAGCTAGAAAAATCTTGCTACAGCCAATGTCAAAGAAATTATTACCTGTGTTCTCTTCTAGGACTTCTTTGGTTTCAGATCTCCCATATAGGTCTCTAATCAATTTTGGGTATATAGAAAAACTGATTTCTGGATATTAATTTTGTATCCTGCCACTTTACTTAATTTGTTTATTAATTCTAGTAGTTTTTTTGTGCAGTCTCTAGGATTTTCTATATGTTAGTATAAATGTATGTTAATTTTAATTGATTATCAATTTTAATTGATTATATATGCTGTAGAGTTTTCTTTTTCTTTTAGATGCTATAGAGTTTTCTGAATAGACAATCATATTGTCTGAAACAGAAGTCAGTTTTATATTATTCTTTCCAATTCTAGATCTGTTATTTCTTGTTCTTGCTATATTGCATTGGCCTCAGTACTGTGTTAAATAGAAGCGGTGACAATGGGTGTTCTTTTCTCATATCTGACCTTAATGAAAATGCTTTTACAATTTCACAATTAAGTAATATGTGTGCTCTATAGTTTGGTAGATATGCTTAAATGTTAATTGGCTAGCTGAACATAATAAGAAAAACTAAAAAAAAAAGTTAATTTGCTTAAATATTTTTCTTCTCACAAGTGGGTGGTTAATTATATTGGATGCTTTTACTACATCTATTAAGATAACCATGGATTTTTTTCTCCTTTTATCATTTAAGACAATGATTAAGTTAAATTTTTTTCCTCTTATTTGGTGATACCCTTGCACTTTTGGAACAAATTGCATTTGGTCTTTTCTTTCATTGTCCTTCTCTAGTTTTTGTTTTCAAGGTATATAAGTCATAGGAGATGAGTTGGGTGGCTTTCTTTTCTGTTATCTAAATTATGTGTGTGGAGAGAGAGGGAGAGAGAGAGGAAGAAAGAAGGGGGGAGAATCGGTTACTTAAAAGTTTGGTAAAACAGTTTTAAAGCACTGTGGTTGTATTATCTTTTCCAGAGGCTAGTGATAATAGAAGTGATTTTTGATATCCAATTTAATTTTTTAAAGCTCATCACCATTAATTTCCTATGTGTATCTTCTGAGAACTCAGAAGAGATACTAAGTAAAGAAAGCAAAAACTCTGTAGATATCACAGACACTGAAGTGGTATTATGTGGTCTTTTTTTTTTTTTTTTTTTTTTTTTTTTTTGTATTATGTGGTCTTTGGCATACCCACTAATGTAACACAGAAACAGCCTGAAACATAAGTCCTTTATTGTGAGGTTTTGATGTTGTGGGAGGTGGGGAGGGTAGGTGATAATTGGTTGCAGTGATACGTTATCTATAAACTAAAGGTCAGCTTTCACTGTACTTTAGTTTATTAACTGTGACACATTAACAAAAGTATAGACATAATTATCACTGGAATATGACACAAAATTACTTCTACTAAATGCTTAAATATCAAATGAGAAATCTCATATTCAAGGGTTTTGTTTTTTGTTTTTTTTTTCCTATGAAAAAAGAAGCTTAATTCTTTCTGGAGCCATAAAACTTAGAGCCACTGTGCATGCTAATTTTTTCACTGTCATTATTGTCCTCAAGGCTATAAAAATTGCTGCTCTTTTTGCACTTGACTGAAGCTGGCAATGTGAACAAACAGTAGTAAATTAGATGATTGCTTACAGATGTAAGCAAACATATTCTTGCTAGAAAATTGGAAACATTGAAGGCAGAGCTTCAAAGCAACACTACCCATCAGCCATCACAATCAATTGCTGGGGAGTTGCTAAGTTATTACTCTATCTAGCACTGCAGTTTTTAAAAAACTATTCCAAGTGCAAAGAGCTGAAACTTTAAAAGCCCTTTGAAATCTAAGATCCTAAACAGTGTTTATCAAAGCATGTTCCTGGAACCATCTCCATCAGCACATTTGAGCGATATTAAAATGCAGATTTCTTGGCCTACCCCTAGATCCATGAAATAAGAAACTGTTGGAAGCTTCCAAGATTTTACATTTTTAAGGTTTCTGTTTCCCTTACCACCTCCTTGTAGTATTTTTCTATACAGCAAAATATTTTCCCTAAAGCATATTAATAACTCATCACCATCATCAACTAAAACTAATTTATTCCATGCTTCTCTAGAAACTTTATGAAAGCATAATTTCCACCTTCAAAAAAATTTTGTCAATTATTTTTTTAAAAAGATGGGTACATTTTATGGAAATTTTGTATTTCATAAAATTTGGATTATAAGTAAACATTGAGATTATATAACTGGTATATTCCTGAAGTTTGCTTATATGAAGTAATTTTTACCTCTGTTTTGAGTCTTTTTGTAAAAAGCACATAGCAAATTGTAAAGTATCTTAGAATTAACATGAATTTCATAATTTGATTTAACAAAGTGAGGTATAGTTGTGTTTGTTTTACTTTTTCTATGAGGAATATCTGCTAAAATAAGAATATGTAATGTATGTTTCAAGAGCAAATGGGAAACTGATAAAAGCTTTAATAGAAAATGAATGAAGAAATAGTAATAAAGTTCACTTCAAAATCACTAAGGAAAACTTAAGAGAGCAATAAAGGAACCCTTCTACTATTTGATTTACTGATAAAACACTTTAAAAAGGACAAATAATTAGGGTGGATAAAATTGAGGTAGTAGTATTCATAATTAAAGTATTTTGCTAAATGGATGAGCTAATTGAAGTAATGAGTATGCAGGCAATTTCAACAGTCATCTTAGATTAAAGCCAAGAAAGACAAAGGATGGGAAAGAGGGTGGGGAGACCGTTTAGTTAAAACAAAACATTGCCAGACCTGCTAAGGACATTCATTCACTTAGTTATATTCATTTAGTTATGCTGATGACTTTTTCTAAGTTATCTAACTGATAAACATTTTATTCTTTGCCCCAAGGGAATCTCTTAGTTATAACATTCGTAAGCTACTTTGGAGCCAAACTTCACAGACCAAAAATAATCGGAACAGGGTGTCTAATCATGGGAGTTGGAACATTGCTTATCGCACTGCCTCAGTTCTTCATGCAGCAGTAAGTCTAAAGCAATTATCTTTTTCTTGCTTTTACCAATTGTATTCCTCCCTTTTTATAATTGCAATTAATTATTTAAAGTTAAGGAAATGACACACAGCTTAAAGTGTAATCATTATATCTCATTTTTGCTATATCTTCTTTGGGCAAAATTACAGCATATTTACACTTTTATTTATAATTCAGTAATCTATAAAAACTTGTTTTGATAGACTACTGTCGATTGGTGTTAGCAAAAACTAAAGGGACATTTTCATTAGATGTCTTCATTCAAATAATTTATCTGTGGTGGTAAAATAAGTAAGAAATTAGCATATTGTGGTAAATGTCAAATGGCTGTCAAATAGGTAATGAATGAATGCCGCTGACAATGTGCTGGATAACTTGACTGGCAGATCATTGACTTAAGGATGTATTATCAATTCAAATAACTATTTAGTGTCCAAATATCATCTCATAGCATTTTCTCAATAGAAGTAGGATATGTGTATTCTTTAACCCTAAAGTCTACTTTTGGTACTTTAGCTAATACTTTTGTTAGCATTTGCGTACAACTTCGGTAGTTCCGAAGATTATCATCATTATTATATCGTCTTACCTTTACCTGTGAGGTAGAAGAGCATACTTTTTATTTAAAGATCTGACTTTCTCAAGGTTAGGTGCCTTATAATGATAGAACTGGAAACAGGTATTCTGACTTATTCACGCATATCCATGTTGCCTTCCTTGTCCAGTTACCTGTGCCAACTTAGAGAAATGACTACCTCGAGGCTTTGAAGCAGGATAATTATAAAAGTTATATATCAAATCATACTTTGATTATTACCCACTCTAGATCATTATATCATGACATTTTAGATTTGAAGAGACTTAGGTATGATATAGTCCAAACTTCTTCTTGGAGTCCCAAGTTACTTATATAGTCAGATTTTTACCTTTGTGATCAGTCTATAAAAGTAGTACACAGAATCCTGTGTGGGATTTTTACTACCTATTAGGATGGTTCCCCTGGCCCCTTTATTTTTACTTGGAGAGAGATTTTAGAACTTCTATCTGCTGTTTGGATGCTTGTCCAACCTCCTTTCCACAGGGCAAAGGTTTTCCTTAGATCACTGAGGTTCTGCAAAGGTTCTAGACAGAGCCAATGGATAAGGAGGAGCAAAGGAGAAGGCTAAGGCAATGGGTCTTCACTCTGCCTCATCCCTTCTTGATCAATAGCTGTGCCACTATTATCCGTTCTAGTCCCTGAGCCCTCATGCAACAGTTTGCCCGGGGGTTAAAAGAATTCCATTACTAAAAAAACTAAAATCTGAAAGTAGTTGCAGAGGATAAATAAATCCTTGACTCTTGATATAACTCATTCTGCAGTGGATCAGTAGCTTTCCTGTATGACTCTGGGCATGTTGCCTAACCTTTCTAGGCCTCAGTTGATGCATCCTAAAAATAGGTATTATAGATATTAAAAATAATACCTAGCTTATAATAGCATTGCAGAGATTAGATGACACAGCTAAAACTGTGAGGATGACACAGCTATAACTGTAAGTTATAAAGTTTCCTGATATAACTAGTAGTTGTGTCATTATTATTAAGTTTTGCTATCGGTCCTCCTTAGATAATTAAGCCACCTGGTTTTAACCAGATACCAGCAATAGTTTGTCTTAAAGGTGTTGGTTTCAGATTAGTAGTTTTGTTACTTCAAGTTAATGATAAATATAAAATGCTGGTACAAGAAAATCAAAAGACCAGACAGGTAGCCAGGTTAGGGCTGTCAAAGGATGCCAGAGAGTCAAATACAGATTCTTATATACTATCTTTATATATGTTTAAAGTTATATTTGTTATATTTGTTCATTCATTATTTAGTGACTGCCATTTTCCTGGCACTGCACCATGTAATGGGGCTACTTCAGTGGGAAAAAAATGAAATAAATATATATGCAAGTTCTTTACCTATTAAGTTTTCTGTCTGCTGAGGGTTATTATAATAACTTCTTTTCAACTTTTCACAGCATGAATTGTCCAAAATGTCATTTTTGATCTCTGTAAGACAACTATACCCTGTCTGCCTAGGAGAAATACCTTTGATGTCCAACAAAACATAATATGGATATTAATTATTGAGGGTCTAACCCCAACCAACTTTATATATGTAAGCTCACCTGATTCATGAATTTAACAAATATGTAGTGGCCATTGTTTTAGGTAATGGGGATAGAGTAGAGACAAAAATCTCTGCTCTCGTGGATCTTAGGAGGAGGAGAGAAATCATAAATAAATAATGATAGAGTATGCCAAATAATGTTAAATGCTATAGAAAAAAGTAACTTCCTGAAGACACATAAGGAGTATGTTGTGGGGAGGGAGGTTTGCAGTTTCAAGTAGGGTTGTCAGGAGGTGGCTCACCAAGATGACAACACTTGGGAAGGACTGAAGGAGATGAAGGGGAAACCCCTGCAGATACCTGGGGAAGAGAGATTTTGTGCTGACTGAATGACGAATGTAAAGTTCCTGCAGCAAGAGGGAGTCTGGCATGTGGTTGAGCTGTAGGAAGGCCAGGCCTCTGTAGCAAGGGGAAAAAGAGGACGAGCAAGGGGAAAATAGAAAGGGGAAAAGGAGAAGCCATCAAGGTTGTTTCTCAAACTTTGATGACATTTGTGTCACCTGAGGCTCTCTGTAGACTGTAGATTCTGATTTAGTAGCTCTCCCATAGGGTTTGGTTTCAGCTGATGCTGCTAGTCTGTAGACTTCACTTTGAGTGGTAAAGTTGCAAACAATTATGATGACTTCAGCTTCTTTTGGGAATGAGGTGGGAAGCCAGTGGAGAGCTTTGAACAGAATGACATGACCTCAATTACATTTTTTTAAATGTCATTCAGACTACTGCTTGGAAAAATAAGTCTGATGGAGGAAACTTGGAAGGAAGGAGACTATTTTGGAGGCTATTGTATCAGAGTCAAGATTGTGTCTGAGTTTGAATCAGGTCAGATCTAAAATCCATGATTTAAAAGCATTTAAAGCACTGGTCCCCCGTTCAGCTACTTCTCTGTGTCCATATCCAACAGAGCCTAAAGAGGCACAGACTACATGGATACCCTCATTTTACCACTATGAAGATTGAAATTTGAAGAAGTTAATTGATTTTTCTAGAGTATCATATATAGTAATTAGTGACAAAGGAGACACTTGCATAAAATTCCATTTTATTTATTTATTTATTCAAAATCTAAATAATGGTTATGCTTACACAGTTGCATTTTGATAGAATGAATTGAGAAAGCTCAAATAATTTAAAAATTTCACAATACTGTTTAATCATTACGGATACTCATTTTAAGAACTTTGAGGCATTATAACAATCTGGTATCTCTGGAATTATTAAAGAAAGAAAATTATGTTCATCATGATTTACATGTTCTCTCTGTATAGCTAAGAATTGAAAAACAGTTATCCTCACTAAGTGGTTCTTAACCTATTTTGGTCAGAGAACCATTTGATAAATGTAACAAAAACTATAAACTTCTTTCCTTAAATACTAACATACTACAAAAATGTTCTTTTTTGGGAGCTTCTTGGAATTGTTGAGGTGTAGATTATGCAAAACTGATATAAGACTGAATATTTTAATAATTCAGTATATCTCTTCCTTACATGGTTGAGTAGGTTGTTAATATTTAAAAATATTACTCTGATTACTAGTCTTTTGTCACATGGTACTTGAACAAAGGGAAAATCAAGATGATGTTGTGATTTCCTCTTACTAGGCACCTCTTCCCTGAAGGTGCAGTAGAGCAGAAAAGTTGGCTCATGAAGGATAATTTGAGAGGCAGTGTGGCTGGGGAACTGAGACTGAATTATCATAGTGCTACCATTCAGCATTTGCTCTTCTATGCAGCTGTTATTATAACCTTACATGCAGAGGAAAGGGTGGAATTAGAAATAACTTAGAGCCAGATCAATAAACTGTAGAAGAAAGCAATGCCATCCAGATAAATGGTCCAAAACCCCCACATGTCAGAGAAGAAGAAAATGGAGGCAGAGTAGGAAGACCCTAGGCTTGACTATTCCCATGAGCACAACCAGATAACTATCAAATCATCCTAACTACTCTAGAAATTGACCTGAAGACTGAAAGAACAAACTCCACAGCTAAAGGGAGGGAAGAGTCACACTGAAGAAGGTAGGATGTGTAGAGACTTGGTTTAGGGAAGAGACAGATCAAATTGCAAGTGTGGCAGAGGAGAGGGGGCTGTAGTCCCAGAGAAGGGCAAGAGAAAGAGAATCACAAAGGGGGGAACACAAGGAGAACATTTCCCCAAAGCCATTGGCTTGGAAAATGAGAGAGGCTGAACTTCATGAGTTCTTGCAACCAGTGGGGCATAAAGTTTGAAGTTTTAAGGGTTAACAGGCTTCACTGGGATAGAGCCCAGAGGATACTGTGCTGCTCCTGGAGAGAAGGCAGGCAAACAATCCAGGGGCATACAGCGTGGAAACAGTGATCTGAAGAATGCCTAGGGCACACAACAGGGACATTATTTGCTCTTCTTGGAGCACGTCTCTGAGAGATAGCACTCACAGAGACACCTCTGAAACAAAGGAGCTGATTGGCCATTCCCCACCCTCACTGTCCCTTAGCATAAACACAGAGCAACCTACAGACACTGGCTACCTAAATTGCATATACCAAGCCCCACTCTGGCAGGACTACTCTTCTCAGTTAAGCTTGCCTCAGAGTCCCAGTGCAGTGGGCCCCTACCTCAGGAAGACTAGCACAAAACCCTGCTCATACCATATCTCCCAAGCAGAGAATTCTGCAGGGCCTCAGTTCTGGTGGAAGTGGTGTCAAGTCTCATTTCATAAGCAGACCAAAGCACACCTGGTTAAAACTCACTGTATTCAAGCCAGGGATAAAACACTGTCCACTGAAGGCAAGGAGAGCCTCTGAGGATGACTGGCATGAAGGATAGCTTAGATAAAAGACAACACCAGAACACATGCAGCATATACGTGAGATACTCCCTGAAACCAGGTCCTGGACACTACATGATCTCTTATTCATGAGGCCATTACTTTCAGGAGCAGAAAACATAATTGGCTTTTCTAACACAGAGAAGAAGGCAGAGACTTAGAAAAAATTCAAAGAAGGAAGCATTTATTGCAAATGAAAGAACAAGATAAGGCCATAGCCAGAGATCTAAGTAAAACAGATGTAAGTAACATACCTGATGGAGAATGTAAAAAAAGAATCATAAGGATACTCACTGGACTTGAGAAAAGAATAGAAGACGTCAGTAAGTCCCTTACAACAGAGATAAAAGAGTTAAAAAATAATCAGAGATGAAGAATACAATAAGCAAAATTGGAAACGGGCTTCATGCAATGAGCAACAGGCTGGAAGAAACAGAGGAACAGATTAGTGACCTAGAAGACAATGGAAAAATAATGAAGTGGAACAAAAGAGAGAAAGAAGAATTATGGAACATGAGAATATGCTTAGGGAACTCGGGGACTCCATCAAACATAACATTCATATTATAAGAGTCTCTGAAGAAGAGCAGAGAGAAAGGGGGCAGAAAATTTATTTGAGGAAATAATAACTGAAAACTTCCCTAATCTGCAGAAGGAAACAGACATCCAGATCCAGGAGGCACAGAGAATGCCCATCAAAATCAACAAAAGCAGGCCAACACCGAGACTTATTGCAATTAAATTTGCAAAATATAGTGATAAAGAAAAAAAAAAAAGGCAGAAAGACAAAATAAGTCTTTAACTTACAAGGGAAGATCCATAAGGCTAGTTGCAGATTTCTCAACAGAAACTTGGCAAGCCAGAAGAGAGTGGCATGACACATTCAAAGTGCTGAATGGGAAAAATCTATAGCCAAGAGTACTCTATCAGCAACGCCATCATTCAGAATAGAAGGTGAGATAAAGTTTCCCAGATAAATAAGAACTAAAAGAATTCATGACCATTAAACCAGCCCTTCAAGGAATATTAGGGACTCTTTTAGTGCAAAGGAGACCAAAAGTAACAAAGATCAAAGAAATGTCCGGAAACAATGACAAAACAAGGATAAAATGACAATAAACAGATATCTATCAATAATTACTTTGAATGTAAATATACTAAACAATAAAAAGACATAGGGTGTCAGAATATATTAAAAAATCCATCTATATGCTGCTTCTAATAGATTCATTTTAGACCTATAGACACAGATTGAAAAGTGAGGGATAGAGAAACATTTATCATGCAAATTGATATAAAAAGAAAGCCAGAGTAGCAATACTTATATCAGACAAACTACACTTTGAAATGAAGACTATAATAAGTGACAAATAAAGGATACTATCTCATAATAAAGGGGACAATCCCACAAGAAGATCTAATAATTGTAAAAATTTATGTGCTCAACGTGAAGCATCCAAATACATAAAACAATAACAAACATAAAGGAATTGATGATAATATAATAATAGTAGGGGACTTTGACATTCCACTTATATCAATGGACAGATCATCTAAACAGAAAATAAATACAGAAACAATGACTTTGAATGACACACTGAACCAGATGCACTTTACAAATACATTCAGAACATTTGATTCTAAAACAAAAAAATACACATTCTTTTCAAGTGCAAATAGAACGTTTTTCAGAATAGATCACATAATACGTCACAAATTAGGCCTCAACAAATACAAAAAGATTGAAATCATTCCATGCACCTTTTCTGACCACAACACTATGAAATTAGAGGCCAACCACAAGAAAAAATCTGGAAAGACCAAAATTACATGGAGTTTAAATGACATACTACTAAACAATGAATGGGTCAACCAGAAAACCAAAACAGTAATGAAAAAATGCACCAAAAGAAATGAAAATGAAAATAAAAATTGTCCAAAACTTTTGGGGTGTGGCAAAAGTTATTCTAAGATGGAAGTATGGAGCAGTAAAGGCCTACCTCAAGAAGCAAGAAAAATCTCAAACAACATAACCTTATACCTAAAGGAGCTAGAAAAAGAACAATAAATGAAGCCTAATGCCAGAAGAATGAGGGAAATAATGAACAGCAGAAATAAATGATACAGAAACTAAAAAAAGAAAAAAAAAACCAATACAACAGATTAATGAAATCAGGAGCTGGTTCTTTGACAAAATTAATTAATATTAATAAACCTCTGGCCAGACTTTTCAAAATAGAAAAGAGAAAGGACCCAAATAAATAAAATCACAAAGGAGAGGGCCACTTGTGTGGCTCGGTTGGTGAAGTAGGTAAGTGTCTGCCTTTGGCTCAGGTCATGACTTTAGGGTCCTAGGAACGAGCCCTGTATCGGGCTCCCTGGTCAGTAAGGAGTCTGTTTCTCCCTTTCCCTCTCCCTCTCACTTGTGTTTGCACTCTCTCTCTCTAAAAAATAAAATCTTTTTTTAAAAAATCACAAAAGAGAGGAGAAATAACCAACACCACAGAAATATAAACAATTACAAGAGAATATTATGAAAAACTGTATGCCACAAATTGAACAATCTAGAAGTAGATAAATTCCTAAAAACATATAAATTACCAAAACTGAAACAATAAGAAATGGAAAATTTGAATAGACCTATGATCAGCTAAGATACTGAATCGGTAATTAAAAACCACTAAACAAACAAATATCCAGGGCCAAATGGCTTCACAGAGGATTTCTAAGGAACATTTAAAGAAGAGTTAATACCTGTTCTTCTCAAACTGTTCCAAAAAACAGAAAAGGAAGGAAAACTTCCAAATTCATTCTATTAGGCTAGCATTTCCCTGATATCAAACCAGATCAAGACTTCACTAAAACAGAGAACTACTGGCCAATAACCCTAATGAACATGGATGCAAAAATTCTCAATAGAATACTAGCAAACAGAATCCAACAATACATTAAAAAAATTATTCACCACAATCAGGTGGGATTTATTCCTGGGTTTCAAGGGTGATTCAATATTCAGAAATCAGTGTGATACACCACATTAATAAAAGAAGGGATGAAAACCAAGCAGATGTGAAAAAAAGCATTTGTCAAAGTGTAACATCCATTCATGATAAAAATCCTCAATAAAGTAGGTTTAGAGGGGACATACCTCAACGTAATAAAGGCCATCTGTGAAAAATCCACAGCTAATATCCTCAGTGGAGAAAAATTGAGGGCTTTTCCTCTATGGTCATGAACAAGACAGGGATATCCTTTCCCACCATTTTTATTCACTATGGTACTAGGACTCCTAGCCACATCAATCAGACAACAACAACAATAAAAATAAAAAGCATGCAACTCATCAAGGAGGAAGTCAAACTTCTGCTATTTGCAGATGACATGACACTCCAAATGGAAAAGCTGAAAGACTCCACACACACAAAAAAAAACCTACTAGAACCAATAAATGAATAAACAAAAAGTGGCAGGATACAAAATGTACAGAAATCTGTTGCATTTCTGTTCATCAATAATAAAATAGCAGTAAGAGAGTTTAAGGAATCAATCCCATGTACAGTTGCACCAAAAATAGTAAGATATGTAGGAATAAACCTAACCAAAGAGGTGAAAGACCTATACTCTAAAAACTATAAAACACTGATGAAAGAAATTAAAGATGACACAAATAAATGGAAAGACACTCTTAGATTAGAAGAACAAATTGTTAAAAATATCTATACTACCCAAAGCCATCTACACATTTAATGCAGTCCCTATCAAAATACCACCAGCAATTTTCACAGAGCAAGAATAAACAATCCTAAAATTTGAAGGGACCACAAATGACCCCAAAGAGTCAGTCATTCATTCAGTCATTCATATATATATATATATGTATATATACATACATCTATATATACACACACATATATACATAATGAATACATATACATATGTGTATACATATATACATAACGAAACTATAGTGATCAAGATAGTATTGTTACCAGCACAAACATAGATCAATGAAACGGAATTGAAAACCCGGAAATGAACCCACAACTATATGGCCAACTAATGTTTGACAAAGCAGAAAGGAATATCCAATGGGAAAAAGACAATGTCTTCAATAAATGGTGTTGAGAAAACTGGACAGCAACATGCAAAAGAAAGAAACTGGACAACTTACACCACACACAAAAATAAACTCAAAATGGATGAAAGACCTAAATGTGAGATCTAAAACCAGAAAAATCCTAGAGGAGAACACAGGCAGTAACCTCTTTGATATCTGCCGTCTCCTTTCTAGATATGTATCCTGGAGCCAGGGATACAAAAGCAAAAATAAACTACTGGGACTTCAGCAAAATAGAAAGCTTCTTCACAGTGAAGGGAACAATCAACAAAACTAAAAGGCAGCCTATGGAATGGGAGAAGATTTTTGCAAATGACATCTGATAAACATTACTATCCAATATATATAAAGAACTTATAAAACTCAACACTCAAAAAATGAAAAATGCAATTTAAAAATGGGCAGAAAACATAAGTAACATATTTCCAAAGAAGACATACAGATGGCCAACAGACACATGAAAAGATGCTCAACATCACTAAACATTGGGGAAATATAAATCAAAACTACAATGAGATACCATCTCACACTTGTGAGAATGGCTAAAATCAACAACACAGGAAACAAGTATTGGTGAAAATGTGGAGAAGAGGGGAACCCTCTTGCACTGTTAGTGGGAATGCAATCTGGTGCTGCCACTCCGTGAAAAACAGTTTGGAGGTTCCTCAAAAAGTTAAAAATAGAACAGCCTATGATCTAGTAATTGCACTACTAGGTATTTATCCAAAGGATATAAAAATACTGATTCAAAGGGATACATGCACCTCTATGTTTATAGCAGCATTATCTCCAATAGCCAAATTAAGGAAATAGCTGAAGTGTTTATTGACTAATGACTGGATAAGGAAGATGTGCCATATATATATATATATATATATATATCCAATATCCATATCCAATATCCATATCCAATATCCATATCCAATATCCATATCCAATATATATATTCCATATCCAGATGACTGGATAAGGAAGATGTGCCATATATATATATGTACCTATATATATATATATATATATATTATATATATATATATATACACACATACACACACACACACACACACACCGTGGAAAATTACTCCACCATCAAAAAGAATGAAATTTTGCCATTTGCAATGACATGAATGGGACCTAGAGGATGTTATGCTAAGTGAAATAAATCAGTCAGAGAAAGACAAATACCATATGATTTCACTCACATGGAATTTAAGAAGAAAAACAAATGACCAAAGGGGAGAGGGAGGGAGGGAGAGAGGGAGACAAACCAGAAAACAGACTCTTAACTCTAGAGAACAAACTGATGGTGACCAGAGGGGAGTTTGGTGGGGGGATGGGTTAAATAGGTGATGGGATTAAGGAGTGCACTTGTGATAATCACCTGATGTTTCAGTAAGTGTGGAATCACTATACTGTACACTTGAAACTAATATAACACTGCATATTAACTAACTGGGATTTAAATAAAAACTTAAATCCCCAAACCCCACATATCATCATCAATTCTCTAGTATCAGCAATGCAGTTGTTCTACTAAATTTACAACTCTAAAACCACCGTGTAAGACCATAGTTCTTAAATTATTTCTTTTATGCTGACTTAGAGATCATCATGATTTTATCAAGTGTTGGATATTTTTTTCATCAGGAGAACAGGTGATTTAGGATCCTTATTTTTACATTAAAAGGAACCCTTGTAAATGATTCTTCTTTTATTTTCTTTTACCACACTGGGTAATTGGTTTGGATCTAGTGGAAATACCAGTGAACCAGACTTCCCGGCAGAGTTTCTGGCTATGTCTTCAGGTCATTGCTGTTAAATGCTGTTTCAGTTTTAATGATTCAGATTCAGAGGTAGCTGCAAGCTCGAACACGTGCCCTAATAAGTCATACAGTGTCCATATAATATTTTTAACATGATGTTAAGTGAATCTGTAGTAAAGAAAACATTCTTTTTGTACAGGTACAGATATGAAAAGTATTCTCCTTTCTCTAATTCTACTCTCAGCCTCTCTCCATGTCTCTTGGAGTCAGACAGTCAGTTACCTCTCTCGGTTATAGAAAAACCACAATCCAAAAGAAATGATGGTAAGATGATTTTTTTTTTTTTTACTTGACTAAGAAAGCTAAAAAAAAAAAAAAAGACTTTATGTGTGCTTTAGGATGGACAAAAATTTCTGTGATTTTTTTTTCTGTTAAAAGCTTTACCATTTAAATCACGATATTATAGTGCCATAAAAATTCCTAGAATATAAGGCAGTATATGATGAGATCCTAAGAGAATATGCAGAGATTCAAATCTTATGGAAAGGGCCATTAATTACCAGTGACTGAGAAAAGCTCATTAGGAACGACTAGTTCCTAATAAGGTGGGCCATCAAATCAGGATAAAACTAACTTGGCACATAACAGATCTCAGTCCATTGCTCCACTACGAAAGAAATATATTTTTCCACCAGATCTCAATTGAAAATCTGTGTGCAGCCCCTTTTCATCAGAATGACAAAAATTTAATCTCAATTTGTCCCTAACCTTCACCCTTTTTCCCAGGGGTGGCTTACATTCTGGGGAGCTTACATAATAGCAAAGGGGGTGGTCGTGGGAGGGGCCTCTTGGTGTTATCAGTCCCTTGTCAACTTAGATATTTAAAATCCCTCCGGCCACAGTATGTGGTCATACATGTCACATTAGTGCCACCCTGTGTCTACCTTTATGTCCTCTTTAGAACAGCAACTTGCTCTGATGCAGAGGTGACAGTCTTAGAAACTCAGAAATAGTTCTATTTTCCACACAAGACAGGATGCAGGGAATTTTGTTAGCATGTCTAGAGTTCCATATGGCTGACACATATTCTATAGCAATGCATTCTGTGAGCCACCCATGGGAACATGGGAATCATCCAGAAACCCTTTGAGGAGTCCAAAGCAGGAGTGTTTAGCCACAATGTACAGCTGTCTCATCTTTGGGGTCTTGATACCTTCCTGGGCTCTATATGCCCATGGTAGCACAGGTTCTCCCTGCTCATGGAGTCCACACCATCTACCCACAGGTGTCTGCCCTGTCTCTAGGATGCTAATGAGGCAGGAGCTCAAATGTCCTCTCTCACTGCCCTTCAGCATTGACATGCTCTATGCTTCCTCTTCATCAATCCCATCTCCCTCCCTGCGCCTAGCCTCTGGATTGATTTCTGTATAGGCAGTGTGGAAGCTTCTCTTTTATCTACCTGCTAGTCATGCAAATCTTTTATCTATAGCATAAAACCTTTTGTTTCCCCTGATATCCTCACCAGTGCTTTCTTTTTAGATGTCTTTTTCCTGAGCACTGAACACTTGAGGTTATTTGAATGAAGGGAAGGGCCAGAGGATTAAAGAAAATCTAGAAATTTGAGGGGATGAGGTATGGAAGATGTAATCATGAAAAAAGTTTACCCCATCCTGCTGTATGAAAAGAAGCAGAAAAGCACACTGGAAGAAGAGGAGAGTATAAGAGGAGGGCTTGCACTTTCATCTCTACATGTGTACAGTCACTGAAGATATTTTGTTTTTGTTTTTGATAATCATGGAAGATGTGATACAAATGGCAATACAACTAATTAGGAAATATTTAAACCTTTAATGTTAAGAGAAACAGGGTTAAAGGCGAGAATTAAAATGTTTTTAATGGGAAGAGAGACAAGTTATTAGACAGGTATATAATATAAGACTCACAACTCAATCTCTTTCTTTCCTTTAAATGAGGTCTTGCTCCCTTAACGCCATAGACCTATGTGGACATCAGACATAGTGGACACAAAGTTCATCCTAAAAATGATAGTGGGGTAAATATAGGGCTCTTCTCAAAAATGCTCCACCTACAACTCCCATCCCCCCATAATACTGGAAAGCAGAGCTGTCTGACAGAACTCTCTGCAACGGTGGAAATGTTCTGTATCTATGCTGTTCGATACAGCAGCCATTAACCACATGTGATTATTGAGTACTGTAATACAGCTAGTGTGACTGAAGAACTGAATTTTTAATTTTCTGTAACTTTAATTAATTTACACTTCAGTAGCCACATATGGTGTGTGGTTACTATACTGGAAAGCATAGATCTAAGATGTCTTCCCCTATCTATAAGACTTCCCTACAAACAAGCTTCTTGGGATCACACAAATGTTAGGGGTAGAATTGAATTAGAATCAGTGTTTCCAGAAAAGGAATTCACATTATATTTGGGGGGGGGGGGTAGACTGGAAATCCACAGAAGATTAAAAAAGAAATGCTTCATCACTTGGCTACATTTTCAGAAGACGCAGAGTTAGAAGCAACAAAACTACACAGTAGTTTTATCTGTCACACAATCTGACTCATCTGCACAAAAGGATTCACCTCAGTTCTAAATAACCATATTTTAGTTTCAAAATTTACTTTAAGGGCTACTGAAGAGTGGAAATAACTCTCACCTCATAGGATCATAGGAGAATTTAACTTTAAAAATGCCTGCCAATCACTTAGCCCAGTGTCTGACAGGAAAAGAGCACTCAGAAGAGGTGATTGTCAGAGATAGAAAGTATTATCTCTTTTATTAAAGTGATTAAACTCTTCAAAGTGTATTTCACTTGTGATATGGGAGTTAATTCTCCAGCTTCACATGATTATATCAAGACATGACTTCTATAAAAGCATTTAAAAGTTGTTAGCTTTGAATTTCATTCTAAGAATACTGATGAAAGGTTCTTTATGTTGGAATAGTTACTAAAGCATATAAGGTTTTAAAATTTTATGTGAATTTTATTTCCTAAACCTGAGCCCTAAAAATCATTATTTGTTGTCAAGCAGTTGTGATGCTGCCCAAAGTTGAAGTATTACCCATATAAAATTTTGAATTGCAGGTGCAAGTTGGTCAGCAATAACCTTGCAAGTGATTTCTGTTGAAAAATAGAAAAGTTTAAAGATTAAGAAGAGAAAACCTTTCATTCAAAATTGTGTGTTTTGTCCCAGACAGGATATTGAATGTTATAGTAGCATAGGAATTCAAAGAACTCAGTGTAAATAAAAATAAGAAAGAGAAGAGAAAATTAGAAACAAGGCATCAGAAAGAAAAATCAAAGGAGTTCCTCGATCAGAATCTCTGAGGGATTTACCCTACCTAAAACATTGAAGCTTAAATATTTTCCAATCTTGGTTTGACTCCTATCAAATTATGTCTGTTGAAAATTTCACTTTTACATCCTAATCCAATTTCACTAGAGCTTGTAGAAATGCAGAATAAATATTTAACTTCGATACTGATCTAATTTCATTCCTCTTGTTTGCTTTCCTTTTGAGAATGTGAAATGGATGCCAGCTCTTCCATGTGGGTTTATGTTTTCCTGGGGAACCTTCTTCGTGGAATTGGGGAAACTCCGATTCAGCCTCTAGGCATCGCCTACCTTGATGATTTTGCCAGTGAAGATAATTCCGCTTTCTATATTGGTAATACCTACCTCATTCATCTTCTGAGGACGCAGAGTACCCACTTTTCTTGACTCCACTCCAAACTAAATAGGGCATGGAAGGTTTTATCCTTCAGATCCTGTTCCTTTACTGAGTTCACATGTTTCAGAGGTCCACACTGAGGATTTGGATGATGAAGAAACTCAAATTAGAAGGACCAATTGCGTTAGGGAAAGAACATCAGATTAAAAAGAAATAACTGGAAGATGGACTGCCATGATGTATGACTTCATGCAAATATTTTCATGAACTTCAGATTTCATAGGTTTTTACTGGGTTAACTGTACTACTGAACCACCTAGGTATCATTTATATTCATTTTTTATTTTGTTTCCAGAGCTCTAGGAACTGCTTCCCATCTTTTAAACCCTATTTAAAGCATTTTTATCCTATGAGGGATGGGCAAGGAATTTTGAGATCTCAATAGCAGGCATGAATGGATAAAAACACAGGGAGCATGAGAGCAAGGCCTGAGGTGAACCCATGCCTGGAACAGGTGCCAGTAGATAGACCAGCAGCTAAAATCACACACACACACGCATAGACACACACGCATACACACACAATACAGCAAACTCTAATTCCAAGGCCAGGTGCATCTAAGCAGCATTTATTGAGTGCCTCTTATGTCTTGGAAACTAAATTTGTCTCCATTTCACATATCAGCCTTGATTTCTTGGGGTTCTAATCTTTTGAGGGCCTGGCCTTCAAGGCATAGAGGACAAGATTTAAATTCACTGAGAGGGGCTGCGACCAGCCCTACACTATAGTTCTGCCCTGGCCATGTGTGCAGAACTCCAGAGGGCTCTCCTTACAGTCAGGCGAGCTGTAATTAAAAACAGGTTACCTGCTCTAATGGAACACTGCAGTGTAAGTCAGGACCTGGCACAGAAGCTCCATCACATGTGCTAGACAGTTACTCTGGTGACTGGAAGAAAAATTGCAAGCAAAGAGATGCATGCAGGTGTCCGGGTGTCCCTTCCTTGCTCTCTCTCTTCATTCTTCTCTTCCGGAAAGGATCTGTGAATTGCCATTTACTCTTTTTCTTAAGTTAATCTGCCAGGGATACGTGTGCGAGAAGTACTGTGGTGACATGAAAGGCAGATGGGACATACTTTGCAGGGAAGAGCTACCTTTCTGGTAACCAGAAACGGTGTTTTTTAAGTAATCTGCTCCCGTCTCATATTAATGCGGCCCAGGCTGGTCATGATTGTTCCAAAGAGCACCTCTCTACACTCCCAGGTCTGACTGGTTGTATTCAGGGATCTGCATGGCTACCGCTCCCACAGATGGTTGCACAGACTCTCTGAATGCATGCACTTTGGCACTAAGGTGGAAAAAATCAATTTTCATGTTAAAAGGACTCAACACTTACCCAACCATAAAAAGTTTTTGAAAGACTGTCAAAATAGTATAATTCTGATTTTTTTTTTTTTTTTTTAAAACCAGTAGGGGAAATCTAATTCTAGGGAGTAAAGTTTTCTCCATTTGGGGGAAATTAACTTCTTCAGAATCTTGGTGTTACTTCCTTACTAAGAGGCAATTAACGCCTTCCACATATTCATTCTTCTTCCAAAGCTGAGCAGGACTTATTTCATGATTCAGTAAGGTTGAAAAATGGACAAATTAAGCACAGTTAAGTGAAGAGTTGATGAGATATTTTCAGCTACTAACTGGACCTCACTCCTATTTCTTGTTTAAAAAATTAATCATTTACAAAAGTGGAGAAATGCCACTTCTTTTTCATTTTCTTTCTTTCTTTTTTTTTTTGATGCAGGGTGTGTGCAGACGGTTGCAATTATAGGACCAATCTTTGGCTTCCTGCTAGGCTCACTATGTGCCAAACTGTATGTTGACATTGGCTTTGTAAACCTAGGTAAGGAAGTTTATTTTTATTTATTTATTTATTTTAGTCACTGAACATTTTTAATGGGGATGGTGTAGAAAATATCAAATTCCCTTTTTATAAAGTGACAGGATGGCAATCTTTCATAAAATGAAAATAATCCACTGAAAATTGGTCATTGATATAATCACTACATGCATTAATAAATGGAATACGAAAAATAGGCAATGGTTAGAACTGGATGACCCATGGTTTGTTATTCAGATGTATCCCTTTCCACTTCTGGTTTGCCACTTCAAATGAATTCCAGCATAGTTAAGACTAAAAACTGTGGCTTCTTGTTGGTTCAGGTGTAGCAACATGACAGTCACATCAGTTGATAATGTATTTTGTAGATTTGCCAGAAAGACCAAGAATTGAAAGTCTTCTGGCAACCAAAATATGTTCTTTACTGTACAGATCTTTTTCAGATGGAGGTATATTAGAATGAGGCTACCTAATTCTCTGGGAGAGTGCTTGTGGAGGGAACAAATGGGGGACCTCATCTTTCCATTCTATTAATGTGTTTCTTTCTTGTGAGATGTACCTCCTAGATGTGGAGATCACTTTTCTTTCTTTTTAAAGAAGTTCAAGAAAGCAGTTAGAAACAAGAAAACAGGTTTCATTTTTTTTTTTTAAATTCTGAAACTGCATTTTGAGGTCCACATGTGTTAAAGTTAAATGCAAAACTCTTGCGCCAGGTTTTCTTTTTTATCAAACTGCAAGACACATTCCAAATATTTTTTTTTATTCATTCATTTATTTATTCATTAACCTCATTAATTTTGCATCTATTCTGTCCCAGGTGCTGTTCTACCACAAAATGGTGAATACAATAGTAGTTGAGTGCTTGACTTCCTGAGGTTTTAAAATCCATTCATGGAGGCTGATTCAGATAAGAAAGCATAGGTGTGATGAGTGGTACAGAGGGAAGTTGTTAAGGGGAAGAAATGAAGATGTGACGATGAGCCAGTGTGAACATTTTACCAAGTATAATGTGGCAACGGAGCCTCGTCATCACAGGACATGTGTTTAGTTCATTGTTCTCACGGAGTGTAGTGGAGGTAGATCTATCGTAAGTTTTATGGGTTCTGATATAGAAATAGAAAAGAAAAAAAAACCACTTGATTTGGTTCAAAAAAAACTTCATCACCACTTACCTTTTTGTCAAATAAGAAATGGTGTCAAAAATAAAGTTTTGCTGATGAATAAGATTTTGACATTTTATTTATATAAACAAATCTTGCTTCAGACCTAGAGTAGCTCTGGAGTATTACTGTCATTTAGTGAGTAACATTGAGTGTTTTAGACTACACTGGGACCAGTCTTTCTTTGAGAAAAATCCTGGACAGACATTCAATATGTGGACCAGACGCAAGGGTTGCTGTTGGGGGGTAGCCGGCAGAAGGCTTGGAGCCCCCATAATTCTCCCTCATAGGGTGCTTGCTTCCTGTGTCATGGACCAGGGGTTTCCTCTGCAAAACCCCAGAGTAAGACCCCCTCCCCCAGGATTTAGGCTCTATATTTTAAATCTAAGGAACAAATAAAGAAAAGCAGCATGTTCCAGAAATAAAGCAGCATGTTTCCTTCAAAAAGCAAGAAGATTATAACGTTCAGACTAGAAAGTTATCATGCATGAATTATTAGGTATTCTTATGATGTGATAGAGCTAATGCTAGGATTTAAAAAAAAAAAAAAAAAGAGGCTTATTTCAACTCACTGGCTTTGCTGTATATGCAATTTAGCCGTCCTCTCTGTCTTTCAGATCACATAACCATTACTCCAAAGGATCCCCAGTGGGTAGGAGCCTGGTGGCTGGGTTACCTAATAGCAGGAATTGTAAGTCTTCTCGCAGCTCTGCCTTTCTGGTGTTTACCAAAAAGTCTTCCGAGACACCGAAGTAAAGAGGATTCCAGTTCCTCCTCTGAGAAATCCAAGTTTATTATGGACGATCATACAGACTACCAAACATCCCTTGGAGAGAAATCAAAAATAATGGAAATGGCAAGAGGTGAACCAGACTCTCCTTGATTTTGAAGCACTTTCAGTTTTCCTGTTAAGACTCTGTAGGGTATCTATATATAATACCCTTCTCTCCCCATCGTTTGTTTAGAAGAATTCAGAAACTATACAGGACACAGAATTGAAGATTACAAAGTCAGCTTTATTACTGGAGAGTAGATTAAAGAATATGACCCAAAGTTTGGGTAACCTTCATTGCTGACATTCCCACCCTTACACTACTTCAGGTTAGACCTAGCAATGGCCCCTATCTGGGATTGCTGCTTCACATCAGTCTGGGTGGACTGAAGAGAGTGAATCTTCAGATCTTGTGGCCTTTTGACAGATGAGATTCAGTCATTTGACAAATGTGTCAGTGCCTGTTTCCCACCCTTGACGGAAGGAATGAGTGCAATGGGGAGGCACAAGGCCAGACATGTTCACGTGAATTCCTTCCACGTGGAAAAAGAGTGACCATGAGAATGATGGGTCCCCCTTAGTTGGGCCCAGCAAACAGTATTTACAGAAAATCTCCACATTTCAAACTTTTCAGCTACATCATAGGAAGAAGGGAGAATGCTAAACCTCATTTCTTAGATTAAGTTCATTAAATTAAATGGAGATAAGGTTCATGTTTCTTTGTGACCATGATGCAAGTTTAAAGAGGAGATACCAGAAAACTGAAGTTCTTGATGTCCTGCCAATGACTTTCAGCTCTGTGGGGAGGGAGTATTCTTGTTTCTCTTTCCTTCTACCCATGTCATTGGGAGGAACGTGTTCCTGTCTGACTTCTACCTCTAACTGTCATCTAAATTATATGCCTGTAGAAGCGAGTGCTTGTGTCTTGATATGAACCCGACAAATCTCAGCCTTGACTTATGCCAGTGCTTCATATCCATAGTGTCTGTATGCACCGTGCTAGAACCGCTCCTTCTAACTGTGGCAGTGGGACCCGGCCAGCTGTGCCCTGGTGATAAGACTGTGTCTTCTGCTGAGTGCAACACGGTCTTTAATCACTCCCACGTTATTTTTGTCTTACAGACTTTCTTCCGTCACTGAAGAATCTCTTTGGAAATCCACTGTACCTGCTGTATTTGTGTGCCAGCACGGTTCAGTTCAATTCTTTGTTTGGAATGGTGACCTATAAACCCAAGTACATCGAGCAGCAGTATGGGCAGTCATCCTCCAAAGCCAACTTTGTTATCGGTATGCTCATCTGTCCTTCACACTCACCAGTAGGCACCATCAGCTGCATCTTGTTCACCCTTAGGTATTTTAGAGAAAGCTCTTCTCCTGTTTAGACTGAAGATGATTTATGGCATTTTAGATATGAAGTCAAAAAGTGAGTGAAAACAAATCTACCAGAGTGAAAAAAAATCCAGTTAAAATACTGAGGTTGTCGGTGGTACAACTTTGCAGCAAGAATTATTCACAACTGTAAGTGAGTGACCTTAAGAATATTAAACTGAATGTGCATTTTATTAGGAGATTGTGATATTGGGTATGTGTCTTTCAAGTGTAGCCAGAACTTCCTAACAGTGGCCATTTAACCTGAACCGTTTCTAGGATTATAAAAAAGTGAGTATTCAGAGAGGTTAAAAGGTGCTCATTGCAAAACAAAGTTTGTTTTTGCTCAGAGTTAAAGGACTTTTCTGAGTCCTGGCATTCAGGTTATTTTTAAGGGCTGTGTTTCTAACAGAGCAGGTCAGTCAACGATGAAAAAGCTATTGAAGGGCAAAGAAAAGCATGTAGAAATGAAGGAAGAAGAACCAGAATGTGCAAATACATGAACATCATGCTCCTAGTAATTGGATACTTTTAAAACCTGGGTTAGCTCCCTTAGTTCATGAGGACATCATTTAATGGTTCTGTTTCAAGGCATAAATAGATTTTATTCCTTTGGACAAATTCCTTAGTAGTAGGAAACTCCAATGATTTAAAAACATTTCTTCTTCATAAAATGTTTTTAAAATTTTCTATGTATCTATCTCTGAAAGAGGCCTCTGCGTTTATTTCAGAATATGTAATTATCCTGTAACAGTCCTGGGTAATGGGCACTTAACAGATGTTAATTTAATTGACTATTCAGACTACTCTTCTAAATTATAAATATTAAAGCTATACCACTCAACTTTTGCTTTCAACATTGATTGGTTCAAATTAAGTTAATTGTGTGATTTAATGGTGGAGCTGAAAAAACATTTTAGGTTTTATTCCCCCCAAAACCCCATCGTGCCAGTTGGTACTTTATACTGACTTTAACAAGAATAGAAGAGAAATAAAAGCTTAGGAGACATTTTTAAAATTTTATTTCAAAATCTCCTTTGTGTTTATTGAGCCATAACTTACAAGCGCTAGTTAACTCTGCAGCCCCTAAATGTGTAGCTCGGCTGGATAAATGTTTACATCAAAACCTGTGTAGTGACTGTCAGCTAGAACGTGGAGCTCATTTCAGAATCACAGAGGGCTCTCTCAAACCTCGTCCTACTCCATATGCTTTCCCAGAGCTAATAATTACCCTGAACCCTGCCTGAACCCTGTCATCATAGATGGTTTTTGAACTTAGACAAATGGGATCGTATGTTGCGTATGCTGTGTAGTCTTTTGTGTCTAGGTGATTTCAGTCAAAGTGAAATCTATGAGACTCATTCATGTTGTGTATAACAGTTTGATCTTTTTCATTGCTGTGTCATATCCTATCATATGAATATACCACAGTTTGTTCATTTTATTGTTGGTGGGTATTTGGGTTGTTTTCTGGTGTTCACTAGTATCAATAACACTGCCTGATCATTCTATATGTATTTTAGTGGGTGTATACACAATGTTTTTCTTGACTGTAACTTGGAGCAGAATTGCTGGTCATGGAAAGTATATATGTTTAGACCCATTAAATATAACCAAAACATTTACAGTAGGGTTGTGTAAATTTATACTCACACTAGAAGTATAAAAACGTTCCAGTTTCTCTGTATCCCTGTCATACTCACTATTGTCAGTGTTTTTCATTGTCACCATTCTTACGGGGTGTGGAGATATCCTATTATAATTTATTTGCATGTAACTGGTAACTGATGATGTTGAGCACTTTTTTGCAGGCTTGTTAGTCGTTTCAACATTCTCTTTTTGTGGATTATGTTCAAATTGTTTGCCTGTTTCTCTTGAGCTGTCTGTCTCTTACTGATTTGTACGGATAGGTACTTTTTCTTGATACAAGTTCTTTACTGAATATACGTATTATAACTATTTTCTCACAGACTTCAGTTCTTTTTACTCTCCTAGTGGTGAGCTTCATATTTTTTTATTAACATATAATGTATTATTAGCTCCAGGGGTACAGGTCTGTGAATCACCAGGTTTACACACTTCACATCACTCACCATAGCACGTGCCCTCCCCAATGTCCATAAGCCAACCACCCTCTCCCTAACCCCCTACACCTGGCAGCCCATTTCATATTTTTAAACAAGTCCATTTTCCAGTCTTTTTCTTCTCATTACTGCTATTTTAAGCCTGTTTCAAGAAATTCTCAAACCTGAAGGCTGTGAAAATGTTTTCCTAATATTTCTACTAGTAGCCTAATTGTTTTAACTTTCACATTTAGGTTATAATACATTTCAGATAGTGGATTGTTTTCAAAGATTTTATTTATTTATTTGAGAGAGAGAGAACACAAGTAGGGGGACAGGCAGAGGGAGAGGGAGAAGCAGATTCCCTGCTGAGCAGGGAGCCAGATGTGGGGTTTTATCCCAACACCCTTGGTTCATTACCCCAGTGGAAGGCAGATGCTTAACTGATTGAGCTACCCAGGCGCTGCTGGTTATAATACATTTCAATTTTTTTAATATAATGTGAAAAAGGTCAAGTTTCTTTTATCAAAATGAAAAAGCCATCTTTTCCCTATGAATTGCAATGAAGTGACACATCTTTAAGTGTATGTTCATTTCTTATTATTCAACATGTGCATAACACTTAGAGTTTGAGGGCATTTGATTTTGGTGTCACTAGAATGATAAATACATTTTTTATTTCAAATTGAAAACATTTATTTCATAAAGGAAAATTAAGAGCATTGTTTGGGAAAAGATATTTATAATAGAAAATGAGATTGTATGTAATCTTATTTTTTTATTGGGTAGATAATAAATGAAATACTTTTGCTATAAAATTATTCTTAAGAAAAATTAGCACAGATGAAAGAACTTAAAATTCTGAGAGATTCAATGGTCTACCTAATTGCATACATACATTATAATGTAGCCAGGAATAAAATTATTTCCCCTGAGTTATATTTCTTCTCTGGACATAATCAGTTTTGGAAAACTGACAAGAAGAATCTAATAATTGTTTTTTAAGTTGTGGACAGTTGATTTCTTTCAACCATAATCCTCTGTACACTCATATGGTCCCTGAGATCCAAGCTCATCATCAGAATTTTTTAACTCATCTATCAAAGTTTACCTAAGGTTCTGATTCTTCATAGTTTCCATCATGTCATGTCTATGGATTATTCAAGTACTTTATGAGAGATAAGTAATAGTGTCTAATGATTTCAATCTTTATAGCTAGGATTCTTCTCTGAATGTATCTGGGTTTCACATTAAGTATGGAAAAAAAGCAGAGTAAGGGTAAGTGGGAAAATGAGTCAACATCCATAATACTTATTTTGATTATCTTTAGAATGGCGAAAATAGATGCATCATTAGGTTAAAATAGAGATTAAATAAAACCTAGAAAATGCATTGTAAATGTCTATCGCTATCATTCAGTAAATACTGTTCTCTCACTTCTTTCTCTTCTTCTATCATTTTTCTCTCTCTTTCCTCCTTCATTTTTTTGGGGGGGGTGTGCTGGGGGAAATTATAAAGGATGATCCTTTCTGTGATGAAATAAGGGAGAAGCACAAAGAAAGCACGTTTCCTCTCTGCTCTCAGAGAAGGCATTTGACCTGACATGGCAGAAAGAATAAACAGAAATTTTCCTAGTTTTCAAAGGCCAGTTGATACATTGTTGATTTATTTTTGCTGTATGTGTTTTGCTATGTTGGCCGTATTTCTAAAGTTTAGATTAATATTTTCTCATGTTAACTACTTATTAAAATATTTTAATTATTAAAATATAATTTTGCCAAGAAAATTAATGAAAAATAAGCAACAAAAATGTTTCAAATTCAGGGACTAGGAGGCATATGGCAAAATGATCTTGCTTTTTCAAGTGTGTGGGGTTTTTCTTCCCCCATTGCAGTTTCCACTGGAAGAAGTTTAGATAGCTTAATTTTTCTCCTTTTTTCAAAGCTTCTCCTATCACTGTTAAGTTACATGAGAATGATCTTAAGTTTTGTTTTCCTTCTTAATACACAGATTGCAATTTTTTAGCCATTTTTCTTAATTTCTTGGAGTTTTTTTTTTATTAAATAAAACAATACCTAGTGGACATGATACATTGACATTGATTCTCATTGACAGCAGTGATCCATTCTCCATTCTTGGAGATGATACACAGACAAATAAGGGAAAGTTATGATAATTATTTCGGGAAAGTTGCTTATAATAGAAAACATTAATTTTTTGTGGCTAAGCTAGCATTAGCAAATTAAATGTGTGTTATGATATGTTCTAAAATTAGGTCAAGTTATATTAAAAATCTGAGAAATAATGGAAAACAATCTTAGTTTGTGAGAAAAAAATACTCTTATTATACCCAAGAAAGATGGCTAATTTTACTTCTTTGTCTATACCAAATTGGCTACATGAGTGTGAAAAGTCCCATATATTTAAATCTTCTAACAGTATAACATTGTGAAGGTCCATTATATATTACAGAATTTTACTTTGCTGGGAGAAAAGCTCTAAAACATCCCAAAGTACTATTATTACTATAAACTATTACCATTTTATTTTAGTGGCTAAGGCTATTGTACATTTGTATGGGAATCAGAGTTCCCAAATTATATTGTAACTGTGCTGTCAATCTTAAAATATTTATATTTAATATATATAAATATTTATATTTAATAACTCCTGTTTTGAACAGTAACAAAGAATAAGGTCTTCAGCTTGAATGAGTATATGGAAGTAACAACAACATATTCATTCTTAAATTTCTCTTAGCTTTCCTGTTATTTGAGTAAATATATTAAATTCAAAAGACATACATAAATTAAATTGAAACAAATTGTGGATGCTGTTGTAAATTACAACTGGTATTTCCATTTGGAGTATTTAAATGGTAAACATTTTAAGATCAGCACATTTTATGGTGTGAGTGAAAAGAAGTGTGTAATGAAGAAATCAGTGAAATTTCTACTTCATCAGCTGACTTAAAATACTTTAGACTAAAGAGGAGAAGCTTTGGGAGGCAAGCAGCACATCTCATCTGATGTTTAGGAAATCTGCTATCAACTCAACTTGGCCCAGCATAGATAGCTTACAGATCCTAGAGAATTTGAAAGGGGGAATCAAGTTGACAGTATATTTGAAATGTACTGCTACTGTTTTTACAGAATCATTTTATAATTCATTTGTCTTGAAATAGGAAAGTAAAATATCCAAGAGAACTGTTGTATGTGGATAAACTAAAGTTTAGCCATTTGGCACATTTTTATGGAAAACTACAAGGAGCTCAGGATATGATGGTGAGCACAGTTTTTGTCTTGAAGGTGCTATGGGAAGGTGAGGGGTGTAAACCAGATAAGCTAGCCAGTAATTGTGACAAGGACCAAGACTGATGCCTATGGGACCCTGTACAAGGGTCAGAGGCAGAGGGAGGAAAGGGGCTTCTGATGACCCACCTTGTGCACCCTGATATCAGAGATGTCTCTGGAGGCACCATATGGCTGGTGGAGGCTGTGAGAAGTCTCTAGGAGTAGTCTAGAGAACTCTGGGAGAACAAACCCTATCTTGGAGTCAGAAGAAAATCCTCTAGGAAGAGGTATCAATACCTCTTAAATTAAAAGCAAAAGAATAAGGGGGTGTTAAAACATGAAATGTGGACACTAGGGTGGTGTACTGAAAGGATGTTGATCAGATGAAGCAAATATCTTGCCTAGAAAGGACTGGAGGCAAGAGAGTGCATGAAACTTTCTGGAATTTTAGGAGAACACAGGCTCTAAGAGGAGATCAGTCAGGAGAGGATATTCCTGATTTTTAACATTCTGTACTGAGGGAGCAATGCCCTTAGAATCACCCCATTTTGATTCTCAAGGTCTTCTAGGCCAGATCAGGGTGGGGAAGAGTTAGGGAAACCCATACAGCATGAACCTACACAAAGTATCAAAGGGTATCCTTTGTGATCCTTTGTGCTATGACTCCTTATGTCCCAAGTTTGGATTGATATTTTACAAAATAAATGAAATTCTAAGCACACTCTCTCAAGGTTTCAATTTAGAGGCTAGTTTTCAGAAGATGTGTTTTTTATAAATTGCTTTTGGGAGATAGAATTGAAAGAGAGAATAGGACTCTGCCCTTTTTGTGTAAGTCTTGGGTCTGTGAGAGGGGGATTTGAAGTCAAGTACTGTGAATATGTGTATGTAAAAATAGGGTCTTAAATGGCACACATCAACTCCATGGCAATGCTTAATTCTTGAGAAGGAAGATGGAATCTGGAACAGAGAAGGAATCTGTTTTATATATCTCCATATTTAAAAATCAGAAAAATTGGGAGAATATATTAGCATTTATTAACTTGGGTCATGAGAAACCAAGTTTGTTATATTATTTTCCATTATATCCTCTCTTTGGAAAAATAAATAATAAGCAGTTTCCTTTTAGTTGACCTTTGGCTCTTAAGGGGCCCAGGATACATTTATCTCTACCACTTGCTATAGCCACAAACCTCAGCTTAGCTGGGAAAGAAAAAAATAGCATCTCTTTTTTTTTTTTTTTTTCAACAGTTTTGTGATCTTGCCTCCTTCAAGATGGGATGATCTCTAATGTGATCATTTTAATTTTAACATTTACCAATTTAAAATCTAAACAAGAAGTCAGCAAAGAGCCTGTTTTCCCACCTTTTCTAACACAGAAATGTTCCACTCCACCCACCCATCCCAATATTTTCATCTTTGTGACTCTAATAGATTGAAATGCAAGTAACAACTTAATTGAATGATATTTATGTGCCATATATTGTGCTAGGAACTTTTCATGTTAACACCTCAGTACTGTTTTTGCTCCATATTATAGGTAAGGTGACAGGTTTATAGAAGTTCAGAGAAATCACCTGCCATTGCAAAGCCATGAAGGTATGGGGCTGAGAGCCAAACCAGGCAGTTAGGTCCCCAGAGTCCAAGCTCTCAACCACTTTGTTGGATCTCTTCTTAGTGCTGTTTTAAAATCGCATTTATTTTATTACTAGTGAGATTGCACATCTGTTTATCAAGAATCCTGAGTCCCAAACTGTCTGGAGGAGAGATGGTATAATGTAGTGACTAAAAACAAGAGATTTGACATCAGACTCTGTATTGTCGAATCTTGTTTTAACACTTACTAATCATGACCATGAATAAATTACTGTCAGAAGTGAAAATAACAATACGGCTATCTACTAGGGTTGTGGTAAAGAATAAATGTGAGAGATACATCAAATGCTTACCCAAGTGGCTGGTACATTATAAGCAAATAGTAAATATAAATGTCATCAACTAATACATTGTTTTGTTGTTGCGGTTGTTAGGGTAGATACCAAACTAAACAACTAGAGTCTAAATAAAATAAATTTGGTTTGGGCCAGAAAAAAAGAACCAAAACTGTGTTTTTGTTCCCTGAATTCCATGTACCTATTATTCTCTTATGCACAAACTTAACGTTAATTTTCACCTAGTTGCCCCTTGATTGTACCTGTTAATCCTGGGATTAGACCAGAAAGACATTGACTCATTGATTAATTCAGTGTTTATTGATTTTAAACTCTGTGCTGGATATTGTGTTAGGCAGGCTTCTGAGACTCTCAGTTGTGCTATCCTTAATCTATAACCTAGACACTCACAAAATCTCTTGATATGTCAGTGAATAATAGTAAATGAATATTTCTATAACTTAAAATGACCAACCAGTCTAATAAATTGTCAGGAATTATTATATAGCTTTATATAATCTCTCAGAAAGTTTATGTCGGCACACTCAAATTTCTTTTAGAGATTCACAAAATTATATATATATATTTTTTGTTTGTTTGTTTGTTTGTTCTTCAGGACTCATCAACATACCTGCAGTGGCCCTTGGAATATTCTCTGGGGGGATAGTTATGAAAAAGTTCAGGATCAGTGTGTATGGAGCTGCAAAACTCTACTTGGGATCGTCTGTTCTTGGGTACCTCCTATTCCTTTCCCTGTTTGCACTGGGCTGTGAAAATTCTGATGTGGCAGGAATAACTGTCTCCTACCAAGGGTAGGTTCACTTATTAAGTAATCTGAGGAGATTGGCTTGTTTAATCAAATTAATTATAGATAGAGCTTCAAAATAAGATAATTTTATTGTAAACATCATAAATATGAGAAAGGATTATAGTTTTATCATGGAATAGCTGATGGTACGTTGACATGGGAGCTGTTATTGTCACCAAAATTTGTCATCTCCTTTGAATTTGGTTGTCTACGAGAAATTATTAAAAATATTAAATCTACATCTTCCTGTATAGGGCAACCTGACAATGGAAAACACAGACCTTGAATCTCACCTCTGTTCATCATTAGTGAAGTGACATTGCATAGGTCATTTAATCTAATCAAACCTCAAATTTTCCATTATAGTTTTTAAATTTTTTTTAAAAGATTTTATTTATTTATTTGACAGAGAGAGAGAGAGCTCACAAGTAGGCAGAGAGGCAGGCAGAAAGAGAGGAAGGGAAGCAGGCTCCCTGCTGAGCAAAGAGCCCAATGCAACGCTTCATCCCAGGACTCTGAGATCATGACCTGAGCTGAAGACAGAAGCTTTAACTGACTGAGCTACCCAGGCACCCCAAATTTTTCTATTTTAAAAAAAAGAATACTAACTACCTTATAAAATTTTATAAGATTTAAGCAAGATAATATACGTGGAAATGATTAGTACTTGCCTGGCACAGAAGAGATGTGCCATTTGTAAATAATTGTATTTTTTTTCTTTGAACACTTGGATAACTGAAAAGGTCTCCGTGCTACTTTTTGTAGTCTCTGTTGTACTCAAATCATGTGAAGTTTCAGAAGAGAATGCTATTTCTCATCCTGGTGAACCACACAACAGCTCTGTTTAGCTCTTAGCAATTGGTCAAGAGAATATTTATTGATGTTTTCAGACCTGTGCCATCTCGTATGGGAGGGATGACTACTTTTCTTAGTTTCCAGGGTCTGTCAATCTTAATACGAAGCTGCATCCTGAAGGAACTACCCTGTCTTTTCCTTTGAAGAGTCCTTGCCATCACTCTACCTCTGAACATGAGTTCCCAGACACAGCTGTCTTCATTCTTCCACCCAACTATATATTATCTGTTTAAATTAAACATTGAGCCACTACTGTATGCCAGGCCTACCACCCTGACTGCACTACCTCACTGCCCAAACTCTGCCTGTGCCTCAAAGGCCAGTGCTCCTGATCTAATGATGTGTATTCTGTTAGTTCAGCTGCTGCCTATTTACTGCTTGCTCTCCAGGCTTCTTCCTGTGCTTCCTTCCATGCTTACCTGTCTGTCTTGTCTCCATAGTCCAATCTCCATCACCCTCATTAATCTGGTTTCTCCTGCTCTTAAGTGAATATTAGTTATACTTTTCACCATCTAAAAAGTCCAAGAAAACTAGTGACTGTGAAGTTTATATACTGTTGCTTCTGGGAGTTACCAGAGTGATTTTAGACTTAACTGAGTGTAGTAGCATTGCCTTGCTAACAGTCAGCAATATAGAATAAGGACGTTAGCTGTAAACAGGAATTGCAAGAAGATTCTGGAGAGAGTAGAAGCCCTACGCTCTTCAACTGTCCCTATGATCCTGATGGTAGATGGACAGTGGTAAACTTCTTAGTATTTTGCAATTTACAAAACACCATGACTTTCATTATCTCACTTATATCCTCAAAGCATCTTTATGAGGTAACTTTTGTTACCCTCATTTAAAAGAAACTGAATTTAGAAAGGTCAATTATCTCTTCAAAGTATAATATTCGTTGTACAACATCATGGCATTTCTAAGCCAAAAGTAAGCACATAAACAGGCAACAGTGGCAAAGTTTTGAGGTTCACGTTTTAAAAGTATACTCACACAATAAATGATTAGATATTTTTAAACAAATAAAAGATAGCGTATTCATTGCATGAGTACTAGCCCTAGAAGTACTAGCTCTTGAAGCAGTTGCCTTAAAAGACTACAATTGCATTACAATAATGTTATCATTGTCTAAAACATTCTCAAACTTCTCTTTTGAAATTGCTTTCCAGTGCTCGCTTCGACAGCACATATACTAAAATTGCCTTCCATGTTTTTCAGAATATTCCCAACAATGGCAAAGATTTAACCTTTAAGAGTAGCTTTGCTATTGGAAGCAACCAAAGAAATGGCAACATCCCTGGAAAAAGCTCTTGCATCCCAACATGATTCTTTTGAAAGCAAATCCCATTTGAGTATAAACATTCTGATATATTTGATAAAAGTTATCTTAAAATTTTAAATAATTCTGTCAACACATCCTTTGTAAAACATGCATGCAATTAATTTCTGCTTCAAGATAGTCATAGATGATAAATTTAACTTACTTTTAGTAATAGAAAATAATTGGCTTTATAGAATACAACATGCTCCCCAGGGATTATCCTGAGTTGTTTTGTTCCACAAGGCTGTTTTGATTCTGGACATTCAACAGGAACCCTGTAGACAGCTTTAGATATGGTAATGGAAGAAACCTTTCTTCTGCAATAATGAGAGTAAGTTTGATGTGAGACAAGAATTTAGAATCCAAAGGCCTGGAAGAATTCTCATTTTGAAGTTTGTCTCTAATAAACATTGTGAATTTGAGCCGGTAATTTGCCCACTTTGGACATGACTTTCCTGATCTGCCAAATGAGAAGTTGGCCTAGATCTCCCCCAAAATTCTTTCCGCACAACCTTCTGAGATCTCAGTCCTACACTACCCATAGTGGCCTGATTCTAGGCTTTCAAAGGCACTTATTTATACTTTCAGATACTACCAAATAGTTTCAGTTAATTTACCAAATACTGTCTTATGGAAGAGAACAGGATGAAATATTCCTATATGACTTCCCAGAAGGCCTAGTTATACCCTTTTATTCTGTCTGGAGACATCTCAGGGGCTGTTTTTTGTTGTTGTTGTTGTTGTTTTGTTTTTGTTTTTTATGTTTGCAGTAACCAAATGCATGGCAGTTCTACTAGATGGAATAGTCTATCAATTAAGAAATTATAATTGCAGTCATTATGGGGTTTACCTCTTAGAAGGAGGGGCCAAAATGACATTTATTTTCCTCCAAAATAGAATAGCATTTTACTTTGATTGACTTACCAGAAATCTTATTCTTAACCTAGTCTGTTCCAGATTGTTCTTGCTGCTGGAGATACAGGAGTGAATAAAAGAAATCGTTCTGCCCTCACTGAGTGTACATGACAGTGCCCTTGGGGGTTTTGTTGTTGTTTTGGTTTTAAGGCCCTCAAACACTTTTGTTTAAAAAAAAATGAGAGGAGGAGAATAAACAAATAAATAAATTCAAAATAATGGAAAAAAAAAAAAAGAATGATGGAGTGCTAACGGATGAAAAATAAGTTGCAAGTAGAAGAGAAATATCACTGCACAAGTATCCCCTAGAAGAATACAGGAATATGAACAGAACAAGGAGAATAAAAGAAGAAAAATGAGGTCATTCAGTTGAGGAGAAGAAATAGAGGTGAAAGAGGAGGAATTCTGGGAGAGGTAAGGGGAGAAGGTGAGACAGAATGACAGGGAGAGAAAAGAGAGAAGATATCAAAATTATGTAAAGTTAACTGTTAGAACCAAAAGATAGCTCCTTAAGGGCAAATATTGTCTCATTCGTATTTGTAACTATCCTCTCTCCTCCCAAAGCTAGCACTTAGAAGGCTTCCACAAAATTTTGAACACATGAACAAATGAATGGGTAAGTGATTGAAAGAGCATGTGCAAGAGAATCAGAAAGAATGACATGAGATATGGAAGAGCTACGTAGAGTGGGAGATTATGAGGGAGAGAAAAGTTAGATGAACTGCCAATGCTTTTTTTAGTAAGACACTCACATAGGATGTGTAGTTCTTCCAAACTGAAGTCTGTTGACAAAATGCTGACTGCTTGACTGTTTTTTTCTTTTACTGCACCATCAGCAATGCCCATTTTATTGATGCTGGGACAGTTGTGAAGGAAATTGACAGAAAAGCACACACGCGCATGCACACACTGCCTGCAATGTATTTAAGAAACGTCATTAGTTGCTCTAGAAGTTTACTCTATCTTTCTGCTTTGTTAGCCGTTTTCCTCCATCTTTGCACAGAAATACATTAGAAGATGCTAGAGAACGTCGATTTTAATAGAAACCATAAACCAGGAACTGGATATTATGTGAATGTGTAAACCTCTAAAGATAACTTTCAAGAGAAAGCTTTTTAATAGTAGACTCACATTTAATAATCAGAAACCAGCATTCCTGATGACCATTGTGTTTTCAAAAGGCAAGCTCCATTGGCTGTGCCACTTATATACTCAAGAACACTGATTTTTGAAGATTTTAGGGTGCTGCCTGCTAAGAGGTAATATTTTATACTGTTACATTTCTTTTCAGAACCAAACCTGTCTCTTATCATGAACGAGCTCTCTTTTCAGATTGCAACTCAAGATGCAAATGTTCAGAGACAAAATGGGAACCTGTGTGTGGTGAAAATGGAATCACATATGCATCGGCATGTCTTGCTGGTTGTCAAACCTCCACCAGGAGTGGAAAAACTCTTGTAAGAAATCCCTAATGTGTGTGCCTGTGGTGCCTTCTACATAAACCACACAGCTCTGTGGTAGCTCAGGGACCAACCCAGAAGCAGACCACACTGGTCGCTGCTCTGGATCTTGCTCTACCCTTGTTCTTTTACGTGGAGAGCTAGTGGACTAGACTTGTTGAAAGAACGAGGGTAAGAATTAGAATCATGAAACATGCTAGAAGAGCCTCACGTGATGTAGTTCTCTCATTTTGCTTGTGAGGAATATTAGCCTCAACTGAGAAAATCTTAGTGATAAGATCTGCATTGGGATCCAATTCTTCTGGCCTCAAGGCCAGTGGTAGTTGGTGGTTTTAGGGACAGGACAAATAGAGGCCAGTGTTAGAAAGTCTAGCCTGAGAGGTCTAAACCCAGGGATCACAAACTTGATTTTGAGGAGACTGATAGCACCAGACATTCTGCCTGGGAAATCAAGCCCATGTGTGAAAAGAGTAGATGGTGGAATGAAGGAGCTCTGTAGGGTAGATTATGGAGATGAGGCTGGAAATAAAGGTAAGAAATCAGTTGTGAAGGATATTATGTACTTTAATCATTAAAAGACTCATTTCTGTAGTCACACCTTTACATTTCTGTTGCATACATAGACTCTCTCTTGTACTCTCTGTTTATATGGCTAGCAGTCAGACTGCTGTCTGTTTGTGGTGATGAAATCTGCCTGTATTTGACAGTCCTGGGGGGCTGAAAATTAACCCACACATCTATTTACATATACTTATCAACTAGATAAGAATGCTTAGGCAAAGACTTATGTTGATGTAGAGTAACATGTTAGTTTTCTCTGTTTATTGTTACTTTGACTTTTTATTCGGAGTAGGAAGGGTTAGCCTCCAGCAACCATGAACGGGACTACCTACCCAAATGAAACTGAGTTTTGCCCTCCATTCCCCTTTCCCTCTCCTCTCCTCCTCCCCATTTCCCTCTTCCCTCCTTCCTTTCCTCTCTCCCTTTCCTTTCCTCCCTCCCTCCCTACCTCTTTTTTCTCCCTGCCTCTTTTCTCCCTTCCGTCCTTCCTTCCTTCCTTTTTTTCTTCTCTTCTCTTTTAATTTCTTTTCTTTCCTCTTCTTTTTCTTTCTTTTCTTTTCCTTTCTCTCTTTCTCCCTCTTTCTTTCTTTTCCCCTTCCCTCCCTTTCCCTTCCCTTCCCTTCCCTTCCCTTCCCTTTCCTTCCTCCCCCCACCCCTCCCCTTCTCTTTCCCTTCCTTTCCTCTTCCTTTCCCTTCCTCCTGCTCCTTTCTTTTCTTCCAGCCTCTACTCTTTTCTCCAAACTGCTTGAAAGTTTTCCTTACCTAGAACTTCCACTTATTGAAAGCATTCATGCCAGGAACTAAGAGAGGTGCTTAAAAAAAATGGGATTTAAATATCATGATCTTCGAGTAATTAGGTATTACTTATCTTATTTTTCTCATGTGAGAACTGAGGCACTGAGGTGCCTAAACTCATGTATCTAGTAAGAGGCAAGGTCAAGGTTCAAAAGTGTTTACCTGACAGTTAAAAAAAACAACCAACAACATTTCTACTCTTCCTTGGAAAGGAAATGCCAGCTTTATTTCACTGTTTAACTAAAAATTCACAAACTCTTTTGTGAAATTTATAAAAATAATGAGGGATTATCAAAGTTGCCTCTCCAAGATTTAGTTGAGGTTTATTAGTCAGGATTTTTCCCCCAGTTACCATTAAAAAGTCACATCCTCAATTTATGCCCATTTATTTAACAGATTTTTTTGTTGAATGCATAAAAAGAGGAACCTTTTTAGGCTTTATATATGTGATGATGAGAAAGTAGACGGTTTCTGCTAGAGGTTTCATTCTAGTGGAATATATAGTTTAAAAACAAATGAATATATAGTATTCTAATGAGTAATGATAAGATGAGTTGGGATAAAGGATGGAGAGATGGGGGTATTTTTTTTGAAAGGGTAGTCATGGAAGCCCTCTTTAATGAACTAAGCAGAGACCTGGGGTACGTGCACCAGCCTTCCTACTATCTAGGAGAGCTACCCAGCAGAGAGAACAGCGAGGCTGTGAGGCATGGGTAAACTCACCATGTTCAAAGATTGGCAAGGGCGCAGTGGAAACCCATGTGTGCCGCTGAAGCAGAGGGAGAAAGGGAAGATCACTGAGCTGTGAGATCAGAGGGGAATCCAGGAGCTCCATTAGAGTATGTATGCATCTGTGAGGATTTTGGATTTTATACAACCATAAGAAGAAGCTACTGGAAGGCTGAGAATAGTGACTGCCATTTTTAAAGGCTCACTTTGGTTACTGTGTGGGTAACAAACGATAGCTGGATAAGAGCGGAAATAAGTTGAGCATAAAGAGATCACTACAATAACCAAGGCAAGGAATAATAGTGGCTTAGACTTGGAAATGGCAGAGAAGAAGATGAAGTATGTTTGGACGCACCAGGATTTACTGAGAGATTGTTTGGTAGGGTCAGTAGTTTGAACAGCTGCTGTTTGGATGAAAAAAACATGATCTCTATAGATTTCACTTTGCTCACTATACTTAACACAGAGAAATAAAAGAATATTTACCTTATTGTTTATATAATGCATGCATACTATATTGTGAAGTCTATTTAAAAATATATATTTTTTCAATTTTACTTAAATGTTACCTCAATAATTGGACTTTGTTCTGTTGTATTACAGATATTTTATAACTGCACCTGTGTGGGGATTGCAGCCTCAAAGTCAGGAAATTCCTCAGGCATGGTGGGCAGGTGTCAAAAAGATAATGGATGTCCCAAAATGTTTCTGTATTTCCTTGTCATTTCAGTCATCACGTCCTATACTTTATCTCTAGGTGGCATACCTGGATACATACTGCTTCTGAGGTGAACACTGATTCTCCCTGACCCAGTTTTAATAAAAGATGTACTACAATAGTTTGGAATATTGATTTCAAATTCTGTTCCATAGAATTGTGATTCCTTATTGCTCTCTCAGGGGTCTTGACCCATATCCTTATTCTAGTTTTAGACTCTTCCCATTTTGGGTTTTTATGCAAAAATATGGTTGAAAAGAAGTTTTTCTAGTTAAAAATTTTTTGCAAATCATTGGTCTAGAGAGCCTACACCATTGTAGTACCTACATCACTATAGCCACTCAAAAAATACACTATGCTATTTCTAGATAATATAATAATTATCATATTATTATTACCAATAATAATATGCTATTTCTGGATAATATTATCCAGTGTAGACTAAATGTGTTTTTTATTATTTTTTTAAGATATTAATTTTAAGTAATCTCTACACCCAACATGGGATTCAAACTTACAACCCAGAGATCACGTGTCACATGCTCTACCAACTGAGCTAGCCAGGTGCCCCTAGGTTGTGTTTTAGATTAAGCATGGTTTCACCAAATTATGGATGATAAAATTTTAAGATAGTTTTAAAGATTCATCTAATATCACAATGTTTCACATTTATTATTTTAATATATAGGTTATTTTTCTTGTTCTGACTAGAATTATCTATATATATGGGTGTGGGGGGTATTCATGACTTTGAATCAATTGCATTCTCTAATCTATGAATATATGTTAATGATTCCAAGTGTGTTTGCTTAAAAACTCTAAAAGAATTTTTAAAACTGTGTACCCCTTTTGCATATTGTTAAGTGAACATCTAAAAATTTAAGTTTAATAGTAAGTAAACATTGATTTCCAGTATATTATAAATATTTACATTTAAAAATATAATAATTTTAAATGTAGATCACTCTTAAATGTAATCAGTGAGAATCTAGAAAACAGATTAGGTAACCAATATTACCTAATTTAAAATTACACACAAAAAAATCTTTTACAGTGAATATGTTACATTTTCTTCTTGTGCTTATATCTTAATTCAACTTTCCTATAGGCTTCTCTTCTATTGTAATATAATTTATGTTTGAACATTACTTATTGACTCTCCTATCATAGATCTCTATAAAAAAGTATATAAATTCAAACTTTAAAATAGTAGTTTTATAACTATATATATATAGTTATAACTATGTATAGCTATATATAAGTATATTCAAATGGTATTGGATAATTGTCAGTGATAAAATTTTGTCAGTGATAAAATTTCCTTCCTAATGAGGGGCGCCTGGGTGGCTCAGTGGGTTGAGCCTCTGCCTTCGGCTCGGATCATGATCTCAGGGTCCTGGGATCAAGCCCCACATCGGGTTCTCTGCTTGGGAGAGAGGGGGAGCCTGCTTCCTCCTCTCCTTCTGCCTGCTTCTCTGTCTGCTTATGGTCTCTCTCTCTCTCTCTGCAAATAAATAATAAATAAAATCTTTTTAAAAAATTGTCTTCCTAATGGAACTAGCCATGCAAATATTACTATTATACAATTGATAAAATAATCTAAAAATATTACAAATTTTGGTAAAGTTATTAAGCATAAAAAGTCAAGTTTTATCAGAAACCCATCTTTTATTAAATGATTAGTTGATTTTTAACTTAATGTACATATTGAAGGATGAATATAACATTATTCTACAATGAAACTCATCAAAAGTATATATCTATGATTTCCTACAATATATTAAGGAAATTGATCAGGAAAGATAAACAGAAAACAGGACCTAACATCCACAAATACGTTTTTCGCAAAAGGGCTTAAGGAAAACATGCAATACTGTGTTTTCAAATGGGAGCATGATATGGAGAGCATTGCACCAGAGTTCTCAAACCAGAATTGTTCTTCATGGGTGGCTGTTTCTTCTAGAACTTAAACTGGGTCAAGTGCTTAATCAGGCTCCTAACGAAGAGTTATCTTCACCACCAGCCCTTCCACGCTGTGTTTTGATGGCAGAAGGAGATGTCTCTGGACTAAAGGAGAAAAGTTGTGATTTTTACCTCCTTTAAAGTAGAGATTAAGTGATATTATACATACAAAGAAATTGGTACCATGCTTAACACTCAATAGTTATTATAATATCATCATGATTATTCTCATTAAAATTGACAGGCCAATTAGTTAAAGCTATACAGTCATATTAAGGATGCTCTTGTTATTTAGGTATTCTTACACTTGGCTGCAAGATTCAGGTCACCACTATTTAACAGAAACACTTAGCATGCCACAGCAATGGTGATTGTGTCAACTTGGATCAATACAGTCCTGTGCTTTTACAGCAAGAGCCACAAAAATTAGTTATAGGTTATTGATCCCTTGTTGCCTCAAATTTCTTAGAATTTTTTGTCTGTAAGTCTTTGTTGTTTTGCTGATTAAACTGACAATTTTACTTTATCCAATACCATTTGAATATATCATGGAGAGGGGATTTACATTTTGGAAATAGTAACTGTAAACTCTCTGATGTATTGTATCTAGTAGCACATGGAGTTACATAGTTTGCCCACCCTATGCTAGGACACTATGGGTTCTCCATAAATGCTACTTGAATTCTAACATTATTTCATTTATGTTAAGCAGATTATCACTAACATTACTATTTGCTTTAATGGGCTACATTTTCTTTATAGTGCTTTTGTTGTTTTTAGGTGCATTAAGCCACAACTTAAGTCTTTTGCCCTGGGTATCTACACCTTAGCAATAAGAGTTCTTGGTAAGTATAATGTATGTTTTAATTATGGTAGCCATGTCAAATGTGTTTTGAATACTTTTCTAAGTATTTTTTACAGAATTGCCATGCATAACTAAATAATATAGGTGGTTAGGTCCCTCTTTCTTTCATTTCTTCCCTTATTTCTTTATTCCTTCCTTCCTTCCGACTCTCAACTTCTCCCTTCCTTTGTTTTAGAAACTGAGAGCCGATGCTCTGCTTGTGGTATAATAAAGTGATGTTGTGAGAATAGTGACTTTTTTTGTTTAACAATCTTGTCTCTTCCAGCATTGGTCTATTGTCAAAAAGTTTATTCTTGTTATGAAAGAGCCCTCTGGGAAGAAAGCAAGAAATGAATCAGTAAGAAAGGCTGAAGCCTTAATATAATTTTTTCAGTTGTTGAAATAGAAAGAATTCTTTTGACCTAGTCTCAATGCTGGGATATATCATTTCGTAGAAAGATCAGCTCTTTCATACAACCAAAACAGTATGGCTTTGAGCTGACAATTTTTAAATGTAATTGGAATGGTTCTTTTATGACTAATAGATTTTTCAGTATGCATTAGTTAAAACCCATACAAAATAGAGTTAATGAATCAGGTAAGTTTTCTGTTTGTGCAGAGTTTATATTCTAAGGGAGAAAGCAAAACAATCACACATGTTCTTCTGTAATTTAACAGAAAAGAACTGCAGGGAGAAAAACAAACTCAGATCTTTAAAAAATCTGAAAATAAATAAATCTCGATATAAAATGGGTATATATGAAGATACGGTATAATCCCAATGAAATTGGGGAAGCAGCAAATAAGGAAGTTTATTCCATTATGGCTGAATCTAATTCTACAACAGAGCTTACCTAGAAAAACATCAGATTTTTGAGCCTGAAGGAAATCTCTGACTAGAATTGGTTTCTATATCTACTCCTTTTGGAGATAAAGATATAACCTACACCGTGAAAAAGATTTCAAGGAAAAGAAATGTTTCACTGGGGCACTGGCTGGTTCTGTCAGTAGAACACATAACTCTTTATCTCAGGGTTGTGAGTTCAAGCCCCATCTTGGGCATGGAGCCTATTTTTAAAATGAAAAAAAAAAGTATTAAAAAAATTCATAAAATGGATTCCATAAAAGTAAAAATATACTTGAAAATGGCAAAAATATCATAAGCAAGTCAAAAGGCAAATGATAAACTTGGAATAATTATTTTTTGCCAATTATGTAATAGACTATTTATAATATCCCTATTACAAAGAGAGCCCCTAAGTATTGAGAACAAAAAGACCAACACCCATATGGAAAAATGGGTAAAAGATATGAATAGCCATCTCATGGAAAAAAAATGTAAATGCCTCTTAATATATGAAAAGATAGTCAAACTCATAATAAAGAGAGCACAAATTAAAATTATACTGAGAGAATGTTTTTTGCTATCAGATTTGCAAACTACCAAATGTTGTTCCCAACGCATGGAAGAATAGATATGCTTACATATTGCTGTTGAAAAAATGGTGCCATTTCCTGATGATTATGTGACAGTAGCGAACAAAAAAACTATGTATAGATTTATCTTTTGATCTAGCAATCCCACTTGTAGAAGTTGATACCAAAAATTTGCTAGCAAAACTATGAAATAAGTAAAATTTTATGGATGTCTAATTATTGTGGCATTATGTATAATAGCAAGACAATAAACAATCTAGTTGTCCATCAATATGACATATTTGAATAAACTATAGTTAACCCACATAATGGAATCCTATGCAGCTGTAAGGATGAATGGGGAAAAAAAATCTCCCTGTAATGTTAACAAATTCATTAGTCATCTCTGGCTGCCATAACAAAATACCACAGACTGAAAGACTTAAACAACAAAATTTATAGTCTCACCATTCTGAAGGCTGGGAAGTCCAAGATCAAGGTACCAACAGGCCTGGTATCTGGCGAGATCCCTGAGACCCTTTTTCCTGGTTTGTAGACTGCTGCCCTCTCACTGTGTCCTTACAAGGATTTCCCCTGTGTACACATGGAGAGAGAGGGAGCTTTGGTATCTTTTACTCCTCTGATTAGGATACCAGTCCTAGCAAATTAAGTCCCTTGGGACTTCACTTAACCTTAATAATCTCCTTAATAACTCTGTGTCCAAATGCAGTCATATTAGGGTTAGGGCTTCAGCATATGAATTTCAGAGGGACACAGCAGTCTATACTACCAAGGGATCTCCAGGCTATACCCTTAGTGAAGTAAAATGTAGAACGATGTTCATACTATGATACATTTGGTGTAAGAAGTATGGAAAGGTAGAATTATTATAAATATATGCAAAGGTATTTGCTAACATTTAAAAAAGAAACAACGGAAGTATAAACTAAAAACATGATGATGATGATAGTAATGGTAGTGGTTGCGGTGGTGGTTACCTATAAGGGAAGGAAGGAAAAAGGTAAGAGAGGACAGACTGGAAAGTAGAGTTTATAAATATAACTCTGGTTTAATTTTTAATTTGAAATCATGCAAAGTTTTTTCAAATCTTGATCTCAGGGCCTGGGATGGAGCCCCATGTGGGACTCTGTGCACAGTAGAGAGTCCGCTGAAGATTCTCTTCCTCTGTCTCTGCCCCTACCCCCTCCCGCACACCCCCCTGCCACTACTCATGGGCCCCCTGCGTGCTCTGTCTCCTCTATCTCTCTTAAATACATAAGTAAATATTTTTTTTTAAAATGAAATTATGCGGGGTGTCTGGGTGGCTCAGTGGGTTAAGCCTCTGACTTTGGCTCAGGTCATGATCTTAGGGTCCTGGGATAGAGCCCCGCATCGGGCTCTCTGCTCAACGGGGAGCCTGCTTCCTCCTCTCTCTCTGCCTACCTCTCTGCTTACTTGTGATCTCTCTCTCTGTGTCTAATAAATAAATAAAATCTTTAAAAAATATACTGGGAGAAGACATTTTAAAAAATGAAATTATGCTAAGTTTTTTTGTAATTGAAAACAACAAAAAGAAACTAAGACTTTTTTGAAACAAACTGAAATTTGTTGTGTATCAAATAAGAGGCATAATCATAAAGAAAAACAGGTTTAAAAGGACAGAATCATTACCAAAGCCACATAACTTCACTACATTTTGTAGTCTTATCTTTAATACTAACATTGGTGTCATTATGTTGAAACTATTATGTATTTTAAAATAAAGCAAATGAGAGATTATGTTAATATCATTAGAAGTGAATATTGTCTGCCCAATAGAAAAGTGATAACGTAGAATAAGTAAAACCCATTCTTAAATAATGGGAAGGTGACCAGGAAAAGTAAGGTAAACAAAGGTTAGATTAGTTAGGGAGATTTGGATGGGTTCCTTCTCCTTTGATTAAAGCCTCTTAGGATTAGGAATCCTCCTCTTCTGGGTACAGAGATGTAGACACCCTTAACAAATGGAGATCTCTGTTATAAATGTTGCTTCCCTTACAAAAAGGAAACTTCTGCTCTGTCTTAGGGGTTTCTGTGCCTTCTGTTGCTCAAAATAACCTTTATGCCAGAGAAATATGAGGTGGTGTATTCTGGTCTTCTACAGGTACCCATTTCCCCCAAAGCAGTTTTTTTCTTTTTAGTTTGAAAGTAAGTGGTTCTGAGACTCATTCATTATAGGGTAATCAAGAGATGGACATATATTTTTAGTAGCAATTGTGTGTTTTTCTCACAGCAGGAATCCCAGCTCCTGTGTATTTTGGAATTTTGATTGACACTTCATGCCTCAAATGGGGATTTAAAAGATGTGGAAGTAGAGGCTCCTGTAGATTATATGATTCAAATGCTTTCAGGTACTGTATTAGACTCGTTCCTGCGTCTCCCCACTACAACATTCCAGGTTTGAACAATGAAATGAGCAATAATCATTCCTTATGGAGTTTCACTGCACAAGGATCATCGAACCAAGAAGCATGTTCTATTTTATAGAATAATTTTATTGCTATTTATTTGGCTAGACCTTTCAGCTTTTCCCCATTCCTAATCTTGACTCCCATTTTAAAAGAGTAATCTTTTTTTAAATAAAGTTTACAAAAGATTCCAGAATATAGTAGAATTTTTGTAAGTTGATGCACACAAGTGGGTAATTCTCTGAAGCTCAGAAGCATTTAAATTTAGGTCACATTTTGGGTTTAATTCTATTCTTTTTCAAACCAAGCCAAACTGTCCCATTTACGTCAGATATAATCCCCCTGGGCAAGAGTTGGATTTGGCTCTAAATCTGTCCAGCTTTTATTGCCAAACTGATGTTCAATTATTCCAGTACTTGAGATGCATAAAAGTAAAAGGTTTTTTCTGTGTGTATGAGTGTGCATGGGGTTGAGGGGCATGGGTTTTTCACTGTGGTATCATTCAGTTCAGTTCATCAAACTTTAGTCCCCTTATTGCTAAAAGCAATGCTTCAGTGGCTTAAAAGCAGGAAGGATTTTTTTTTTTTTTTTTAGATTTACAAATCTGAGCATTTTCAGGAGGCATAAGCTTGGTACTAAACTGTATAAGTTGGAAGTTGGATGTGAATTGAGCCAAGCATCTCAAATAAGTTTGTTTGATTAATAGGCTTTGATGTTATGTGAGAAATTTATTTTGGTCTTTGAAAGGGAGTTGACCTTTGAGTAGAATTTGTGCTTTGCTCACATTTGCTAAGGTGGCATTTCCTTTAATGTAAAGACAATGTATTTCAATCAGAGACTGATTATGTGTACAAGGTGACCAGAAGAAATCATTCAACCTGCCCTTCCATACCTTCCTGTTTTATGACAGAATGAAGAACTAAAGGCTTCTTACTGAAGAAGGTGATTTAAACCTTTGGTTAATTCTTAAGTCATTCTGCTCTACTAAGAGCTCTGATTCTCCCTTGACATTTCTTTTTGTGGCTTTTTTTTTTTTTTTTTTTTTTTTTGTAGAAGTGCATCTGGGCAGGTTTCAAGGGTAGGGTAACCACATAATTTATCATTCAACCTGGACACTTTTGAGAGTGAAAGGGGGCACTATTAAAAAGTACACTGGGACAACACCAGCATAAGCTAGGACTGTTCTGGGCAAATAGACATATGGTCACCTGGTCTAAGGGAATAATTTACAGAGAGGATGGACCTGATTATGTAATTAGTAGTAACTAAAAATTATGGCACCACTAAGAAGTCGCTTTATATTAGCATACTGCCTTCAATAGTCTGCCAGATGTTCATAGAAAGGTCTTTTGTAGCCACTGAATTTGCATTCTTAAGAAAAAACATCCTCGTGACAGTTTCATTGATAGATTGGTTTTCTTGGTATTGCTATCTACTGAATGATACTGTTACCTTCCTTGCCCATTTTAAAGTTGGATAGTTGCAATAATTATGACTGAGTTTCTCTCTTCTTTTAGACATATATATCTGGGACTTACTGTGATGCTGGGTACAGTGTCCATTTTCCTAAGTATTGCAGTACTTTTCACTTTAAAGAAAAATTGTGTTTCAAAACATAGAAGCTTCAGAACCAAGACAGAAGGAACAATGGTGTCTACAAGAATCAGGAAGGAAAATTGTACTACAAGTGATCATTTACTACAACCCAGCTGCTGGCCAGGCAAGGAAACACAGCTTTAAAAAATGATGACTTGAAGCCATGTTTTCTAATTTCTGGAAATTTTGCAAACAAATAGATTTTAATCAAAGGGGTTTTTAATGTGTCATTTTTTTTCTCCTTTCAAAATATGTCTTTGACTCTAAGTATGAGATAATGTACCTAATAACAAATAAAATTAAACATATTATAGAAAATACAGATAATAAAGCTAATCCAAACCTTTTATTTCTTCCTTATATTATTTATAAATTCCACATATTATTTACTCATTCTGCTTAATTTTGCCTTGCGCTCGTTATCTATTAGCTGTATTGCTAGAACAATTGTCCTGATAGTCTAATGGCTATGCATAGAGTAATTTTTAAACTGAAATACTTGTCAAGGGGAAGAGAGTCCTGTTAAAAAATTAAATTATATCTTGGCCTCCTTCAAATATGACCTTAATGAAGATGTTGGACTAGAGCCAGAATATGTAGAGAAAGATTTCATTTTAAGCTCTTCCTTTCTTTTGGACTTTAGTAATTGGCACAGAAATATATAGTGGCAAATGATCTTGGAGGATTAAAATTTTGGATTATTAGCTCTTCTGCCATCCATTATATGTGCATTGTGTGTGACACCTGAAGTGACCATAATGATAAAGTATAAAATTATTATTACCATGCTTCATTGTCTGGCCAAAATTAATGAGACAGTAAACAACAAGTGTTGGAGAGGATGTGGAGAAAGGGGAACCCTCTTACACTGTTGCTAGGAATGCAAGTTGTTATAGCCACTTTGGAAAACAGTGTGGAGATTCCTTAAGAAATTAAAAATAGAGCTACCCTATGACTCTGCAATTGCACTACTGAGTGTTTACCCCAAAGATACAGATGTAGTAAGAAGAAGGGCCATATGTACTCCAATGTTCATAGCAGCAATGGCCACAATTGCCAAACTGTGGAAAGAGCCAAGATGCCCTTCAACGGACGAATGGATAAAGAAGATATGGCCCATATATACAATGGAGTATTATGCCTCCATCAGAAAGGATGAATACCCAACTTTTGTATCAACATGGATGGAACTGGAAGAGATTATGCTGAGTGAAATAAGTCACGCAGAGAGAGTCAATTATATGGTTTCACTTACTTGTGGAGCATAAGGAATAGTAAGTATGGAGGACATGGGGAGATGGAGAGGAGAAGTGAGTTGGGGGAAATCAGAAACCATGAGAGATGGTGGACTCTGAGAAACAAACTGAGGGTTTTGGAGGGGAGGGGATTTGGGGGAGGGATGAGCCTGGTGGTGGGTATTAAGGAGGGCACGTATTGCATGGAGCTCTGGTTGTGGTGCAGAAACAATGAATCTTGGAATACTGGAAAAATAAAATAAAATTTTTTAAAAAATGCTTCATTGCCCTTCCATTTTTTTCAGTGGATTAAGAAGTACAGTTAATTCTGCCCATATTTTAATGTATGTAAGCTCCTCCAGACATACACACATGATGTGATCCTAAAATGCTGTTCAAAGTTGAATTTCTGAAAGTCTACAGTAAGCTTAGATGGTGTAAGAGGAATGCAGAGGTGATGGGTTGAGTGATGGTGTGGTTCTTGGGTGCTTTATCTGGCACTCATCATGGGGTCTAAGGGCTTCTGGGCAGGGGGCTGCAGCTTGCCAGATAGCTCTTTCATTTCGGGCATTTCTTCTCTGCTGGCTTCCTGGAGCTTCTCTGAGGAGATATAGTAGGTTCACCAGTCCTCCATCATCAGCTCTATTACTTACTATATGTTTCTTCCTCCACCAGCTGTGTGAGAGGAGCCTGGGCCTCCTAAGAAAGCAGACTTAAAGTAGAGACCACTGCAGTGGAGTCTTGAAATTGTACCATGATTCTTAGCAGACTTTACAACAAATAGAGCATGCAATCAGAACGCTCCCAGCAAGAAGTTTGTTTGAGGAGTTTCTAGGAGCCTAAGTCCAACAAGAAGGCCCAGTTTAAAAATGCAATAGTCAAAAAACAAAACAAACAAAAAACCAACCAACCAAACAAACAAACAAGCAAAACCAATAGTCTTCAACAGTGGAAGGATCAAATAGTCCAAACAAAACAGTTTGCTGTTTTTTCCTTTTTCCATTACATACCAATCCTGTAAATACAAATGGAAAAAAAAAAAATGAGATGGAAAGTTTGGGGATGGAGAGCAGAGGGCTTTTCCTTTAAATGTATATTAATGTTGTCATTTCATTTGAATTAGTGATGTGAGATCATCTCATATTGTACTATTTTTGAAAATGAAAATAGACCTGTTTTGTTTCCAGCAGGCCTCCATCAGACCTGCTGCTGCTGTGCTAACTTGAGAGCAGGAATTCTTTTTGTCGTCTCGGTATCAGTCTAACCCAGAACAAATATTTTTCGAGTCGGTGAGTGACTACGCTTGTCAAGAATTTTTTTTGTGGGGATGAAATTAAAATTCATGGTCCTCATCCTGTCTCCCACATCCTCTTTATTTTTCAAACCTTTCTGTAGCAAAATTCTGAAAAATAACTTTTTTGCAAGTAAATTTCTAAATGGAATCCTATCCAATTTACTCTTGAGTAACTTGAAAAATAAGTAAAAATTGGCATGAAGGCTGATTGGATGATCTTTTTTTCATAAAAGTACTGGATGTCGGTGAAAAGGAAGCATTTTTTATGCATAACCATTAATTTGACAGTGGAATTATAAAAACTAAACTCACTAATATGGCACACGAGGGTATCATTTAGTGGGGAACTGAATTTACTAAAGGGGACCCTGATATTTTGGATGAGTAAATTCATCTGACAGAAGTAAGCAGGCTTTTTAAGCCTCAGAAAGCACATGATTAACTTTTTTTTTCTAACAAGCCCAACTTCATTTCAAAGGTCAAAAAAATCCCCTCAGCTCCCGGGTCAGACATTTAGAGGTAAGGCCTTGACCAACACGTGGGACTCCACAATTGCTCCATATTCAGTGGGCCACTTTCTTCTCTTGTTCCACAGCCATAGCCTCTAGAACTGACCAGCACCTCAAATGACCATCTGATTCCCTGTAACTTTCAGACAGGTTAATCTCCAGCAATGTCATTTTATGAATGGAGTGACTTAAATTGGATGAAATGATTTAGCCAAGGTGGAGGGGGGCAAACTAGTGCTGGCTTCTTCTCTTCCATCATGAGGCCTCTGAAGCAGGTAATAAAAACAAGCCCTCTGAAACTCTGAAAAACAACTAGAAGAACTTTTATAATTAATAGCATTTAAGAAATCTCCACTGGGGCACATGGGTGGCTCAGTGGGTTAAAGCCTCTGCCTTTGGCTTGAGTCATGATCTCAGGGTTCTGGGATCGAGCCCCACATCGGGCTCTCTCCTCAGCAGGGAGCCTGCTTCCCCCTCTCTGTCTCTGCCTGCCTCCCTGCCAACTTGTGGTCTCTCTCTCTGTTAAATAAATAAAATCTTTAAAAAAAAAAAAAAGAAATCTCCACTTATATATGAGGATTTATATAATAATACATAAATGGAGATTGATAGAATACAGTGACTGTAGCATATCCTTGAGAATAATAAGCATTTTTAATAATTTTATAACATCTAGTAAGTATAACAATATTAAGCATTCTCCATATGTGTGCTGAGTGCTTTAGACACATTTCCTCAATTTCAAATATCAAAATAACATTATGTGTTGGGTATAATTAGTGATATCTTTAAAGGAAGAAACCTAGATTTAGAGAGTTTAGCAACTTATTCAAAGCTAACAAGTCTCAGTAATTGGTTGAGCCAAGATTTCAATTGAGTTTTATCAGATTTGGACAGCCACATTATGCCTGTATTAATCTATACCCTAAATTGTTATCTCCCAGTAATTTTGCTAAAAATAACTTTTGGACATCTACTTTGGAAGTTTTAACATACCAAAATATGCACATGGTTAAAGAAAATCAAATGATGCAGAATGATTTAAAATGAAAAGTAACAGTCCTGCACCCTAACTTCACTTCTGTTCCTCAAAGGCAATTACTTCTTGCAAGTTTGGGTTGTTGGTTTTTCTGATGGTCACTTCCCTGTTTTTAAATAACATACAAATACTGCTTCTGGACTCATCAACTTTGGGCAAAGTCTATTGACTGTCCACTCTGATAGATTAGGAGTAATGCCTCTCCTCCCCTGTAATTAGCATATAGTGAGGTCACTGTTCTGAGTTCTTCAAACGTCACCCTACTACCTCCATTTCTCATTTAAGAAACACAAACCATATTGTGTTTCCCCACCCTGCAAAATGAAGACCCTAGAGCTTCCTCCCTCTCCTTGATGTTTCCAAACTCTCATCTCCTTTCTGCTCACTGTGCCTTTACTTTAACATTGTCGAGAATAACACGTGTCGTCAGCTCTGTGAACGTTCCATCAGGAAAAGCCTAAATGGTTATGATAAGATCGATGCCATCTACTGGTGAAGCCATGAAATCTCACAATTAGGAAAAAAGAAAAAGGAATAAAAACATGTATTGAGGACCTCCTACGAATCAAGCATTAAAGGCACATTAACACATTTAAATATTAACGAGTATAATTAAAAGTTTTATGCTTCAGTAATTTTAGAATATACTGAGTTAATGATAACTCACACAAGTGCAGGATCTCTAATGTGATGATGTGCACTACTGATCTCTTCAAAAGATGAGTAACTTTATTTGGCAGATTTATTTGGCATTAAATCTACTTTGTATTAACAAGTCTTGGACCTAGGTAATTTTAATTGCAGTGTATTAGGAAAATAAAATTTTATCCTCCTCCTTTATACATTTTTGTTATCCTATATGTCAGCTTCTGGTATCAGGCTTACGCAGTTTTGTAAAATTAACTAGAAAACTATTTCATTTTTAAAGTTCTGGAACAGATTTTATAGCATAGGAAGTATCTGTCTCTTTTACATTTGAAAGAATGTTTTAGCCTTTTAAAGAAATAATACTTTGAAAAATTTTTGATTGGTTATTTTAACTTTTTAAAAAATATCTGCTTAGTGATTCAACTTTGAAAATTTGTGTTTTTTCCTAGAAAAATCTTCTAGTTTCTTTAAAGATTTTTTAATTTTATAAAATTAGAGCAAGTAAGCTTAGATTATATTCTTTTCTCATTCTTAGTTTTATACTTGGGTTTTTCATTTTTGTGGATTTTGCTTGACAGAGACTTTACTGAAATTTTTGGAGAAATGGCTTTTGGATTCTGTTTCTCAGCTGCCTAATTAATATTTATTTATTTTTAATTAATATTTATTTCTTACTTTCCTTCTTTCTTTAGGCATGCTTAAAAAAAATCTTTACCTAAATTCTTGACTTGTAAGCTTACAATTATATGCTCTAGCTTAGTAATGAAAACATTAATATCTTTTAATGTAAAAATTTGTATATGATTAAAAGGTTTGCCATGCTGCAGTACCAATGATGTTTTCCAAATTGTTTACAAATACATTCTGGATTTTCTATTAGATTCAAATATCCTATTTGCTCTGAAAGGAAAATGATTTAAAATTTCTCTGTTTGGTATTTTAATTTAAATTTGTCTTTTATTTTTCAGATTAATCACATTTATAGTTAGGGAATGTAGCTTATTCAATTTATCCTTTTAGAAATTAATTGAGGACTTAAACCAAAGAAATCAGTTTATGAATATTAAGTTCAGGTTTTGAAAATAAAGTATGTTCATTGATTGTAAGACTATATTAAATATATATTTACCAAATCAGACCAATTAATTATGCCATTCACATCTTTTGACACTTATTTTCTTTACTGTTTTTTAAAGCTTGAGAGTAATCGTATATTAAAGTCTTTTCATATGATTGAATGAGTTTTGTGAATTGCTTCCATTTTTTCCAAAAGTTTTCATTTGTAGAATTTAATGTGTTTTATAGCTATTATGTATTTATGGTATATAGACTTGATTTTTAAAAATTTATCATAGTTAATATTTTTTAAAAATTTTATTATAATAATATTGCCACTTCTGCTGTCTATATTGATTATGTTTACTTGATATATTTTTGGCCCTGCCTTTATTTTTTTAAATTTTTTGTGTTCTGTTTAAGGTTAGAAATTTATTAACAGGATAAAATTGGATTTTTTCTGTACTTTATCTAAAATTTTTTCTATTAGCAAATATATTTAATTGTCATACTTGATGTTTGATTTTCCTTCTTTTATATTATTTATTCCATTTTGTTTTATGTTTTCTTCCTTGTGTTTTCCTTTATACTTCCATATGCTATCTGTGCTATATTTTTGCTTTTATTTTATTTTTTTTAAGATTTTGTTTATTTGTCAGAAAGAGAGAGCACAAGCAGGGGGAGAACCAGGTAGAGGGAGAAGCAGGCTCCCTCCCAGGACCCTGGGATCATGACCTGAGCTGAATGCAAACTTTTAACCAACTGAGCCACCCAGGCATCCCTATATTTTTGCTTTTTGTTCTTACTAACAACATGGAAGTTATAACCACTTCTTTAGCAATTTGAAAAATATTTTGCAATTGGTTATCCTAAAGTTATCCCCAAATTATATAAATGCGTTAATACTATTTTTCTCTTCTTAAAAATGCAAAACATCAAATAATGCTTTCCATTGACTCTTTGTCTGAGGTTAAACATTTAAAATGTTAAACTTAAAAGTCTTGAATGTAAGACCTGAAACCATAAAACTACTAGAAGAAAACATAAGAGCAGAGCTCCTTGGCAATAGTCTTTTTTTTTTTTTTCCAAAGATTTTATTTATTTATTTGACAGAGAGAGAATGAGAGAGAGAGAGAGATTACAGGCAGGCAGAGAGGCAGGCAGAGAGAGGGAGGGAAGCAGGCTTCCCTGAGCGGAGAGCCTGATGTGGGGCTTGATTCCAGGACCCTGAGATCATGACCTGAGCCAAAGGCAGAGGCTCAACCCACTGAGCCACCCAGGTGCCCTGACACTAGTCTTGACAGTAATTTTTTGGATTTGACACCAAAAGCAAAGGCAACTTAAGCAAAGATAAGCAAGTGGGATGACATCAAACTAGAACGCTTCTGCACAGCAAAAGAAAAACACAACAAAATGAAAAGGCAACCTATAAAATGGGAGAATGTATTTGTAAATCATATATCTGATAAAGGGATTAATAGTCAAAATATATAATGAATTCATACAACTCACAGCAACAAAATAAACAATCCAATTAAAAAATGGGCAGAAGAACTGAGTAGAAATTTTTCCAAAGAAGACATACAGATTTCCATCAAGAAAATGAAAAGGTGTTCAATATCACTAATCATCAGGGAAATGAAAATCAAATCCACAATGAGATCTCTCTTCACACTTTGTTAGAATGGCTATCATCAAAAGGCAAGAGGTAACGGGCATGACAGGGATGTGGAGAAAAGGAAACCCTTGTAAACTATTGGTAAGAATATAAATTTATGCAGCCACAACAGAAAACAGTGTGGAGGTTCCTCAAAAATTTTAAAATACAACCACCATATGATTCAGTAGTTCCACGACTGGTATATATTCAAAGGAAATGAAAACAGGATATTGAAAAGATATCTGCATTTCCATGTTCATGTTCATCACAGCATTATTCATATAGATAAGATTTGGAAGCAACCCAAGTGTCCATCAGTGGATGAATGGATAAAGAAGATGTGGTATACACCTACTATATATGATGGAGTATAATTCAGCCATGAGAAAGAAGGAGACCCTGCCATGTATGACACCATGGATGGACTTTGAGGGCATTATGCTAAATGACATAAGCCAGAGAGAGAAATACAAATACTATATGGTATCACTTACGTGTGAAACCTGAACAAAAAAAATTAAATTCATAGAATCAGAGAGTAGAAGAGGGTGTTGCCAGGGGTTAGAGGGTGGGGAAGATTGAGAGAGGTTGGTAAAAGGGTACAGATTTTAAAAGGGTAAGAAGAAAGAACTGAGGATCTAATATAAAACATGGTGATTATTATCGATACTGTATTGTATAATTGAAATTGCTAAGAGAGTAGAACTTAAATGTTCTCACACACAAAAATGAGGTTATGGTTGTGTTAATTAAGTAGATGAGGGATTCTTTAGATATAAATCAAACAATCACCATTATGTATATTTGGGATATCTTACTATTTTATATGTTAATTTTACCTCAGTAGATCTACTACTTGTTTCAATTTAAAAAATAAAACTACAAAAAATTGTCTTTACTTTCTATCTCCTCTCCCCATCACAATTCCAAGATTGTTTTACTAATGTAATCAAAGATGTAAGACATAAATTATTAATAAATTACTTTTGTGTGTCTTGTCTTTGCTATATAAACAAATCCACAAGGAAAATTTTAAGCATACTCCCCTTTGCCTATATTTATTTCTTTAAAATAGATTCCTAGAGATAGAGGGTTTTAAATATACTAACCAGTGGCATTCCAAAAGGGAAAGACAATAGAATGTCACACAAACTGCATTTGAAAAATTAGCTGTTCTAAACATCACTAATTTATCAATTTTATACATTAAAAATGGCATATCAGTGTTTTGATTTTCATTCTTTTTGCTAGTGTGTTAAAACTCGTATGTTAAAACTCGTATGTCTACTGGTCACATCTCTTATAGGTTGTGTTCACAGCCTTGAATATTATTTATCTTGTTAGTTATTAATGATACTAACTGTGAGTGTGTTCCGTGTGTAATATTTTTTCTAATTTGGGGGTGGTATTAGTTTGCTAGAGCTGCCACAATAAAATACCACCGACTGTGTGGCTTAAACAACGGACATTTATCTTCCAACAGTCCTGGGAACTGGAAGTCCATTATCAAAGTGTTGTCAGGTTTGCTTTCTCTGGAGGGCTTCCTTTTAGCTTGCAGAGAGCTGCCTTCTCCAGGTCTTCCTGTGGTCTTTTTTTGTGTACATGTGTATCCCTGGTGTTTCTTCCTCTATCCTAATATCCTGCTCTTATAAGGATATCAGCCAGATTAGATTTGGGCCCACTCTAATGGCCTCATTTTAACTTAGTCACCTCCTGGAAGGTTCTATCTCCAAGTACTGTCACATTCTGGGATACTGGGGTTAGAGTTTCACGTACTGCAGAGAACCCATTATGGTAGTAGGGCTGACCATGGAAAGCAGAATACGTACTACCATAGTAATCAGAGTGCCGGCAATCCGGGTGGTTTCAGAAGTCATCAGTTAACAGATAGGAGGATCAGGACCACAGAAGCAAAAGCTCTCGTGGTCCACAAAGTCAGGTTACCTCCTAACTGTGTGGGGTTGCTAGGCAGGCGCCCTGACTCACCGCCAGTACCTGTCATTGGCCAACCTGAGTTGAGATTCAAGGCCTCTGAAGTTCAAGGTAGACTAACCTAGGATAAAAACTGGTGTGAGAAACTCTGATAACTTTATGAGTAGCGCACCCACCTGATCCAACATATAATTTTTGGCATAAAATTATATTATATTAAATATATATATATTTAATGTGACCATGGCCTTCCCAGTTCTTACATAACTTAAACACAGCTACCTCTCACTCTCATTTCCTCCTCTCTTCCCCTCTCACTCTGCTCCACTCAGGCCTCCCTCATGTTCCTCCAGCACATCAAGCAGCCTCTATATCAGGGTCTCTGCATTTCCTGAGCCCTCTCTGGAACATTTTGCCCCTATGACTTGACCCCTCACTCTCTTGTTGTTCAAACATTGGCCCTCAGAAAACTTCCATGAAAACCCTATTTAGAATAAGATGTGTGACCCCTTTCTATTCCGTTAATCTTACTTATTTCTCTTTACAGCAGTTATTCCTCCTTAATATATAAATATATATCCTCTTGCTAACTTATTTATTGCCTGCAAGTTCCACAATGTGTCAAGAAGTAGTTGTCCCCCCTGTAACTATCTTGGCACAGAATTGGTACCCAATGACTAAAAGAATGAAACATCCCAGATTTGAAAGAAGTGTCTGGAGGTTAGAATAGAAGTCTTCTTCTCCATTAAAAAACAAAAACAAAAACAAAAAAACATTTTGTCCATAAAAAAAAAGTGTAAATAAATATCACATACTGGAAGCTAACAAACTCTCGAACCAAAGTTTGACATGAATTTTTACAGAAATTTTTATTTATTAAGGTATTATTTACAACTAATTGGGCTTTACTACTGAGGTTATTTGGTCGTACCTACACATAAGACCCTTTAACAGATTGCATTTTCTAACATTCAGCCTCCCACATCATTACGACCCAATCTCAGGTTATGCAGTGCTTAAGGCCAGGTCTGGCTTGGATTAAATCCATGTTTTAAAAATTCAGGCATTGATTTATTTCATGCCTAAGGCCGGTGTGATTGGAACATACTACATCCTTCATAAGCAAAATCCAAAGTAGTAAAATATTCCAATTCCAAGACAGAAAAGTATTTAGGAGGCTAACAAGTGCATCTGTTTTGCCTTATTCAGAAATGCATATTAAAAACAACAACAATAACAAAAACAACAAACCCGCCAGAACCCTGGCCATTTTGAAAGGATTTCTCTTCCTGCAATTCTTCATGTGATGAGTGTTTATTGTACATTTGTAAACGGAGTCTCTGCCATTAGGTATCTAGGTTTGGATTGCCTGGGAGCTGGCAAAATGCCATGTCTGTACATGGACATCACCTCACCTACTCTCCTGTCCACCCCACCATACTTGAGGGAATGCAGTCCCTCTCACGACAGGGGTGCCCTGCTTCTTTGCCTTCATCAAAACATTCTACAATCCCTAGGAATTTGTCATAGAGCCACAGGCATCAGTACCCGCTCTTGTGGCCCTGTTCCTGAATGCTTCCTCCTGCCGGTTATTTCTGGGCTTCCGATTCCTCCAACTTGGAGGAACAAGGTAGTTAAAGCACTTGACTTCTGTACACAGGATGCTTATTAAAGACCTGTGTCTGAAATAAAGTTCTGCTTCAGTAACCAGCTTTTTTTTTTCTTATATTGCCTTCCCACTAGATAGTGAGTTCCTTTTTCTCAAGCTATTAAAGGAAAAAAAAAATGGGAGAAAGAGAACAACTCCTTCTTGATCTTACAGCTCCCTCTAGTTATTATTTTATCCTTCTTTTATTATACCCTAGTTCCCAAAAATATTCTGTAGAATATTAATAGTTATTTTTCGTCAATCGCTAAGTATAGGTATTATGCTCCTATAAACATATACCTTCAATTAATGATCTGAACAATCAAGATATGTAAATAATGATTCCTGTGTTAAAGATGAGAGGGACACTGAGGCTTAGAGAAGTTAACTAATTTTCACAAAGTCACAAGAGTCTACAGAGCCAACCCTGGGTTCAAATCTAACTTCTGGTTGCTTTCTTAAAATTACATGACATTCCTAGCTTCCTTTCCTATACAGCCACCAGTCCTATTGGATTAGGGCCCCATCCTTATGACCTCATTTAACCTTTATTACTTCCTAAGAACGTAATCTCCAAAAGCAGCTATACTGAGTTTTAGGGCTTCAATATATGCATTTTGGGACAACACAGTTCAGTTTAGCACCTCTTTTTAATGTAAGAGAGAATGACCAGACACACTGACCATAATAATGATTTAAAGTAACAGCAGCACAATGTGCCCACATTGTTTTTTAAATTGGGATAAAATTTACATACCATAAAATTCATTATTTTAAAGTGTACAATTCAGTGGGTTTTTAAATATATTGAAAGAACCATGCAAACATCATCACTGTTCATTTTAGAACATTACCCCCCCCCCAAAAAAAACCCACTCATTAGCAGTCACTTCTCACTCTTTCTCTCTCCTGCTGCTGCCCCTGTCAACCACTAATCTATTTTTTTGTCTTGATGTATTTGTCTATTCTGACCTTTCGCATAACTGGAAATATAAAAAAATGTGAACTTTTGAGGCCAAAATTGTTTTAAATACTTCAAATATTTCTCGTGTTTAATCTTCCTAACAACCATAAGGCAGGCATTATTATTATTTAACAGATGAGAAAAAGTGAGACATGGTTTAGGAACTTAACTGGGTCCCAGTGTTCCTAAGTGGAAGAGCTGGAATTGAAGCCTACGTAATCTGTATTCAGTCTGTGAGCTCAAAGGTATATGAGTTTCTCCTTCAAGGAGCTTCATCAAAATTTATCTCCAGAGTGATCAAGAATGGAAAGAATATCAGTTGGAGTCTGGGGAGGGAAATAGAATATCTATGGTCAAGTGAATGATATTTAAGGTGGCATGACCAATATGGAGTAGGGTCTCAATCTGAGGTGAGAGTGGAAGCAGATTCAACTTCTTGGAAGAGAATGAGCTGTTGGAACTATGGTCAATAGTGTAGACGATGGTGTAGACTAGGATCATTTCTAAAGTGGAGCATGATAAAGAAGAGGAATGAGATTATGTTCAAGATTCACATGTATTTGAAGGAAATAACAAAATAAGATTAATTATTAATTAATAAGACTAATAAGAAGGCAGTTACCACCTGTGTTCTTTTCCTATTGCTACTATACAAAGTTTCACAGACTTAGTGGTTTGCCCTAGCACAAATTTATTCTCTTCTGGCTGTTGAAGTCCCAAGTCTGAAATCAGTTTCACTGGGATAAAGTCAAGGTATTGACAGGGCTGGCACCTTTGGAGACTCTGAGAGTAGAGTCTGTTTTCAGGATTTTCTCAGCTTCTAGTAACTTGTATTCTGAGGCTTCTGGCCTCTATCTCCCTGTCAAAATGTGTTGCTGCAGTCTGTGCTACCACCGCATCACCTTCTCTGAGTGTAGTCAAACCTGGCTCTACTCCCTTGTTAAAGAACACTTCCAATTGCAGTTAGGACCAATCCAAATTATCCAGGATACCCTCCCTATGTTAAGATCCTTAATCACATTTGCACAGTCTCTTTTGCCACGTAAGTGAACATTTACAGGTTCCGGTGATGAGGATATCTTTGGGGGCCACCATTGAGTTTCCCATGACATCATTCTCCACTACCTTTTATTTTATTTTTTTAAAGATTTTATTTATTTATTTGAGAGAGAGCATGAGCGAGGAGAAGGTCAGAGCGAGAAGCAGACTCCCCGTGGAGCTGGGAGCCCGATGCGGGACTCGATCCCGGAACTCCAGGATCATGACCTGAGCCGAAGGCAGTCGTCCAACCAACTGAGCCACCCAGGCGTCCCTCTCCACTACCTTTTAAATTTCTTTTATACATTACATATATTCCACAAGGGGCACTGCTGAGATAGCAAATCCCAAGAAGAGACACCATTTGAACTTCTATTTAATCACTCACTGTTTTATTCAACAGATATTTGATGGATATCTACTAGGTATCCAGAACCATGTTAGCCCATCATAGATATAGTCTGGCCTCCTTGGAACTCACAGGTCACATTATCCCCTTTATTAAATAATGTACACCCTTCCCCTTACTCCTTTTCTTGCTTCTGTGAGTTTGCCCTTCGTTGTCCAGTCCTGCCTTCCTTACCCTACACCAGGTAGCCTGATTTTGTCAGAGGATGGGGCAAGAGCAGGATTCATGTAAACACATAACATGAATAGCATGATTTGTTTATTAGCATTAGAAACCTCAGATGGTGTTTTCTTCTTCAGTTATTACTTTTACTTCACCTAACCTGAAGGTTACATGGAAATTTAATATCCTAGGCATGGGTTAAATTTGGGACGGCCCCTAATCTCCTTTGAATAGGGATTAGTGACAGGATAAATATTGCCCAAGAAAGAGCTGATCTTTGGAGAATGATGGCTGCTTTTACCGCAAACAGCTAAACGAGTGCTCAGATGTGTGAACTGTTGATAGTATTCATCTTTACAGATAGGAGCCTGCTTCCATCTACTGGCTGGAGAATTTCACAATCAGGACCACACAGGTAATTTCTACTTGGATTTTTGTATTTGTGTCTGAGTTAAAGGCATAATGTCCACTCCGGCCTACTAGGCCTTCTTTACTCCCAAACTAACCAGCTCTTTCTGGTCCTGCCTTCTAGAGTGGGTGATTACACTAACAAGTGTGCTGTTTTATGAAAATTGTTAGGTAGCTACAGAGAACCAAGTATCTCAGAGGACATCTGAATCCAGGAGGAAGTCCGTGGAATACAGAACACACTTAGAGGACCCTGAGGAAAAGGAGCAAGATGATCAAAGGAGGTAAGGGCATGACTGGAATTTTAGGGGGCCGAGGTTAGCCATTGCTGAGGACAGGAGAATTCTGTTGCTCCAAAGACAGTCTTGGGGATTGTAACTAGTCTTTGTTATGTCATGTGAGAGCAAACAGCTTGAAAATTCTCTAGGAAAGTTGTGATTTCCAGAACAAAATATTTATTTTATTGTCAGAAATGTTAAGAATCTTTTAGAAAACAGGGTTAGTTAGGATTTCTATTACAGAAAACCAAATGTTATACTTGTGCTATTCAAGAGAACACACACTTTTGTCATTTGAGTGTGAAAAATATTATTCTGGGTTTGAGCCAAAGAGACCTAAAAAGAATTGAGGGAAAGATTTGAATCATTTGAAATATATTAGAAGACTCTGTCACAAAGTCTTACAGAATTAGCATGAACGTAGTCTATGATCAAATAAGTGCAAAAATGAAAGAGTGAGATTTCATTTTGCAATTAATTGTTCAAGATTGAAGGAATATATGATTGATGGGTAAGAATTAAGAGATGCAGTGTATTTGGAGGCATTGTTACTAATCCTTTTAGAAGGCAATTTTGAAAAGTGTACTTTGAAAAGTTTATATTCTGATTTGGTTGTTTTGATTCTAGGATATACACCGTAGAAATAATCATAGATGTGTTTAAATATTTACATAAAAATATATTCCGTACAGTATTGTTTAATCAGAAAAGGTCTATTATAATAGTTACCATATATTCAGTAGTTACAATGTTTCTGCCATTGTGCTTGATCCTTGATCTTGAGAGACAGCAGGGAAATAAAGGAAGAGAAAAGAGAAGGAAAAGAGAGGAATACTATAAGAAAAGAGAAATTTAAAAAAATAAAAGAAAATAGAAGTAATAGGGTATTCATTGCCTATCCCCTATGTTTCCTAACAACCTATGATTTGGTATTTCAGGCCTTAGAAAGAGTTAGATTAAAGATGGAAGCCTTAAAAATGGTGTAAGATTCTGTGACACTCGTAGGAAAAGGCCATTTTCCCTTTGCTGCACTTCAGCCATGATACAGACTGATAATCCTGAAGTTATGCTGCCCAATAAGACAGACCCTGTAGTTACATGTGGCTACTTACATCTAAATTAAAGAAAAGAAATTCAGTTGTTCGGTCACACGAGCCACATTTGAAGTGCTCACTAACCACACGTAGCTAGTTGCTACCACATTTGAGAGTACACTTATAGAACATTTTCATCATTATAGGAAGTGCTTTTACATAGCACTGCCCTGAAGGCTCAACACAAATAAATAACTGTGAGTTCTATGCCTTGCTGAGCCGTGGGAAAGATCTATTCCATTTCACGTTAGTCACCCCATCTTGTACCTGGTATTTATTATCACTGGGAAATTGCTTCAAAATAATAAAATTAGATTTCCACTTTCCCCCCATCATCTCATTCCCTCACTTGTTCTCCATATACCCTTCTTCCTGCCTCATTGGACTTTCAATTTATTGGTCCCTCTATTTTCTCCTTATCCACTGGTACACTGATGTCCAATAAACATATAATGAACTATGATGATTATATAGGTACTCTGACAATCTGCATTACTTTAAGGAAATTCTAGTCATGGTTTGCTAAGTTTTTATGATGAGTAATGAAGAATTTTATCAAATGCATTTTTTGTACCTTTTAAAATGATAATATAAATTTAGAAGATTTTTCCTCTTTATTCTATCAATGCAATCAATTACCTTGATTGACTTTTGAATGTTAAGCTATTAGTGATTTTAAAATCTCAGAAAACTAGAAATAGAAGAGAACCTCTTCAGCCTGTGTGTACAGAAACCTACAGCAAGCATCATTCTTTCCAAAAAAATTATTTATTTATTTATTTATTATTTATTTATTTATTTATTTATTTAGAGAGCAGGGGGAGAGACAAAGGGAAAAGGAGAGGGAATATTTCAAGCAGATTCTACATTGACTACAGAGCCCAAAGCGGGACTCAGTCTTACCACCCTGAGATCATGACCTGATCCAAAATCAAGAGTTGGACACTTGACCAACTGAGTCACACAGGTGCCTGCTAGCATGATAATTTTTTTATTAACATATAATGTATTATTTGCTTCAGGGGTATAGGTCTGTAAATCATCAGTCTTACACAGTTCACAGCACTCACAATAGCTCATATCCTCCCCAATGTCCATAACCCAGACACCCCATCCCTCCCTATCCCCCCACACCCCAGCAACCCTCAGTTTGTTTCCTGAGATTAAGAGTCTCTTCTAGTTTGTCTCCTTCCCAATCCCATCTTGTTTCATTTTTTTCCCTCTCTATCTCTCACAACCCCCTGCTCTGCCTCTCAAATTCCTCATATCAGAGAGATCATATGATAATTGTCTTTCTCCGATGGACTTATTTCGCTTAGCATAATACCCTCTAGTTCCATTCACGTCATTGAAAATGACAAGATTTCAGGGGTTTTTGATGGCTGCAAAGTATTCCATTGCATATATATACACCACATCTTCTTTATCCTTTCATCTGTTTATGGACATCCAGGCTCTTTCCATAGTTTGGCTATTGTGGACATTGCTGCTATAAACATTTTGCACGTGCCCCCTTCAGATCACTACATTTGTATCTTTAGGGTAAATATCCAGTAGTGCAATTTCTGGGTTTTAGGGTAGCTCTATTTTCAACTTTTTGAGGAATATCCATACTGTTTTCCAGAGTGGCTGCACAGTTTGCATTCCCACCAATGGTGTAGGAGAGTTCCCCTTTCTCTGCATCCTCACCAACATCTGTTGTTTCCTGACTTGTTAATTTTAGCTATTCTGACTGGTGTGAGATGGTATCTCACTGTGGTTTTGATTTGTATTTCCCTGATGCCAAGTGATGTTGAGCACTTTTTCATGTGTCTGTTAGCCATTTGGATGTCTTCTTTGTGGAAATGTCTGTTCATGTCTTCTGCCCATTTCTTGATTAGATTATTTGTCCTTGGGTGTTGAGTTTCATAAGTTCTTTATACATTTTGGATACTAGCCCTTCATCTGATATGTCATTTGAAAATATCTTCTCTCATCCTGTCACTTGTCTTTTGGTTTTGTTGACTATTTCCTTTGCTGTGCAAAAGCTTTTGACCTTGATGAAGTCCCAATAGTTCATTTTTGCCCTTGCTTCCCTTGCCTTTGGCAATGTTTCCAGGAAGAAGTTGCTGCAACTGATGTTGAAGAGGTTGCTGGCTGTGTTCTCTCAAGGATTTTGATGGATTCCTTTCTCACATTGAGGTCTTTCATCCATTTGGAGTCTATTTTTGTGTGTGGTGTAAGGAAATGGTCCAATTTCATTCTTCTGCATGTGGCTGTCCAAGTTTCCCAACACCATTTGTTGAAGAGACTGTCTTTCTTCCATTGGACATTCTTTCCTGCTTTGTCAAAGATTAGTTGACAGTAGAGTTGAGGGTTCATTTCTAGGCTCTCTATTCTGTTCCATTATTCTGTGTGTCTGTTTTTGTGCCAATACCATACTGTCTTGATGATTACAGCTTTATAATAGGACTTGAAGTCTGCAATTGTAATGCCACTGACTTTGGTTTTCTTTTTCAACATTCCTCTTGCTATTCAGGGTCTTTTCTGGTTCCATATAAATTTTAGGATTCTTTGTTCCATTTCTTTGAAAAAAAAAAAGATGGTATTTTGATAGGGATTGCATTAAACATGTAGATTGCTTTAGGTAGTATAGATATTTTCACAGTATTTGTTCTTCCAATCCATGAGAATGGAACATTTTTCCATTTCTTTGTGTCTTCCTCAATTTCTTTCATGAGTACTTTATAGTTTTCTGAGTATAGATTCTTTGTCTCTTTGGTTAGGTTTATTCTTAAGCAGCTTATGGTTTGGGGTGCAATTTTAAATGGGATTAACTCTTTAATTTCTCTTTCTTCTGTCTTGCTGTTGGTATATAGAAATGCAACTGATTTCTGTGCATTGATTTTATATACTGAATACTTTACTGAATTCCTGTATGAGTTCTAGCAGTTTTGGAGTAGAGTCTTTTGAGTTTTCCACATAAAGTATCATATCATCTACAAAGAGTGAGAGTTGGACTTCTTCTTTGCTGATTAGGATGCCTTTTATTTCTTTTTGTTGTCTGATAGCTGAGAGTAGGCCTTCTAGTACTATATTGAATAGCAGTGGTGACAGTGGACAGCCCTGCCATGTTACTGATCTTAGGGGAAAAACTCTTAATTTTTCCCCATTGAAAATGATATCCACTGTGTGTTTTTCATAGATGGCTTTTATGGTATTGAGATATGTACCCTCTGTCCCTACACTGTGAAGAGTTTTGATCAAGAAAGGATGCTGTACTTTGTCAAATGTTTTTTCAGCTTCTATTCAGAATATCATATGGTTCCTGTTCTTTCTTTTATTACTGTATTGTGTCACATTGGTTGATTTGCGGATGTTAAACCAACCTTGCCGCCCAGGAATAAATCCCACTTGGTGGTGAATAATCCTTTTAATGTACTGTTGGATACTATTGGCTAGTATTTTGGTGAGAATTTTTGCATTCATGTTCATCAAGGATATTGGTCTGTAATTCTTTTTGATGGGGTCATTGTCTGGTTTTGGGATCAAAGTAATGTTAGCCTCATAATGTAAGTTTGGAAGTTTTCCTTCCATTTCTCTTTTTTGGAACAGTTTCAGGAGAACAGAAAGAATTAATTCTTCTTTAAATGTTTAGTAGAATTCCCTGGGAAGCCATCTGGCCCTGGGCTCTTGGTTTTTTGGGGGAGATTTTTGATTATGGCTTCAATCGCCTTACTGGTTATGGGTCTGCTCAGGTTTTCTATTTAGTTCTGGTTCAGTTTTGATAGTTTATGTCTTTAGGAATGCATCCATTTCTTCCAGATTGTCAAATTTGCTGGTGTATGGTTGTTCATAATATGTTCTTATAATTGTTTGTATTTCTTTGGTGTTGGTTGTGATCTCTCCTCTTTCATTGATGATTTTATTTATTTGGGTCCTTTCTCTTTTCTTTTTGATAAGTCTGGACAGGGGTTTATCAATCTTATTAATTCTTTCAAAGAACCAGCTCCTAGTTTTGTTGATCTATTCTATTGTTTTTTTGGTTTCTATTTCATTGATTTCTGCTCTGATCTTTATTATTTCTCTTCTCCTGCTGAGTTTAGGCTTTCTTTGCTGTTCTTTCTTTCTCCAGCTCCTTTAGGTGTAGGATTAGTTTGTGTACTTGAGACCTTCCTTGTTTCTTGAGAAAGGCTTGTATTGCTCTATGCTTTCCTCTCAGGACCACCTTTACTGTGTCCCGAAGATTCTGAACAGTTGTGTTTTCATTTTCATTTGTTTCCATAATTTTTTTCAATTCTTCTTTAATTTCCTGATTGACCCATTCATTCTTTAGTAGTATGCTCTTTAGCATCCATGTATTTGAGTTCTTTCCAACTTTCCTCTTGTGGTTGAGTTCTAGTTTCAAAGCATTGTGGTCTGAAAATATTCAGGGAATGATCCCAATCTTTTGGCACTGGTTGAGACCTGATTTGTGACCCAGGATGTGATCTATTCTGGAGAATGTTCCATGTGCATTAGAGAAGAATGTGTATTCTGTTGCTTTGGGATGGGATGTTCTGACTATATCTGTGATGTCCATCTGGTCCAGTGTTTCATTTAGAGCATTTATTTCCTTGTTGATCTTTTACTTAGATGATCTGTCCATTTCAGTGAGGGAGGTTGTTAAAGTCCCCTACTATTATTGTATTATTGTCAATGTGTTTCTTTGATTTTGTTATTAATTGGTTTATTTAATTGGCTGCTCCCATGTTACAGGCATAAATATTTGAAATTGTTAGAACTTCTTGTTGGACAGACCCTTTGAATATGATATAGTATCCTTCCTCATCTCTTATTATAGTCTTTGGCTTAAAATCCAATTTATCTGACAGAACAATCACCACCCCAGCTTTCTTTCGATGTCCATTAGCATGGTAAATTGTTTTCCACCCCCTCATGTTCAATCTGGAGGTATCTTTGGGTCTAAAATGAGTTTCTTGCAGACAGCATTTCAATGGGTCTTGTTTTTTTTATCCATTCTGCTGCCCTGTGTCTTTTGACTGGAGCATTGAGCCCATTTACATTCAGAGTAACTATTGAAAGATATGAATTTAGTGCCATTGTACTGCTTGTAAGGTGACTATTACTGTATATTGTCTCTGTTCCTTTCTGGTCTACTACTTTTAGACTTTCTCTTTGCTTAGAGGACCCCTTTCCATATTTCCTATAGGGCTGGTTTGGTATTCGCAAAACCTTTTAATTTTTGTCCTGGAAGCTTTTTCTCTCTCCTTCTATTTTCAATGACAGCCTAGCTGGATATAGTATTCTTGGCTGCATATTTTTCTTGTTTAATGCTCTAAATATATCATGCCAGTCCTTTCTGGCCTGCCAGGTCTCTGCGGATAGGTCTGCTCCCAATCTAATATTTCTACTATTGTATGTTACAGATCTCTTGTCCAAGCTGCTTTCAGGATTTTCTCTTTGTCACTGAGACTTGTAAGTTTTACTGTTAGATGATTTATGAACTATTTTTATTGATTTTGGGGGGTGGGTCTGTGCCTCCTGGATTTTGATTCTGTTCCCTTCACCAAATTAGGGAAATTCTCTGCTATAATTTGCTCCAATATACCTTCTGCCCCTCTGTCTCTTTCTTCTTCTTCTGGGATCCCAATTATTCTAATATTGTTTCATCTTATGGTATCACTTATCTCTCAAATTCTCCCCTTGTGGTCCAGTAGTTGTTTGTCTCTCTGTTTCTCAGCTTCTTTATTCTCCATCATTTGGTCTTCTGTATCACTACAATTCTCTCTTCTGCCTCATTTATCCTAGCAGTAAGAGCCTCCATTTTTTATTACACCTCATTAATAGCTTTTTTGATTTCAGCTTCGTTAGATTTTAGTTCTTTTATTTCTCCAGAAAGGAATTTTATTTCTCCAGAAAGGGATTTTCTAGTATCTTCCATGCTTTATTTGAGCCTAATAGCACCTTGATAATCATCATTCTGAACTCTAGTTCTGACACCTTACTAATGTATGTATTGATTAGTTACCTAGCCATTGGTATTGCCTCTTGTTCTTTTTCTTCTGAGCTGAGTTTTTCAACCTTGTCATTTTATCCAGATAAGGATAGATGAATTAGAGAACAAAATACTAAAAGTGTAGCAATGACCCCAGAAAAAAATACACTAACCAAATTGGAAAAGAACCAAAACCAGGGGAAGAAGAAAGGGGCGGGGGGAGTAAAATATATACATACATATATATCCACATACCTATATAAATATATAGATATCTGGTGAATAGAACAGAGCCACACATTTGATTTTGGGTGTATTTTGGTCTGTTAGAAGAAACTGCCTCCCAAAATTTTAAAGAAAGAAAAACTTACATATATACAAAAATGAGGGTAAACATGATGAAAGGATGAAATATAACTGTAAAGATGAAAATTGAAAAAGATTCTAAAAAAGGAATTGATAAGTAGTTGGTTGAAAAGAAAAAAAAAAGTAAAGAATGATCAGGCTGGAGACGAGAACATAGCCATGCATGAGATTTAGGATATATTTTGGTCTGTTAGAAAAAACTGTATCCCCAATTTTTATTTATTTATTTATTTATTTAAAGATTTAATTTATTTATTTGACAGACAGAGATCACAAGTAGGCAGAGAGGCAGGCAGGGTGGCGGGGGCGGGGGGTGGGAAGCAGGCTCCCTGCTGAGCAGAGAGCCTAATGTGGGGCTTGATCCCAGGACCGTGAGAGCATGACCTGAGCCGAAGGCAGAACTTTAACCCACTGAGCCACCCAGGCACCCCATATCCCAAAATTTTAAAGAAAGAAAACCTATATGTATACCAAAAATAAGGTTAAATACAATGAAGGATAGAATATGATTATAACAATGAAAATTTTAAAAGATTTTTTAAAAAAGGTATTGATAAAATTAAATAGTTTAAAAAGGTTAAAAGAGGAAAGAGTAAAAATTTTAAAAATAGAATAAGAAAAAAAATAAAATTAATAAAATTAACTTTGAAAGACTAAAGAATCATAGGAAAAAAGCCATAAATTCTGTGTTGCCTTCCCCTAGCTCTGGAGTTCTACAGTTCTCATTGATTTATGAACTTAGTATTGGCTGGATCCTCTTGCTGATCTTCTGGGGAAGGGACTATTGCCGTGATTCTCAAATATCTTTGCCTGAGGTGGAATTGCACTGCCCTTGCCGGGGGCCAGGGTAAGCAGTCTGCTTGGTTTTGGTCTTGGGAGTTTTGTTCCCTGAATGCTTTCCATAGAGCTTTGGAGGACAGGAATGAAGATGGTGGCCTCCCAGTTGCTGGCCCATAGGAAACCAGAGCTCAGGGCCCTGCTCCTCAGGGCACCCTCAGAGAAAAGCAGTCAGTCCCTCCTGTTCCTCTGACTCTGGCCACACTCCGTGCTCACCCGGACTGTGATTGAGCGTTTCTATCTCTGGCGCACAGCCCTTTTTGGAGTCTCCAAACCCAGCAGATTCCTGCAGTGCTCCCCTGCAGCTCCTCCCAGGGGAGGAAGGAGGGGATCTCCCTGGATCTGCCACTTGTGGGGTCCCTGCTCCGTGAACAGTGGCCCGACTGTGCCTCGGATCATGGTTTAAGGTAACCCTGAGCTGAGAACTGACTCCTTGGCTCTGTCTCTGGAGCCAGCTTCCCTGCTCCAATACCTGGGAGCTCTGCCGCACTCAGACACCCCTGCTCTTTCTGTGACCCAATAGGTCCTGAGACCACACTGTCCCTGTGAGGTCTCCACCCACCTCTTAGCCTCTGGAGTGACATCCCTCAGTGGAGCAGACTTCCTAAAGTTCTAATTTTGTGCTCTGTTGCTCCACCGCTTGCCAGGAGCCGGCCCTGCCCACCACAGTCTATCTTCCCATTTATCGCCTCAGATTCACTTCTCTGCATGTCCTACCTTCCAGAAAATGGTCACTTTTCTGTTCATAGAATTGCTGCTCTCCTTCTCTTCCTGCTATCATGATTCTTAATTGTGAAAGGTTGAAAACTTTCCCCACTAATATTGGGACCAAGGCAAGACCCTGCTATCACCTTTCCTTTTTTGTGATATGATAGTATAGAGAGAACCCTGCAGGTTTTAGTACAATAAGGACAGGGAAAAGGCATCCAAATTAGAAAGGTAGAAGTTCAGCTGTCTTTGTTTGCATACAACATAGTAATCTACACTAAAAATTCTAAGAAATAGGGGGAGCCTTGTGGTTCAGTCAGTTAAGTGTTTGTTTCTCGATTTTGGCTCAGGTCAAGATCTCAGGGTCATGAAATCAAGCCCCTCACTGGGCTCTGCTCTGAGCATGGAGCCTGCTTAAGATTCTTTCTTCCTCTGCCCCTGCCTCTCCTCACGTTCTCTCTCTCTCTCTCTCAAAAAAAAAAAAAATAATAATAATGCTAAGAAATATATTTTTTTAAATCCAGTAGAACCACCAAGTGAGTTTAGTAAGATTGCAAGATATAAGTTCAATATTCATACAAAAGTTTTATTTTTACATACTAACATTAAGCAATCAGAAATAGAAATGAAAATAATATAATTTATAATAGTATAAAAATAGTAAATGCTTAATAAATTTGACAAAATATGGGACAGACTTGTCACTGAGAACTCAAAACCGTGCTATGAGAAATTAAAGAAAACTTAAGCAAAGGGGAGATATAGTGTACGTGTGGATTGTATGACTCATTATTGCTAAGATGACAATTCTACCAAAACTGATCTATAGAGTCATTGCAATCCCTACCAAAATTTCAGCAGAGCCTTTTTTGCAGAAATTGACAAGCATATTCAAAAATATATATGGAAGTGTCAAGGACCTAGAATAGCCACAACATTCTTGAAAAAAAAGTGCAAAGTAGGAAGACTTATATTATCTGATTTCAAGATTTATTATGAAGTGATAGCAAACAAGATAGTATGGTATTGATAAAAAGATCAATGACCCAGAATAAACAGTCTAGAAATAGACCCACATATTTATGTTTAACCAATATTTTACAAAGATTCCAGTCTAAGTTAGTAGGGAAATAACAATCTTTTTAAACAAATATTCCTAAATAAATTGGATAATAATAGGCAAAATAATAAATCTTGACCCTTGTCTCATACCTTATACCAACAGTAATTCAGTAATGCAGTATAGACTTAAATGTAATATCTAAAAGCACATGAACTCTAGAAAAAGATGAGAAAATCTTATTGACTCTGATTTTGGTAAAGATTTCTCACATAGAACACCAAAAGCACAAAGGTAAAAAATTCATAAATTAGACTTCATCAAATTTTAAAGTTCTAACTTGAAAATCTTTGTAAACATATATCCAACTCAGATCTAAATAACTCTTACAACTCAGTGATAAGAAGACAAACCTTCCAGTAAACATTGAGCAAAATGTTTGAGCAGACATATTACCAAAAAGGGTTGCGGGGGTAGATAGCAAATAAGGACATGACAGGAAACTCAACATCATTAGTCATGAAGTAAATGAAAATTTAAAATCAGAATTATATGCCACTACATATCTACTAGAAGGAATAAAATTAAAAAGACTATTCATACCAATTGTTGGTGAAGAGGTTGAGGAACAAAACTCTTATGCGCTATTGAAGAGAACGTAAAATGATATAATTATGTTAGAAAACAGTATAGCAATTCCTTAAAAACTTAAATACACTCTTCCCTTATGATGCAGGCATTCCACTGAGGCATTTTCCAAGGGAATTGAAAGCATATGTTTACACAAAAACTTATAAACAAATGTTCACAACACTTTTATTTGTAATAGCCAAAAACTGGAAACAACAGAAATTCCTATAAACAGTTGAATAAAGAAATCATGAAATATTTATTTCTCTAAGATTTTATTTATTCATTTGAGAAAGAGTGAGAGTAAGAGAGATCACAGAGGGATAGGGAGAAGGAGAAGCAGACTCACCAATGAGCAGAGAGCCAGATGCGGGGCTTGATCCCAGGGCCCTAAGATCATGACCCGAGCTGAATGCAGATGCTTAGCCAACTGAGCCACCCAGGCGCCCCTGTAATATATTTATATAATGAAATACTCATCAGCATAAAAAAAGGAATAAACTATTGATATACATAACAATATGGTTGAATTTCACAATAATTATCTTGAATAAAAGAAGTCGGAAAAAAGGTATCATTTGTGTGGGTACTAAAAGTTGGTGATGGAGCAAGATATGTAGATATCTGGAGAAAAGTGGGAAGAATGGCAAGTAGAAATACTCTGAATATGGGGTATATATTTTATAAACCTTAAGGCCATTCTTTGGACTTTATGATGAGTGCTAAAGAAAGCCATTGGGGGGATTTGGGCAGGAAAGTGTCATGATATGACCTATTTTTACATGATTATTCTAGCTTCGTGGTGAAGTTTACACAGGGGAGTGGAGTTGGTAAGTTTAAGGAGATAGCTAAGATACAAATTAGAGAGTGTCACAGTAATTCAAGACTGGAGTGGTAGCCATGGTGGTGGTGAGAAACAGATTCTAGGTATATTTTGAAATTAAATCTTGATATATTTTGAGTAAGGAGGAGTCAATAATGATTCCAATATTGTGTGTGTGTGGGTGTGTGTATGGGTGTGTGCATACATGCATGCATGCAAACGCAACTGGAAGGATAGAATTACAATGGACTGAAATATGGAATATCATAGGAGGAGAGATTTGGGAAGGGAAGATGAGGGGAAGAGCTTTAAAAATTTTAAGTATCAGAAGCCTATTATCTATCTAAAAGGATATGGTGAGCAGGCAATGGAAAAAATGTAAAGTCCCGAGGAAAAATCTCAGGAGTAAAGTCTTGACCAAAGGTAAAAATTTTAGAATTTTCAACAAATAGAGAACATTAAAGATATGAGAATAGATGAGATCATGAAAATACGATGATTGAATCCCGAGGTGGTCATGGAAAAACTGGGAATGACTCATAAAACTGTCATGGAATAAGTGGGAATTAAATCCTGAAATTCCCATTAAGAGACCAAAAATATATAAAATATTTAATAAATGAGGTGGAAATGGAATAACCAATGAGTTAAGAGGAAAACCACAAAGGATAGGGTCCTGAAACCTATTTCCAGGAGAAGGGAATATTCAGGTATGAAAAAATGGCTAATAGGTCAAATCAGATAAAGGCCATTACACTACCACATTTAGGTAATTTATGACAGGCGAAAGTAGTTTGAATGGAGTTGGGTGTATAAACTTGATAGAGTGTACTCAAAGAATATGAGAAAATGAATAGAAAACAATATTATAGATAAGAGTTTTGGGAGTTTTTTTTTAATAGTACAGAAATAGGACAGTATTTGGAATGTTATCAAAAGAGGGATTTTTGAAGGTAGGAAAGTGAGAACATACTTATAAGCTGATGGGAACATTTCTTTAGAGAAGGAAAATTGATATCCTTGGGAACACAGGGTGAGAGACAACTTTGTAGACAAATGGAGGATGGTCTAAGCTTCTTCATGAACAGTTCATCAAGGTGAAATATGTGGTCTGATGCTATAGAAAGATAAGTGAGATGGAAGGAGATTTTGGAATTTTTAATAGGAGAGGATATGTTAGAGTTTTGAGGAGAGATATGAAGTTATAAAATAGAAAACAAGGTGACATGAATTAGGAAAATGCGACATACCTACGTAAAATGAAAGGCTCATTTGAGTTTCTTAATCATAAAGTTAACATGTTGAGGGTTTTTCTTCAACCCTATTCAGTAGCATGGATGAATGGACAGGTTGTCTGAGAGTTGGGCTTCATCAAGGTTGTAGTTTCATCAAGCAATTAAAACACAAAAGTTACTAATAACTTGAATATATGTGGAAAAAAGTGATTACCATGACCACTAAATTTAACCCAGATATGCAGGAAAATGAGGACAGGAAACAAAGAGCAGTGAAATCTGCAGTAGAATCAACCAGTGGATTATATAGATCCTGATTATTACATATATATTACATATGTAATACATATTACATATATATTACATATATATACAGATATATATATTACAGAGTATATGCTGGAAAGATAGACAGTGTAATTGATTATCTTTGTACTTTATAGATGAGAATATTGATGCTTAGAAAATTTAATAACTAAGTTCATACTGTTAACAAGTAGCAGAGACAAACTGGCATTAAAATTTATTGGATTTCAAGGACCATGATATGTCATCAGAACTGTAACGATTATCTCTTAAATAAATATCACGAGATTATTTTAGTAAATTTTTACAATTTTCGTGACCCATGGATGTTGCCATAATATGGATCTTGAAAGAACTGTTATAATATTTTTCTTCTGACCACCTTATTTCTCCACAAGGTTCACAAAAATAGTCTAATTAGTATTTAAATTGTCATGCAGAAGGAAGGACACAGAGAATGCTCTTTGACCTCTGGAAACACTTCCAGATTTCACCAGAAGGCTTTGGTTTAGGGATTAGAAATGTTCTCACTTAATTTGTTCTGTTTTACCTTCATTCTTTTTATATAGCTGTCCCAAAATAAAGTTTTGGGAGGAACCTTGGGTGGAATGGAAATTTGAAGAGAAAATCACTAACGTGGGACAACCTGAACTATATTTCCACTCTGAATGATAGGGAAGTCCATAATGTCCTGAAAGTGTTCTCTTGTTCTGCTATAATGGTTCTTAAAATCTAGTGTTAAATAAAAAATTAACCAAAGTGCCTATCAAAAAAAAAAGAAGAACCCATATAATTTTTATTCAGGTGAATCAGAACTTCTTGTGGGGAGATTTGAGGAGGGGTGGGGCTGTGTGTTCGGGGATGCACGCTGGCCTGCTATAGATTCTGATTCAGCAGATTCTGATTCAGCAGAAAACTATCTGGGAGCCCAGGTCTTAATTTTCTTTGCCCTAGGTGTACATTTCCCAGTTCCCCTTCCTTGGGAAATTAGAATTTCCCAACCCCTTCTACCTCTCCTTAGTCTCTGGTTCTTCTCATGATTCTAGTACTTCCAAGAATAAACGAGGACAGAACTAATATATCAAATAAGAGAGAAATAGAACTAAAATACGTATTGCTGCAGTGTACAAACAGTTGTCCTCCAGAAGGGATTAAGGTTGGGGCACCTGGGTGGCTCATTCAGTTAAGTGTCAGACTCTCGGTTTCAGCTCAGGTCATGACCTTGGGGGAAGGGAGAGCGGTCATGAGACTGAGCCCAGCCTCGGGCTCTGTGCTCAGTATGAAGCCTACTTATAATTGTCTCCCTCTCCCTGTCCTCCCCCAACTCATACATGCATGCACTCTCTCTCTTTCTCTTTCTCAAAATAAATAAATAAATTAATTAATTAATTAATTAATAAAACTTTTTAAAAAGAAGTGATTAAGGGGTAATGTTTTCATATATGCCTCTTCACATTACTGTATATGCATGTGTGTGTGTGTGTGTATGTATATGTATATGTGTGTCTGTGTATGTATATGTATATACACAGACACACACACATACAGTGCTATGTAATAGCTAGTATTCATCAATACCATATTAGAATTGTACCAAACTATCAAGTAAAAAAAAACATATATTTTTAAAGATTTATTTATTTATTTGACAGAGAGAGCACAAGCTGGGGGAGCGGCAGAGGGAGAGGGAGAAGCAGGCTCCTGGCTCAGCCGGGAGCCTAGACTCAGAGATCTGAGCAGAAGGCAGATGCTTAACTGACTGAGCCCCCCAGATGCCTCCCAAAAGAACATATTTTATCTTAAAAGCTAAAGGAACCAGTAGACACATTTTAATAACTGTTTTTGAATTATTTTCTATTTGGAGGAGTTTTAACTATCTTGGATAATCTGTTGTAATTTTGAAGAAAAAAATATTATGTAACCAACATAACCAAATATGTTATTCTCAGAAACAAAGCTTAATAATTAAACTTTTATGTGAAAATAATTTATAAATTCTGAGAAATTATTAATATAGTATAAAGTCTGACTTTTTTTTTCTTTTCTGTAATTGAATTGTCTGGCTTAAACTTTGATTACCAAAGCATTCATTTCAAAGAGGCATCCACTTTAAAGAGAACTATCTCAAATAAACACACTGCCAACCACTGACTAGGTGAAGAGCCAGGCCACTGTCCCCAGCACTGAGGCATCTTTGTTTTAACAATCTTGGTTGACTTCAATAACTGACCATTTGGGTCATTTTTATTTTTCTTTTCCTGCGTTTTATGTTTTCACTCTTACATTTGAAATTCACCAATGAGAGGGAGCTGGCTAGGGCCTTAATCTCAACCCCAATAAAAGCAGAGCCCCAGGCTTTGAACTCTCTCCTTCTACCCATGACCTTGCTGCGTGGCCCCATGTGTGCTGTGTAAATTCCAGGTCCTATAAGAAATAAACCTTTATTTTTTCTAAGTTCCCTGATGGTTATTGGTGAGGGGTGTCTTGAAATCATAATGAGAACCACCCAGAGGGGTCCAACTGTAACATTGGTTGTTAATAGACTGAGACTGGCACAAAATATATAACTTTAAAAATACCAGAATCTGGAACAGACTGCTAGGATAGCTAGTTAATTTTCTTTTATCTGCCTAGGACAATGACCTAGTAAGATGGTTAATCATCATTGAACTGATAAAAAAAAAAAAAAAAAGTCAGCTAACTATTTAAAGAGAGGCTTTAACAACAAATAAAGGATGGACTTGTAGCTGCCACTGTAAGATTCTAAGTCCAGGTAAGAACCTTTGACATTCTGTAATTTCAGGGTTTCTTCTATGTGAGAAACTGCCACAGATTTCAAGGGAAAAATTTTTCAGATGGAAATGATAAGTATTAAACATTTTATGCTTTCTGTCTTCTACACACTTATGTTTAAGCCCTTAAAGCTCATTAAGTATTCCTTCTGGAGATAGGTGAATCTCAGGTTTATATACTCTTAAAGATAAAATACAGAAAATAAGACATTTGTAATTTAAAAATAAAGTTTGAAACCCTGTTCCTATTACTTTCTAGATAAGTGGAACTTCAAGTTTAAAAAATGGATCTCTGGTTACCTTCTCAAAATATACCACAAGGCAATTATTTTCACTAACTACATGGAATAATTAGATTTATTCCCTATTTTTTTGAGTCCATCTTAACTGGATAGTATGGGGCAGAGTGTTAGCAAACATTAAGAAACGGGATGTGTCTCAAAGTCATTTACCCACCTCTACATTCCTGTTTCAACTTGTTTGACTGATTCAAGGTGAGGAAAAAGAAGCTTTCTAGATAATTTTGTCTTTGATCGAATGAGAAAAAAAAAATTGCTCAGCATGGTTTCTGGCAAAAACTAAGAATTTAATACATATTATTTCCCTTCTCCAATTCAGGAAGGTGGCTACCTTATAAGACAGTTGTTATTGTCAAAGGAAGGTAGAAAATGGGGAAAATCCACCTATAAAATGTCAAAAAGTTAGTAAATTTGTTTGTCTTTTTTTTCCTCCTTGGTTCAACGGATGCATAGTACAAACTGGGTCACGTGGCTTGTACTATTTTTCAGTGGCTTTCAAACAGTAAAATCTTGATGCAGGTAAGGAGAGGCTGATGAGATCCAGCTCTCCTCTCCAGTCCAATCAAATTAAGCAGAACTGGGCTGTTCTGTTGAAGGAAGAATTGCAGTGCTCTGTCTGAATGCCTGTGGTCCTGTTTTATAAACATATCATTTCTCCCAGATTTATTTAAATGTCAGTTTTTGGGGACTCTAAGGAAAAAATATGTCCAGAGAAAAATAAGTTAAATTCTCCTAGTCAGACTTAAAATGTCATGATGAAGTAGAAAGTGGGGTTTTAAAGCCAAACCTAAATTGATATTCCAACTTTGTAATTACTCTGGAGTTACCTATTATAATTTAGCTGTTCTCAGAAACGAGGGGGGAAAGTACCTACATTTCCCACTTTTTGTCAACATATTTTTTTCTCAATTATCTAGGAGAGAGGTGTGGAATATTGACCTGTCTGGGTAAGTAGTGGAAATAATAGGGAAAATTAATGACTATGTTACATGTTATATCCTCTAGTGGAACAACAGTGTGGAGAGGTTTTTTTCAGCTGGGAGTAACTGGAGAAATACCTAAGAAGGGTGATTTGGGACAGAATTACAACCAAGAGATGAGGAAGAACATTACAGGTTAAGAAGGAATATAGAAGGGCAAGGTATTCTAGGGACAGGTGGTTCCACAAGGCTGAAGGAGCTTATGGGTGTCTTGGGAAAAAGACTAAAAACAAGGGCTGTGTTTATTCATAAACAACCTCAAATAGGAAATGTGAATTTTATTCTATACACTATAGGAGACCTCTGAAAGATTCTGAAGGTGGATATGATAGTCATAAAACAGGAAGAAGGCTGAAAGGATAATCAGCATTTAATCAGTTGCAGTAAACAGGACCAGACTGGTCAGGTAATGGCCTTCAGGAGTTCTTGTTCAGTAGCTAAAAAACCCAACCAACCAAACAAACAAAACTAAAGCTAAAGGGCATATACACACCATGTCAATCATTCAGAGAGAGATCTGTAATAATAGAATTAAGTGGTAAAAAATGACTTTCTAACATTTAAATTCTGGGGAAGGATACAGAAGGAGGTATTCATGAAAAAAAAAATAAACATGAAATTTATCAAAGGACTGCTTATGATGTTGGGACCACCCAACTAATAATTTCTTCCTCACTCCACTCCATTCCATAACTGAATAGGTACAGGCATGTTTGGAGCACATGCAAAAAAATGGAATAACTAGGATTTACTTAGATGTACATAGATATGGATTTTTGCATTGATGCATATGTTTATATACACAAGTGATAATATCTTTAGATATTTATCATTTCTATATCCTGCATTGTACATTAAATTGGTATTATATATATTCATGGTCTTTATATATTTATAATATGGGTACTCAATGAATCCTTATTGAATAAATTGACACATAAAATATATAGTTAACTCTCATTATTCATGGATTCAGTATTTGTGAAGTTGCTTTCTCTTTAAAATTTATTTTTAACCCCCAAATCAATGCTGCTCTTTTGTGGTCATTCATATGCCTGACAGAGTGACAAAAAAATCAGAATTGTCCAACATACATGGTCCCCACTGAGGTCAGATAAGATGTGGCTCTGCGTCCTTGTTTTATCTTTCATATTGTAAATGAGAATGCCATACCTTTTTCATTTTTGTTCTTTTTTTTTTTTTTTGGATGATTTTGCTGTTTAATCAGTTCTGAAGAGTACTGTAAAGAGCTGGTCGGTGTGCGTAAATGTAAGAAGGCCGTAATGCACATGATGGAAAGAATATATGAGTACCAGAAGCTTCCTTCAGGCATGAGCTATAGTGCTGTTGGCCACAAATTTAAAATTAATGGATCAACAATATATTTTAATTAGATGTCTTTAAACAGAAGCACATAGAAACAAGGTTGTAAATTAATTGTTTGATAAAAATGCTGTGACCAGAGATATATAGGAACCTAACCCTATGAGAAATAGGGTTAGGTTCCCTATAGGGAACAAACAGTGTTCAGGTTTCACAGTTTGCAGCAACTTTATAGAACACAGGTACTACAAATAATAAGAATCAATGTAATTATGCAGACTTATTATTATCTATTTATGCTTATGTGTGTTTCTATATATAAATATCTTAGATATATAAGTATGTATTATTCAGATATGTATGAATGTGAATACATTTTCTAAACCTCAGTGAAGAACCCACTATTAAAGAGCAAATCTAAGGAAAAAATTGCTCATTTTACTACTCTTTAATATAGAGGCTTAATGAAATAAGTTAGTCAGAGAAAGCAAATACCATATGATTTCACTCCTGTGTGGGATTTAGGAAACAAAACATGAGCAAAGGGAAAAAAGAGAGGGAGGCAAACCAAGCAACAGATTTCTTTACCCAAGAGAACAAACTGATGATTTATTTGGAGGTGGATGGGGGATGGGTTAGATAGGCGACAGGGATTAAGGAATGTCCTTGTGATGAGCACTGGGTGTTGTATGGAAATGTTAAATCACTTTGTTGTACACCTGATACTAATAGCACACTGTATGTTAACTAACTCTAATTTGAATAAATTAAAAAAAATAAAAATAAAAAATTAAATAGAGGCTTAATAACTTACAAAATTACAACCTCTTGCATTTTGACCTCAAAATTCCACTTGTAAGAATTTGTCCTACAGATATTATCATACACATTATGTCCTAATGTGAAATACTTAGATACAACTTAAATGTTTTCAACATGTAACTAGCTAGATATATTATGGATAATGGGATAATCTGCAACCATAAGAAAACTAAGGAAGTCATTTATTAATATAAAGTATATAAAGTAGCATAAAAAGGTTGAGAGCAGCGTTAATGGTATGCTGCCATTTGTGTTAAAAAAGGAAACCATTATGTATTTAATTAAAAATACATATTATATTTCTAGATCATATTCACTGAAAACTGATATTAGTCTTCAAAATAAGAAACTAGATTCTGGGTGGATAAGGGCTAGAGGAAGAATCTTTAATATATGTCTTTTTGATATTTTGTACTTTGAACTACATATATTTTACATATATTCAACTGCATACATTTTCTCTTCAAAAATAAATGAACAAAATTAAAGTAGGATCGTGATGGTGGTAAGGTCAGGCATGGCTAGAGTCTGTCTGAGAGGTACTTAGAGTGTGCTTTGCTTTCTTTAACAAATCCAACCTGCATTTCAAACCTGGTGCTTGAGGTATCTCTTCCTTGAAAACTTCTGGGCTTAGCCACTGTAATTACAGTTCATTACATGATTTTTCTACCCATTTTGACTGTTCACTATGCGCAAGACACTCTTTGACACTTTGTAAAACTATAAAGATGAATTAAACTTGTATTTGCTTTCCTAAATTTTATAATGTAGGTAGGTAAAACATATTTAAAATTTTTGTGATTTAAAATTTTTATCTCATCTAGTGTGTGACTCTATACTATTTACTTGTTTCAAGTTCTCTTTATAAATCTATCTTCCCAATTAAAATATAATCCCCCTAAAGCTAGTACTCTGTGTGTGTGTTTACCCTCCCTTTGTGTCTAGCATTTACCTAGTCTAGTGCTTGTGACATTAAAGACCCTGAATGAGTATTAGTAGGTTTATTGATTGAGGTCAACCTTGCAGCTTTTCTTGTTTTTGAATCCTATATTGTTAAAGTGAAATAAATTCTCCTTTTTCCTCCCTGAATAGGTGATCATTTCAAACCAAGCAGCAAGGACAGTTGGAAACACTCACATGCTATCAGTAGTTCCGTGATGGACTCAAATCAACATTTGAAAAAGACAGTGGAAGAAACACCTTCCAAGGAAAGGGAAACTAGATGCTGCAATGGATTCAAGGTAGGAATAGTTTCATGCTTTCAAACTAAAGTAAGTGGGGGGTTTGTTGTTGTTGTTTAAGCCAGTTTTGGAAAAGAACATTGTATTTCAAATTAGAGTTTCCAACTAAAGTACATCTTAAAATATTAACAGAATGATCTATATCTTGATTTAAAGAAGTCTTTAAATTTGAAAAAGGAATTTCTTCCATGATAATTCTGATGGCTGAGAGTTTACTAATGTTAAAAAAAATTTAGAAATGTTTTGATATCTTCTCTTTGGTTTTTGATGGACCAAAAGATATTTATAAATTTCATTAAAATAAGTCACTGTATAATGAATAGTATATAAAATGAATTCTTGGAACTGACCTATAAAGAGAGCAGATTCATTAGTTTTATGAATCACTTTGTGGTCTTGACCTACTGATTATTTTTTCTTTTGAAGAACAGCAATTTTTATTCTAATAATTTAAATAATAGAGGCTGGTAGAAAAGAGATTTGTAATAACAGTAAAAAAACATGAACCAAATACCTAACTACTGTCTTAGGAAAGCCATTTAATTTTTTCATATGCAAGTTAATAAAAGTAATAATGTTGTGTCTTGATTTTGTCTTACAACTGTAAGACATTAGAGGATATAGACTGTATTAGGATTTTCATTGACAGAAAAAAGTACTCCCTGAGTATAATGTTGAAGAAACCAAGACTCAAGGAAATTGAGAAGTTTGCCTAATGTCATCCAGCTTGTAACTGAAAACCCTTAAACCCAAGTCAAAACTTTTCAACCCCCATAGAGAAGTTTTGAAGAAATTAAAAAAATTAAAAAAAAAACATGTCTGTCTTTTACCAATATTTTAAGTGTTTTCCTCAAAGTTGTAGTCTTAGTTGCTGAATAAGGACCACAGGAATCAGACTCAATTGCAATATTGTTATATAAGGTCCCTTTTAACTTTGTCCAGAGAACATGTTTGTTTATTTTCAGAGATTACGGATAAGGTCTATTCTGATGAAAGATTTGAGTAATATTTAAGCAGAATAGCAGTCACAAGTAAAAGGTAATGGTGAATGCAAGTCTAAGGGTAATATGGTATGCTGGGTTCTTTCTGCTTTTAAACATTGAGGGTTACAATGATCTCATTTGCACATCAATCTGGCTGAAACAATTAAAATTGCCAGAATGGTCCTCTGTAGCATATTTACAAGTTAGTATGTACAAAGTATGTTAATTGCAGTATAATGATCCGGACCTGAGAGCTAGAATAGCAATAGAAGCTAACATTTATTGAGCACTTATTATATGTCAGACTCTGTTCTAGCCATGCTTTAGTGGTTTTTTTCCTTACCACGATTCCACCGCCAGATTCTAGTATCTCTCTTTTACAGATGAAAAAACTGAGACACAGAGAGGGTAAATGAATCCTTCTTGGTCCCAAAGCTGTTAAGTATTGGAGCCAAGGTCTGAACTGAGGCAGTCTGATTCCAAATCCCATGCTCTCAATTCTACTCCACATTGCTATAGTAACTGTGGTTTTCTATATTAGTACCCTCCAGATGTTCTGGTAGGTAGGGATTCAGTGATCTTCCTCATTCTGTGTTTTTAAAAAATTCACCTTCAGACCAAGTAATTCAGTATCAAGCAACCACAGGATTCTTAAATCTGTTTAGGTGCATGGGCACACACATGTACACATGATGTTATTGACAAGTGTAAACTCAGAAATGTATCAGAGTGCAAATAGATAATAGACCTCTGAAAATAACAACAGCATAATATGTTAATTAATTGAATTTAAATAAAATAAAATTTGAAAAGCTAAATAAATAACAACAGCATAGTTTGATTTTTTTCCTTACCACTTTCCCTCAAGTTTTAGACTAAACCAACTACATCACATAAACCCTGCTGATACATTCTTCATCTTTACATGTGTCATTTCTGGCTTCAGATTTCTTGTACCATTATGTTGTAACAAAAATTCTTAAGGCAATGATAATGCATCGTTATAAAAAAATGTAAATAATAAGGTGGAAGTAAAAGTCCTCCCTTTTTGCCTTCATTGCACTCCCCCTTCAAAAACAATCAGAATAACCACCCCTTATGTAACCATCAGTAATATTCATATCCTGCTGGTTTCCTCTGACTCACTTTCCATATTAACCATCAGCCATATTAGACTTTTGCTAATTTGTCAAAATGTTGAGCAAACTTCTGACTTGGAGAAGTTTCTACTTGCTATTTTCCCTTCTGAATGTTCTACTTCCAGATACCTTGCTCCTTCATTTCATTCACATTTCTGTTTAAACATTACCTCATCCCTGACTACCCCATATAAAATACCCTTTCCTACTCATAACTCATTGATCAAATTTATTTTTTTCATAGAATTTATCACCAGCTGACACTGACACACAAACTCAGATATGTAGATGAGTGTGTACACATGTGTGCCTTTAATGGCATAACAAACTAATTTATTAGAGTTCTGTAATAACCTTAGAGTCCTGAAGTTCAGAAGTCCAAAATGGGTTCACAGTGTACTACAATCAAGGTGTTGGCAAGGCTGTGTTCCTTTCTGGAGACTCTAGGTTAACAGTCCATTTCCTTGCCTTTTCCCGCTTCTGGAGGCTGCCCAAAGTCTGTGGCTTAAGGCTTTCTTTCATATGCAGAGCTGGTGGTCAGTCCAAAAGTCTCAGACTGCATCAGGTGAACACTAACTCTTATGCTTCCCCCTTCCACATTTAAAGGACCCTTGTGATCCCATTGGGTTAACCAGGATAATTCAGGATAATCTCATTAGGTCATCTGATTAGCAACTCCATTTGCAACCTTAATACCTCTTTGCCATTTACCTAATAAATTCACAGATAGGCAGAATAACAGCCCTCAAAGGGAGATGTCCAGGTCCTAATCTCCAAAACTTGTGAAAAAATATACTATGTGTATAAATATATATATATATATATATATATATATATATATATATATATATATACACACTTTGTATATTACATATATTTTATATATTTTGTCTTGGTACATTGTATGTTTTTAGTAATTTATCCATTTCTATTAAGTTATCCAGTTTGTTGGTGTAGTAGTCTCTAAAAAGTGGTCTTTCACAGTAGTCTCTTTTTATTTTTTATTTCTTTTTCTTTTTCTTTTCTTTTCTTTCTTTTTTTCTTTTTTCTTTTCTTTTCTTTTCTCTCTCTTTTTTTTTTTTTTTTGAGAGAGAGAGAGAAAGAAAGAGCGCATGCATGCATGTGGGAAGGGTGGAGGGAGAGAATCTTAAGTTGACTCCTGGCTGAGCCCAACTTTGGGCTCATCTCACAACCCTGAGATCGTGACCTGAGCCAAAACCAAGAGTCAGATGCTTAATCAACTGAGCCCAATCCTTTTTATTTCTGTGGCATCAATTATAATGTCTTAATCTATTTACATTTAGAGTAATTATTGATAGAGAAGACTTACTATTGATACAGTGTTGTTTTCTGTTAGTCTTGTAAAAGTATACCTCAGAGATATTTTGGGTTTGGTTTCAGACCACCATAACAAAGCAAACACTGCAGCAAAGGGAGTCAAATAATTTTTTATTTGTTTGTTTCTCAGTGCATACAAAAGTTATACTTCACTATGATGTAGTTTATTAAGTGTGCAATAACATTATGCCTAAAACAATGTACATACCTTAATTTTTAAAAATATTGCTAAAAAATGCTAACCATCATCTGAACTTTCAGAAATTGATAATCGTTTGGCTAGTGGAGGGTCTTGCCTCAAAGTTCATGACTACTGGCTGATCAGGGTGGTGGTTGCTGAAGTTTGGCAATTTCCTGAAATGAGACAGCCGTGAAGTTGGCCACACAAGTCAGCTCTTCCTTTCATAGCTCTCTGTTTGGTAGCATTTCACCATAGTAGAATTTCTTTCAAAATTGGAGTCAAGCCTCTCAACCAACCCCTATTGCCACGTTAAGCTAAGTTGATATAATATTCTAAATGCTTTATTGTCATTTTACAGTCTTCGTAGCATTTTCACCAGGAGTAGATTCCATCTCAAGAAACACTTTCTTTGTCCATAAGAAGCAACTCCTCTTCCATTAAAGTTTTATCAGGAGATTGCCGCAATAGAGTCAAATCGTCAGGCTCCACTTCTAATTCCAATTCTCTTCCTGTTTCTACCACATCCACAGTTGTCTTCTCCATTCACAAAGCATTCTAACTAGAAATTCTTCTGAGCAACAGTACTATCTGAAGATGAGAAAAAAATCAGTTTATTTCGGTAAAGCAAATAGCATAATAAATTTACATTACAAATATTAGTGAATTAAGATTAATTTAAAAACCCTATACCTTGTTTCTAAAAGGCAGGAAAAAACTTAGATATAGTTTTCAAGAGATAACTGAAAACAAACAAACGAAAAAAGATCAAATAATAATTTGTAGTATTCAACTATGAAAATTTTGCATTTCAGTAAAAAAGCTAAAACAGCGCCCCATGTCATTATATTAACATGAAAAATAAGTTTTTTTTAAAAACTAAGAGCTCTAAGAATAAAAATGGAAACACAACTGTTTCCATTTTTCTTAATTTAAATTCCAGCAAACATTTTTTTTTTTTTTATTTGACAGAGAGAGACCACAAGTAGACAGAGGCAGGCGGAGAGAGAGGAGGAAGCAGGCTCCCTGCTGAGCAGAGAGCCCGATGCGGGACTCGATCCCAGGACCCTGAGATCATGACCTGAGCCGAAGGCAGCGGCTTAACCCACTGAGCCACCCAGGCGCCCCTTCCAGCAAACATTTAATTAGTGTATACTCACACTATTTTCCAATTTTGCCTGACTTTTGCCTTACTTCTTATCATCCCAGCTGCACCTCCCCAGCACCCCCTGCCACCTTTCTCTGGACCTTTCCTTTATAAGAGTCTCCTCCTGCAACTTTTAGGTGGCTGTGGTTAACCTAAACTCTTCTTTTTCATTTTTTGAAATGAAAAGGACTACAGGGATTTTGTTCCCCCTACCCCCGCCCCCGCATGCCCCTGGGAGAGAAAATGCATGTGCACAAGTGCAGGGAGCAGGAGCAGAGGGAGAAGGAGACGGAGGACCCTAAGCAGGCTTGATCTAAAGACTCTGAGTTCATGACCTGAGTGGAAGAGTAGTTCACTCAATGGACAAGCCACCCAGTTGCCCTAGAGTTGTAGCTTTGAAGGTACTGTGGCCTCACCTCAAAGCCATAAGAATGAGAACCTAATCTTACACCTTTTTCTTCTAAGTGTCAACTCCCAACCAGAGTCTGACTGCTTTTGTTTGCTCTGTTCCCGTGTCTTCCTCCAGGTGGTTTTGGGTTTCCCCTTAGTCTTTATAATTGTTATTTGCTGGAGGATCCGTTTCGTGGGAACTTACTGAGCTCTTTTGGAGGCAGAAATGGTTATACATATTTCAAGATCACCCTGGCTACAATGACAGTTGGTGAGCTTTCCCAGAAGGGGTATGTAGAGTAAAAAGAGAAGAGAGTCTGAAACAAAACCCTGAAAAAAAAAAAAAAATTGAAAAGCGAGAATAACATAAGCCTGCTCAGAATACTTGAGAGGAGTGAGTCAAGAAATAGGGTTTGATTCATGCAAATGTAAACAACTTACTGGAAAGGACAGGAAAGAGACTTATGGAAAAGTGAGGGTGCAGTGGGGCAGGAGATTTTTTAAAATAGAATAAACTTGAAAATTGATTAACTATAAAGCCATTCCCTATTGCCTCCAGACAAAACTCTCTCTTGAGCACCAAACCTGCCAGCTGTGTCTTCTTGATGCATGTTTATTTTTAGGTATCTCACACTTGACTTTTGAAAAGGTGATTTCATTGTTTTTAACCCCAAGACTTCTCTTCTCATCTCAAATAACAATGTTAATACATACACTTATCCAAACTAGAAACTTAGAAAATAAAATCAGAAAACTCATTTCCTCTTATTCCCACATCTTGTTGATTCTCCCCTTAAACTTCTCCAAAGTGTGTCTGTGATCTTTTGTTTCCTTCTTTCCAGCTTAGGCTTTCTTTTTTTTCTGAGATCAGCTTGCTTTCTTCTTTGTTTTCTTTCCTTCTTTTCAAATTTTCTTTTCTTTTTTTCTTTCTCTCTCTCTTGCTTGCTTTCTCTCTTTCTTTCAAGATTTTATTTTATTTATTTATTTGTCAGAAGGAGAGAGAGAGAGAGCACAAGCAGGGGGAGCAGCAGAGGGAGAGGGAGGAGCAGGCTCCCCAGTGAGCAGGGAGCCTGATCTGGGATTTGATCCCAGGACCTGACCAGAGGCTTACCGCCCTTCTTACTCTGTACCTGTCTCAACTCCAAGATGTAGCAGAATAATTGCTAGATTGGAATTGCTCAATAAATGTTTGCTGAGTAAATCAATTGAGGTTCAAATGAGTTAACCTAGTTAATCATGGCTGTACCTCTGGCAAAATAGAAACTTGGAACTGTCTCCTGACTTCAATCCCAGAACTCTTGCCAAAAAATATAATGAACTAACTTGCCATGATTGCAGGTAAATATAGACTTTATCTCTTACCTGAATACCAGTAACCTTCTTCAACCTGTGATGCTTTAATATCCACTTGATAATTGTGAACATTTGTATCTCTGTTTTGAAATCTTTCAGCCTTAAATTCTCTCCTTCATGGCATGTCCTTTTAATATTTTTCACTAAAGATTTTGGCTTTCTTATTCCTTTTGATTTTTTTTAAGTTCTGAGAAAAATCATTATATCATTCTTTCTCTGCATTTCAGTCCTACATTAGGAATAGGGTTAAAAATGCCCATCTCATGGGGTTATAGTTAGATTAAAAGAAAGCACATTTATAAATCTATCTATATTAACTGATTTCATATCCTTCTAAAATCCCAGTTCATTGAAGGGATTCTTTGGTGGCTATACGTTTACATCTATTACCTTTTTCTTTTTTAAATTTTAATTTATTTTTTATTTTAATTTATTTAAATTCAGTTAATTAGCATAGAGTGTATATTGGCTTCAGAGGCAGAATTTAATGAACTTTTCCCTTTCTTTAAAAAAGTTTAGAATTATGCTATGAGAGTTCCACTATTTTGAGTCTCTTATCTTTTTTTATAATTTTTAAAATTTTTTTATAAACATATAATCTATTATTAGCCCCAGGGGTACAGGTCTGTGAATCGCCAGGTTTACACACTTCACAGCATTGAGTCTCTTATCTTAAGCTAATTTGCCTTTTAAGATTGTAGATATGAACTGTGAAAAAGCTTTCCCTGAACTTCCAGAAATTTCCTCTCATACAGGTCAGGGTTTATATTTGATTATATCTGCTTTAATGAGATATTCTGTTACTTTCCGAAATTTTCTCCTCTTTGATTTCACAAAGGAGTGATTTAGTGGTCAGTATTTAGATGAGTTCACTTTTCTATTTCTTTAATAATCAATAAATCATATTGTCAATATGCTCATTACTGATTCTGCAATGCCTATCATAGTATATGGCATAAAATTGTGTTTAGCTAAATGATCATAAGTTCAGTTTTGCTCTGAATGAACCTAAAGTTTATGAACCTAAAGTTAAAAACTGGATGATGTGGCACATAAACAATGAATTCTGGTACACTGAAAAGAAATTTAAAAAATAAAAAATTAAAAAACTGGATGATGGTATCTCATAATGGTAATAAAAATACATTTATCTGTGCTTACTATATGGCCAGCACTATGCCAAGAATTTTATATATTTTATTTAAATTAATCTTCCTAACAAATGTACAAGAATTATCTCCATCTGAAAACTCAGAAAACTAAAAAATGAGAGGTTTCACTACATGTTGACTCTGTACCAGATTTACAATCTGAATTGGGGAATAATAATTTATCTAACAACCCAAAAACATTTATTGAGTCTTTGCTCATTGCATGTTAGGCATCCGAATTTGATGGAGAGCCTAATAACATTTTCTCTATTTATTCACTAGAAGAGAGTCAAAACTCGAAGCCTTCCAATTCTTCATAGCAGACTGACCATAAGTCAGAAGCCACATCTTCCTCCCTCCAATTTTAATAAATATTCTGAAGGGTATTAAAAGCAACTGATAACCCTATTAGAAAACAAGAAGGGATATATTCTGTAAATCAGAAACCATGAGGGTTTTCTGAAAGGTAAATAGTAAAAAGAACTAGAGATTCTAGTCCAAGACAGGTGCAAGAGAAGAAAACTGTAAAGCATGGAAGTGGCTCCAAGTGTATATCAAAGGCAAAGACACGGATAACAGGAGGAAGAGAGGTCCCAGGGAAAACTGACAGGAGGTTGGTTGGGTATCCCACTCATTCAGTAAATGAAAACATGCATCTTTCCTTGTTTAACAGGTCTCCCCTGATCATCAACATACCCCCACTTAGTAGTGTGAACATTTTAACTTTGCGTAACATGGACATTTTAACAATATTTTATCTTCTAATCTACTAGCACAGTTGTCTTTCCATTTATTTGATCTTCTTTGATTTTTTTAACAGTATTTTGTAGTATTTAAGATACAAGTCTTTCACCTCCTTATTCTTAAATATTTTATTCCTTCAACGCTATAGTAAACAGGATTCTTTTTTAAATTTCCTTTTCAGATTGCTTATTTTCAATGTATAGAAACAACTAATTTTTGAGTGTTAACTTTTTTATCCCGTATCTTTGCTGTACTTGTTTAGTAGTTCTAATAGCTTTTTATATGTGGAATCCTTACAGATTTCTATGAACTAGATCATGTCATCCATAAACAAATAATAATAATAACATAAAGTATAAATAAATAATATAGTAAAAATATAATTTTGCTTCTTTTCCAGTTTGTATGATTTTAATTTTTTTTTCTTGTCTAATTACTCTGGCTAGAACTTCCAGTACTGTGTTGAGTAGTAGTGGCTACAGTGGGCATCCTTACCTTGTTCCTGATCTCAGAGGAAAAGTTTTCAATATTTCCCCATTGATTATGATGTTAGATATGGGCTTTTTACATATGGCCTTTATCATGTTGAGATAGTTTCCTTCTTTTTTTAAAGATCTATTTATTTGACAGAAAGAGAGAGATCACAAGTAGGATGAGAGGCAGGCAGAGAGAGAGGGGGAAGCAGGCTCCTTGCTGAGCAGAGAGCCCAATGTGGGCCTTGATTCCAGAACCCTGAGATCATGACCTGAGCTGAAAGCAGAGGCTTAACCCACTGAGCCACCCAGGTGCCCTGAGATAGTTTCCTTCTATTCCTAGTTTGCTGAGTGCTTCTAACATAAGACTGTTGAATTTTGTGAAATGTTTTTTTCTGCATCTCTTGAGATAATTATGTGGTTTTATTCTCCATTTTGTTAATGTGAGGTATTACATTGGTTTATTTTCATAAGTTAGATTTTCAACAATCTGACTTACATTCCAGTTATAAATTCCACTTAGTTATGATATGTGATCCTTTTTATGCACTGTTAATTACCGTTCGCTAGTATTTTGTTGAGAATGTTTACAACAGTAGTCACCAGGGATTCTAGTCTGTAGTTCCTTGTGATATCTGTGTGGCTTTGATATTAGGTCATGTGGCCTCATTTAATGGATTTGGAAGTATCCCCTCCTCTTCAATTCTTTCGAAGTGTTTGAGAAGGATTAGTATTAATTGTTTAAATGCTTGGTAGAATTCTCCAGTGAAGCCATCCTGTCCTGGACTTTCTTTGTTGGGAGTTTCTAACTACAGCTTCAATCTCCTCACTGGATACAAGTCTGTTCAGAGTTTTAATTTCTTCATTATTCAATTCCAGTAGGTTATTTCATCTCTAATCATTTATCCATTTCTTCTAGGTTATCCAATTTTTTGGCATATAATTGTTCATAGTAGTGTCATAACTTATTTTATTTCCGTGACATTATTTGTAATGTCTCCTCTTTCATTTCTAACTTTAGCTATTTGAGTGTCCTCTCTTTTTCTCCATTAATCTAAATGTTTGTCAATTTTGTTGATTTCTTCAAAACCTAACTCTTAGTTTCATTGATTTTTTCTATTGTTTTCTGTCCTCTTTTCATTTATCTCTACTCTAAAATCCTTATTATTTACTTAACTCTGTTAATTTTGGGTTGAGTTTTTTCTTCTTTTTCTAGACCCTTGAGGTATAAGGATAGGTTGTTGATTTGAGATCTATTTTTTCAATGTTATCATCTATCACTATACATTTTTAATAGTGCTTTTACGACACCCATATGTTTTGGTATGTTGTGTTTTCATTTTCATTTGTCTCCAGATAGTTTCTAAATTCTCTTGTGATTTCTTCTTTGATTTATTAGTTGTATTGTTTAATTTCCACATATTTGTGGATTTTTCTGTGGTCAATGAGAAAGAATACATTGTATGATTTCAGTTTTATTCAATTTGTTAGGACTGTTTTGTGACATAACATATGGTCTGTTTTGGAAAAGGTTTCATGTATACTTGAGAACAATGTATATTTTGCTGATAGATGGAGTATTCTACAAATGTCTGGGTCCAAATGGGTTTAATTGGCTTACCGTGTTATTCAAGTCTTGTTTCCCTATTGATTTCCTATCTAGTTGTTCTATTCACTATTAAAAGTGGGGGTATCGACCTCTTATTCTTAATATGTTTCTATTTCTACTATTAGTTCTGTCAATATTCGCTTCAAATATTTGAGTTCTAATTTTAGTTACATATATATGTGTTTACAATTATTATATCTTCCTGATATACTGACCATTTTTTCATTATATAATGTCCTTTGTCTCTTGTGAGTTTTTGTCTTAAAGACTATTTTATCTATAAAAGTATGGCTATCCCTATTCTCTTTAGGTTCTTATTTGCATAAAATATTATTTCTCACCTGTTTGGGCAGTATAACAAAAATACCATAGACTGGGTGACCTAAATAACAAATATTTATTTCTCATAATTTTGGAGTTTGGGAAATTCAAGATCAAGCTGCTGGCAGATTAGGTTACTGGTGATGGCTAGTTTCCTGTCATAGCTGTTTTCTCATTGTGTCTACATATGATGGAAAAAGGGCAGGAGAGCCCTTTGGTGTCTCTTTTTTAAGGATGCTAATCCTATTCACGGGGTCTCTGCTTGACATAATAACCTTCCAAAGGTCCCACTTCTTAAAACCTTCTCTTTCATGATTAGGTTTTCAACATGAATTTTAAAGGGACAGAAATATTCAGATTATTACATACCTCTCCTTTTCAGCCTTTTGGTGTCCTAGATCTAAAGTGAATCTCTTATAGACAGCATGTAGTTGAATCTTATTTTTTTTAATCAACTCAGGAAATCCATGTCTTTTAATTAATGTACTTAATCAAGTTATATTTAAAGTAATTATGAATAGCAAACAACAATTATCATTTTTCCATTTGTTTTCTTTCTGTCTTAAAATTTTTTATTCTCTTTTCCTCTCTTGATGTTTCTCTTCATGTTTATATTTTTTGTAGTGATGTATTTTGATACTCCTTTCATTTCCCTTTATGTATACTCTATAGACAATAAATTGTATTATTGTATTGTATTTTAAATTTCCTTTACTAGGGAATTTTATATTTGGTATGGTTTTGTGTTGCTATTCATCATCCTTTCACTTCAACTTGTAGAAACCTCAGTGTTTCTTGTAAGGCAGATCCAGTGGTTATGAATTCCCTCAGCTTTGACTTATCTGAGAAAATCTTGATTTCTTATTCTTAAAGGACAGTTTTGGGGCACCTGGGTGGCTCAGTGGGTTAATCCTGTGCCTTTGGCTCAGGTCATGATCTCAGGGTCCTGGAATTGAGCCCCACATCAGGCTCTCTGCTCAGCAGAGAGCCTGCTTCCCCATCTCTCTCTGCCTGCCTCTCTGCCTACTTGTGATCTCTCTCTGTCAAATAAATGAAAAAAAATTTTTTTTAAAAAAAGGACAGTTTTGACAGATATAATATTCTTTCTTGGCAGTCTTTTTCTTTTAGTACTTTGAATACTTTATTCTATTCCTTTCTAGTTTGCAAGGTTTTTTGCTGAAAAATCTGATGATAGTTTAATGGGAATTCCCTTGTATGTGATTAATCACTTTTCTCCTACTGCTTTCAAGATTTTCTTTTTGTCTGTGGCTTCTGACAATTTAATTATGATATATTTGGTGTCAGTCTCATTACATTTATCCTAGACTTGCTTCTTTGAATTTATCAAATGTGTATGTACATTTCTTTACTTAGATTTGGGAAATTTGGAGCTATAGTCTTTGAACAATTTTTCTGCCCCTTTCTCTTTCTTCTTCTGGTATTCTCATAATGTAAATACTGTTCTGCTTGATGGTGGTGTTACATAGGTCCTTACATTCTTCATTTTTATTCATTCATTTTTTTCCCCCCTCTTGGATCAGTCTTTGAGTTTGTTGATTCTTTTTCTGTCTGGTCAAGTTTAATTTTGAGCTCCTCTGGTGAAGTTTTCAATTCAGGTAATGTTTTCTTCAGTTTCAGAATTTCTGTTTGATTCTTCTTCCAAGTTTCCATTGCATCATTAATAATCTCACTTTGTTTATGCATTGTTTTTCTGATTTCATTTAGAGGTATATCTATTCTGTGTTTTAATTCATTGAATATCCTTATGATGATAATTTTGAATTCTTTTTCTGGCAATTCATGTATCTCCGTTTCTTCAGGGTCTGTTTTGGAGATTTAATTTCTTCCTTTGAATGTGTTATGTTTTTCTGTTTCTTTATACGTCTTACTAGTTTTGTCGTTGGAAATTTGGCATTTGAAGGATCAGCCATTTCTCTCAGACTGGGTGGCTTTGTACAGGATGAGATTAACTATGTAGCCAGGCTAGAGATTATCTAGACCTCTCAAGTTTTTTCTGGATGTTTGTTCTTGGGCTATTAGAAAAGTTTGCTGGTGTCTACTTAGGAGTTCTGCCCAGTGCCTAAGATACGGCACCCTCCCCGATTTAGTAAATTACAATACTGGTGCTCCACCTAGTGTCTGTCCTTGGTACTACAGATTCTGGTTCATTGTTCATTGTCTATTTTGAGCTTCTCAAATCTGGCCATACACTTTTGTCAGTACTTGAATACTAACTGGTCCCTCGTGCTGCCTCCTTACAAGCCAGAACATTGGATATAAGTCTATTCCTTTTTCTCCCCAGACAGAATATGGGAGTTGGGGGTTTTTTCCCAATCGCATCAGTGATGCTTGTTTGGGGGAAGGCTCTGACAAGAAAGTTGAGAGTATCACAGATTTTCCTACTGAACTTGTGCAGTTGGCTTCACACTGCACAGATGCAGAATTATTTCAAATAATTTGTGGATTTCTCACAGAGATGTTCAGTTTGTTGTTGTTAAACTTATATATCCATGGGGTAAGGAAGATTGAATATTCCTATTTTGTAATCTTGTGGACATCACTCCTATCTCCATTTCTTAATTTCTGGTGTCAATAACATGATTCTTTTGAAATGACTAAAACCGGAAAATTTTCCTTTCTGTTCTATAATGTAAAGATAATAAATGATATTATAATATGTCAAAATTGGCTTTCCATGAAGAAAATATTGATAATTTTTTCTAATCTCTCTGGACAAATTTATTATTTTTGTCCTGTGAGCCTTGTTGTTCCCTTTACCAACCTAACAAAACTGACTTTGATACCCTTCCACCTTTGGTGTTTCATTCTTAGATGACTTCCTATATTTTATATAAGAATTCTTAGTTATTTCTAATAAGTTGTAGTATTTACAACTTTTCTCAAGCTCTTTCAACTTCATTGCAAGTTCCATATACAAGAAGGAAAGTACGCACAGTTTTCCAGCCATGGAAGGGCTGTATTGGGCCTTTTATCTCCTCCTCCAAGCACCTCATGTAAGACACATAGTAAGTTCTAGTTATACAACAGTTTAAAACACTTTTCAGCATCTTTGTAGCAGACACTGTTCTAAGCCCAGGGATAGGGGCACCTGGGTGGCTCAGTGCGTTAAAGCCTCCGCCTTCAGCTCAGGTCATGATCCCAGGGCCCTGGGATAGAGCCCCGCATTGGGCTCTCTGCTCAGTGGGGAGCCTGCTTCCTCCTCTCTCTCTGCCTGCCTCACTGCCTATTTGTGTTCTCTATCAAATAAATAAATAAATAAAATCTTAAAAAAAATTCTAAGCCCTGGGAATATAGCAGTGAACAAAACAGACAAAAAAAAAATCCTTCACTGATGAAAGTTATAGTGAGGGCAATGTATATTACATACATAAATAAAATATTGTGAGGGGGATATGGTATAATTTTAAATAGGATGGATAAGGAAAGCCTCACTCTGAAAGTTACATTGAGGAAAATCCTCAAGGATGTGAAGGAGTGAGTGATAGGGGAATAACTATGGGGAAGAGCTTTGCCTGCAAGAAGAAAAGCAAGAACAAAGAACCTGTGGCAAAATAATAAGCCTGGAATGCTCAAGATAAAACAAGAAGGCTCTTGTGGATGCAGAGCAATGAGCAAGAATAGAGTAACAGAAAATGAGATCAGAAAGGTAAAATGGAATATTTTTAGGGAAGGGATAATCAGGGGAGGACAGATCATTTAGAGCATTGTAGGCTATTGGAAAGACTAGATATTACTAAGAGTGAGATTGGAAAACAGGGAGCAGTGGCATAATCTAATTTTTATTTTGAAATAATTTTTGTAGTTACTGTGTTAGAGGAGACTGTAGGAGGGATGAGAGGAGAAGGAGAAAGATCTAATAAAAGGCTAATGTGATGATCTAGGTTAGACATGATGGTGGCTACCACTGGTGGTACAGGAGGTAATGAGAAAGACCTGTCTGAATCAGTTTGGGTTGCTATAAGAAAATACCACATATGAGGTTGCTTGAACAGAAATTTATTTCTCGGGACTGGAAATCTTGAGATCTGGGCACCAGCATAGTTGAGTTCTGGTGAGAATGTTCTTCCTCATTTTCAGATGGTTATAGTGTCCTCACAAAGCAGGGAGAGAGAAATAAGCCTTTTTAAGGACAGTAATCCTATCATGAGGGCTCTACCTTTATGACCTAATTCCCAAAGGACCTGTTTCCAAATATCATCACATTAGGGATTAGGGTTTCAACATATGAATTTGGTGGGGACACAAACATACAGTCCATAGCAGAATAATATTTTAATATTAGAAGTAAAAGGAATTTACTTATGGGTATAAATGTGGTCTTTAAAAAAGATGAATCAACACATTTTGTTAAAATGAGTTTGAAAATAAAATATCTATAACCACTAAATTTAAAGTTTTTTTTTTTTTTTTTTAGAATGTTGAATATACTGCTTTGTTGTTTTCATTTTTATTTGGACATCTCTAGTAATAGGTTTTGTTCTGTTTTTATTTTTTAAAAATTTTATTTATTTGAAAGAGAGAAAGAATGAGAACAAGCGAGCATGAGAGGGGGAAGGTCAGAGGGAGAAGCAGACCCGCTGCTAAGCAGGAAACCCAGTGCAGGACTCGATCCTGGGACTCTAGGATCATGATCTGAGTCGCTCAACCAACTGAGCCACCCAGGTGCCCAATAGTGAGGTTTTATAAATTTTTTAAAAAGTTCCATTTTCCAGCGGACTTCCTCGAAATGCCATCTTTGAGAATGTCTAGCCACTCCCTGCACAATCTATACGATCATGGGAGGGGATAAAGAATAGCTTATTTTTGGGCGCCTGGGTGGCTCAGTCAGTTAGGTGCTTGCCTTCGGTTCGGGTCATGGTCTCGCGGCCCTGGGATCGAGCCCGGCGTCGGGCTCTCTGCTCAGCGGGGAGCCTGCTTCCTTCTCTCTGCCTGCCTCTCTGCCTACTTGTGATCTCTGTCTGTCGGATGGATAGATAGAATCTTTAAAAAAAAAAAAATCTTAAAAAAATAGAATAGCTTATTTTTTTTTTAATTTTATTTATTTATTTGAGGAAGAGACAGTGAGAGAGAGCATGAGCGAGGAGAAGGTCAGAGAGAGAAGCAGACTCCCCGTGGAGCTGGGAGCCCGATGCGGGACTCCATCCCGGAACTCCAGGATCATGACCTGAGCCGAAGGCAGTCCTCCAACCAACTGAGCCACCCAGGCGTCCCTAAAGAATAGCTTATTATCATCACTATCTCAGGTCATTATCTAGCTTCTCAAAAATCAATTAGTAATGTAAAATGAAAAATAACAGCCTCGACTGCCCTGCTCTAATTATCTCATGTTGTAACCAAGTTCGAAAATGATGCTTTATCCATATAGTGATGATAACCTTAAAAGGACTAGGAAATACCAATTGGTATAGAGGAAAGTTGAGTATGATTTTAATGATTAAAATAATCTTTTTAAGTAAAGAAGATAAGTTATTTTTAATTCGGTTCATATATAAGCGCTATAGTCTTTTTATTGATCATTTTCTCTTTTCTTTCTGCTTTTTCTTAGATGTTTTTAATGGCCCTGTCATTCAGCTTTATGTGTAAGGCACTAGGTGGAGTCGTTATGAAAAGTTCCATCACTCAAATAGAAAGGAGATTTGACATATCATCTTCAGTTACTGGCTTAATTGATGGAAGCTTTGAAATCGGTAATTTTTATTTCTATTTTTATTATTAGCAACAAGATCTACAGAGGTAAAAACTGTTCATACAGCTCTACAGCACTGATTTTCAATCAGGAGTAAATTTGCCCCCCAGGGACAATTTGATGATATCTGATGTTATTTTTGATGGTCATAACTGAGGGGAGAGAAATTGTTATAGGCATCTAATAGTGGAGGCTGGGGGTGCCACTAAACATCCTACAGTGCATAGGATAACACCCATGACAAAGAATTATCTGGCCCAGAATGTCAATAATGCAGAGGTTGAGAAACCTTGATCTATACCAACTCATTGCTTGCAAACTAATGCTTTGCAGGGCTGTACCTTCCCTCTCTCAAGATGTCCTAGTAAAAAAAAAAAAAAAAAAAAAGGTTGGAGAGAGGATTATGATTCTGATGATTTGAGGAAAGAGGAACAGCTTTGAAGCAACCTCTGTTAGGTTTGTATTGTTTAACTGGGTATAAAATTTGGGATGAAAAGTGTTTTGTTTTTTAGAACATTGAATATATTGCTTTGTTGTCTTTGATCTGGATTTTTCTAATAACAGGGAGGTTTTATGTAATTATTGGATATTATTTTTCTCTTATTTTACGAAATGTTAGCTCATTACCTTGCCATCTCCCCTGCATAGATATTTTAAAATTTTTAAATAATATTCAAGTTTATTAAACAAATTTTTAAAAGTATTATAAAATGTTTAACTTTCATCAGCTTCAAGGTTTATGTTGCTCCCAATCTTTGTATATAACTGAGTCTGCTAACACCCCCTGAATTAATTTCACTCTGGATTCTCCGACATCAATTTCTTCTTACAAATTTTTCTTTGTTTCTTTTAACATTTCCTATGTTTCTTCTTGAGAATGACTAATGAAAACATCATCAATTTTGTCAGGTATCATTAAGCAGTCATTATCTGCAAGCATGACGTCCTCATAAGCATCTTCTAAATTTTAGAGTTGTTTCTTTTTCACTTCTTTCTTCCTTCAGCTCTGCCTGTATTCAGTGCAAATTTGTTTTTCTTTTATTGATCTTCAAAAATAACATTGACATCTTCTCAGCCCCCTTCTTCATGATGGCTGCCATATTAGGCCCTTTTTAGACTCTTCAGTGATTTGAAGGGACTCAAAATTATGTCTGTTGTATTAATTACAAATGAGTTTGCTGTTAACTTATTTTAAGACAGATTAGCTATTGAATATTTTTAAAAATAATTGTATAAAGAAAGACCCATTTATTTTTTTATAATGAACTCTTTTTATGACTAAGAGGTTATTATTCCCTGCATATCCTTTATTCTTCCACCTCTGAGATTTAGTGAAATCACCTAAAGTTTTAGTTTTGAACTATCGCTTTAAATTCTAATTCCGTATGTGTATCTTTTTATTGAGGAACAGATTCTTAATATTTTTGTTAAACTTTGTGCTATTTAACAGCAATTATGTGGGCATGGCTTTAGGTTTTACTAGTTTCTTTGCTTAACATTGTTAACTGAATCTTATAACTTAAGATCTCATCGTTAGTTTTTGTGAAGTGTATCTTCAAGTGGTTATTTTTTGCATGGGAAGAATTGAAAAAACATATTTTCCAAGCCCTTGCTTGTTGGAAAATGTATTTACTTTACCATTATATTCAAGTAATAACTTTTCTGATTATAGAATTAAATTTTTAAAATCTTTTTTCCTCAGAACACTTAAAACATTAACCTGGTTTATAATATTCAGTGTTACATATAAGAAACCATTATCTATGTCATTGTCACTCACCTCCTCTTTATCCCTGAATTTCAGAAATTATACCAACATATATCAGGTCTGTTTATTTTACATTAGTTAATGCTGGAGAAATATAGAAGTTTGTATCTGAAGGCTTAGGTCTTTCTTTAACTAACGGAATTCCCCCCCGCCCACTTTCTTATGTGTTTTCTTCTGAAACATGTATAAGATGAATATTAAATTTCCTCACAATTTTGTTCCTTTAACTTTTTCTGTCTAAAATCCTACTTTTTTGCTTATGTTCGTTCCATCAGTCTTCTCTGATACCATCTTCCATCTTATCCAGTCCCAAAATGTACATGGTTTAATAGTATTTTTAGTTTACAAAAATTCTTTATTGCTTTCTTATTTCTTGTCTGCCAGTTCTTATATTATAGATGCAACCTACCCTTTTACCTCTAGAGAGGCTAACTAGCTTCTTTTCAGGTTCTCCTCTTTTTAGTTTCTTTATTAATGGTCTCTCCACAGGTTAGTTTATCTGCCAGTTCATTTTGGTGCTGTTATTACATGCTTTTTTCCCTCCATCAAATGTTCAGTAATTCTTGGTTGTTGTCTATTTGTTATTATACATGTAGCTCCAGGTGAGTCAGGTTGGTCATTACTTCTTGACTTGGAATGCTCTTCTTCTCCTTTTTTAATCTAAATAACTTATGTCTACATTACATCTCAAGTGGCCTCTCCTCCAGGAAACTTTATTGTAACCCCTACATTTTCCTTTCTGTTGTCCATAGCACCTCTGTTCATCTACTTATTTTTATCACTGGCATATAAGTTTCTGGAGGACAAATATTATGGTTTATTCTCTTCTTTATATTTCTAGCTCCTAGCTCTATGGCAGGTACTTACTAGGAATTTAAAGAATGGTAGGAGTGAATTAATAAATGCTTGAATGAACACCTTTCTCTCAGGTCAGGAAGATTTTCTGCTTTTTTGTTTTCCAGTCAAAAACAATTCAGTCAACTCCCAATTCTTTAATAAAATTTTGCTTCATTAATAAGACCAAGTTATTCAGGTGCTTTATTTCCTATCTAAATTTCATTCTTCTTCTTCTTAACATCATATAAATTAATAGTGAGTAGTTTAATGTAAGTGCTTTCATCTTCTGAATTAAATTACATGATCTTTGGGGAAAAGCACCATGTCTTGTGCTCTATTCATATTCATTCTGGGGCTTTCCATTCTTTTGGACACAAAATTATACTGGCATTGTTTGTGATAGTGAATCATATCAAAATAATTTAATTCTCTTTTTAGGAAATTTGCTTGTGATTGTATTTGTGAGTTACTTTGGATCCAAACTACACAGACCAAAGATAATTGGAATTGGTTGCTTCATTATGGGAACTGGAAGTATTTTGACTGCTTTACCACATTTCTTTATGGGATAGTAAGTGTTAAACAGCTCTATGTCATTAATTATCATTTACTTATAGATTAAGCAATCATCTTCTGAGAAGAATACCCACGAAACATGTGTAGAAATGAAATATATTTTCTATGTTATAACTAACTTATTGCTTTATCAGCCATAACTTTTGTTGATTTTGAAATATGAATAGCATGAAGGAAGATATACAGTTTCCTAGGAAATAAATGCACTGTTGTGACTTTTTGGTATAACATATACTTCATGTCTTTGTCTATAAGATTTTATTTATAGTCAATAAAAGTTCATCACCTAACCCACTATCATTTCTGTTGAGAGTATTGTTCTTAAGGTCATGGTATATTTATGATTAGAGTCAGATACTAATGACAGAAAACCTAAAATGGTGATGGCTTAAATAAGATAGAAGCTTATTTTCTACATAAAAAAGTACTGTAGCCAGACCAGGCATGATGGATTCCTGCTTCTTTTTATTGTACTGCTCTGCCTTGCATGCCCTCAACCTCATGTTCCAAATTGTGACAATGTTGTTTCACGCAACAAGATAAAAGAATGGAAGAAGAACAAGAAGAAACAGTGCATGCTGGCTGGTGCTTAAGAAGTATTTTCAGTGTTTCAGAAGTACTTATAACTTCACATTGACCAGAACTTTGTTACATCTCACATTCAAATATCAAGACAATGGAATAACTAGACTTTATTCCAGATTGCCATGCTCCTAGCTAAAAATCCAAACTTCTATTACAATGGAAGGAGAGAAGAATGGATATTGAGAGACAATGAACTGTTTCTGCTAAAAATATTAATTACTTACTCATTGCCAAAGCCAACAGTCATGTCTTTTGGTTACCATAGTAATTCCCTCCCCACCTCCCTTTATTTGACCCTCATAAGTACTTTCTTCTTCCTGGTACTGCTTCTTTTTATTTTCATTGTATTATGTTCCTTGATTTATTTCCTATATTTGTGACTTTGTCATGCCCATTGTTTTATTCTGCTGCTGACACCATAATGTCAGTATCGCCTAAGCTCTCTCTTCAATCTTCTTCATTTTTCATTCTAGATTATTTGTATGAAGTATGTGCATTAAATGTAGCAATCACATATATTGACTTTTTCTTATACTCAAGTCTATATAATCAGTCACCTCATGGGTATCTCCTGCCTAACATCCGATAAGAATTTCCCATCTATATATTCAAAATCAAATTCATCACTGTGCCAAAACTGGCTGATTTTTTTACTTTTTCAATAATGACTCATTTAGCCACAAGGAACTGAAACCAAAGTCAAGGGGGCTCATTCTAGATTCTTTCATTATTTCAATACACATGGCAAGTGGTCACCAAATATTGCTTATCCTTCCTCCTACCTGTCAAAGTTGTTTCCTTCTTTCATCCCTATTGTTCCTAATCTTCTTGAAGCTTCCCACATCTCTGGCCTTGACTTCTTTGCCTATAATCTCAACTCCATTCTAACTCATATTCTATACTAAAATATTCATTTTAAAACACAAATCTAATTATTTTACTCCTGCTTAAAACTCCTAATTTCCTATAGCAGTGTTTTTCAAGTGTCAGATTCTGAACCGTGAGTGGACCAATAAATCAATTCAGATTATCAAAATCAACAATTTTTGAGAGTAGACAATAGAATAAGATAGAAGAATATACAATGTGAGAACAAACATTGTTCTGCAAAACTTTTATTTTGATTGTACATATATTTGTGAGTGTGTGTGCATATGTGTGCATATGTTGTGGTTGTGATGAAAAATGTATTTCTTACTGTTGGTCACAGTTGAAAATATTGAATGCCTCTTGCCTCTGGATTAATATCTAAACCCATTTACATATGTTTTCACTGTCTTTCTAGCTTCATCTAACCCTGCTCTCCGTGGTGGAGAACCACACTCTAGGTTTGTGGTTTTCCAAATGTGTCATAATATATTTTTGCACATGGTGTTTCTATAACCTTGAATAATATTCCTCCTTTGTCTACCTAATTAACTCCTATCCATTTTTTTTTGCTCTTATCCATTGCTAAGATTTATTTCACATGTCATCCTCATCATGAATTCTATAACCCACCACCTCTCCTACCTCCAAGGAAAGCTAATCATACCCTTTGCCTTTGTGACAACTCAGGACTTGTTATATTAAACTTACCACATGTTTTATTATATATGTTTATTTTGTAGAGTAAAAATACCCTGAGTACAAAAGCTGTGTATTTTATTTCTAGTTCTCTGGAGCTGAGCATAATGCCTGGCCCACAGTAGGTTGCCCTTGAGGGTCACAGGGCACCTCAGGATCTTTGGATCAGTATTTGTCCCTATTCCAGCTCCATCTCTGTTGTTATTAAGTTCTTCCTCATCAAACTGGACAAAAATTTTTTAAAACTGAGTTTTGTAGACTCAGAAAGTTGAGTGTATGTGAGAAGGAGGAGGGCATGAATATCTATGAAAGAAGACCAAACAGGTTATTGATTTTAAAAAATGTAGATGAGGGGTGCCTGGGAGGCTCAGTCTGTTAAGCATCTGCCTTTGGCTCAGGTTATGATCCCAGGGGCCTGGGATTAAGCACCCCCTCCCCAGTCAGGCTACTTGCTCAGTGGGGAGTCCACTTCTCCCTCTCCCTCTGCCCCTCCCCTTCTCCCCCTACCCCCTCTTGTGCTCTCTTATGTGCCCTCTCTCTCTCAAAAAAATACATAAATAAAATCTTTTTAAAAATGTAGATGAATTGGTATGTTTGTAGATTGAGTTGTAAAACGCTGTTCTAAAATTTAATAAGTGTTAATAGAAAGTTAATCAGGAAATGAGACCACTTTTGAAGATAATTCAAATGGATAGATAGACACAGTTAGAGGGGTTGTTTTTTGTTTTGTTTTTTGTTTTTTAAACAAAACCTGAAATCAAGGTATTTCATATCTTGAACAGATTATAAGCACTCCTAGAATGATAATCCACCTTTCCTGGGAAGTATTGAATAATATGTCTTAGTGGGCATTCCCATTTCATTTTTACCCATCACTTCCCCTAAAATTCAGTCTGGAAAATTGACAAAAAGGATTCTGATAATTTAGAGAAGAAAATTGTGCAATTAAAGTAAGAAAATTCCTCTGTATGTCTGGGAAAGTGTAACTATTCAGTAGATAAGCAAAATTTTAAATCTGGTGATATTTTACAGTTACAGGTATTCTAAAGAAACTCTTATTCATCCATCAGAAAATTTAACATCAAGCTTATCAACTTGTTCATTTGATCAAAATTTGTTACTCAATAGAACATCACCTGAGGTAGCAGGAAAAGGTAAGAATTGATAGTATCACTAATAAATATTTGAAAACTGGTCAACTTAATTATATCTGTAAAAATGATTATGATATTTATAAGCAAAAGTGATTAAAAATAGGAAAAACATTTACATCTTATGTATATAAGAAAAAACAATGTTAACATATAAAGAGCTTTTAAGAAGTAATAAGAAAAGAAGAATATTTCAGTAGGAAATTGGCAAAGAATATATGCATTTAAATTAGGGGAGTGGTATAAATACGTAAAAAATATAATTTTATGAAAAACACTAGTTATTATACCAATTAAAGATTTTTTTACCTATTGAGATACAAATTATGATTATAATTTTTTTACCTTTAGATGTTTCTACCTATTAGAAAAACATTAAATATAAAAAGATTTTCTACCTATTTTTATCAAAAATAAAAAGGAATGACATAGAGGTAAAGACATCTTATGCATTGCTGGGAGTATATAAGTTTCTAACTCTTTGAAAGTTAATTTTCAATATAATAAAGAACAAAAATATGCAATATGCTTAAATCAGCAATTCTACTTTTATTGACTTAGGAAAATAATCAGGAATGTACATAAGGATTTATTTATAATTATAGCCATGGTGTTCCTGTTTAACAAAATGGAAACTTAGAAATGTTTCATGAGGGGTGCCTGGATGGTTGAGTCAGTTAAGCTTCTGCCTTTAGCTCAGGCCATGATCCTGGAGCCCCTAGAATCTAGCCCCTCCTCAGGGTCCCTGCTCAGCAGGGAGTCAGCTTCTCCCTCTGCCCCTCATCTCACTCATGCTTGCTCTCTTTCTCTCAAATAATAAATAAGATCTTAAGAAAAATATTTCATGAGTAAAAAGTAAGGGATTGATTAAATAAATTACAAAACTTTTATTCAGCATACCGCCATACTGTCATTAAAATTCTGGTATAAAAGAAATCTTCAAACATGGGAAAATTGACATAATATGGTGTTAAGTATAAAAAAAGTACATTATAATATGAGTTGGACTTTTAAGTATATAATGTACATAAATATTATGCATATTTATATGTGAACTAAAAATGTGGAGGATGTAACAAACACAAGGAACTACTCTCTGTGTTTGGTGGGGTTATAGATAATTTTATTTTTACTTGTTTACTTTTTGCTTTTCTATATTTTCAAATTTTATAACATGAATATGAATCATTCTTACAATTAGAAAACAAAATCTTAAATGAAATAATTAAGGCATTAAAGTAGTTGAGTTACTAATAGGAATGCAAAAATTAATATTTAAAATAAAACACTATCTCGTCTACATAGGTTGTGAAAAGGAATCTGGGTCATATATATGGATATATGTACTCCTGGGTAATATGCTCCGTGGAATTGGGGAAACCCCCATAGCACCCTTGGGGATTTCTTACATTGATGATTTTGCTGAAGAAGGACATTCTTCTTTTTATTTAGGTAATGTACAGAAAATACTAGACTTTATGACTACTTTCCCTGCGTCTACCCTTGAAATAATAGTGTTCTTAACTTCATTCTTTTACTTACTAAAAAAATATTTTTAGACATGTATAATGTTACTTTCAAAAACATATTGAAAAAGAACCATGTGTTCTGGGCATCTGATAAAATTGTTTTATAATATTTTCAGGTACCTTGCATGCACTATCAATGGTTGGTCCAATCATTGGCTTTATACAGGGATCTCTGTTTGCTAAAATGTACGTGGATATTGGATATGTAGATCTCAGTAAGTATAATCAGAACAAGGTAACATAATAACGTTCTTCAAGTACAGGACACCATTCTTCCAAATATTGGATTCACTTTTTCAATAGCCCTTTGCTGACTATTTGTGTATGAAGTGTGAGCAAAATTAAAAAAAAAATAGCATCTCTGAATTGATGTAATATAGTTTACTTTTTTCATCTATGAAGGACAACAATCATTATTGCTCAGAATTTATTGCATTGCAAAATGATTTTTTGACTGGCTGCTTCTAATTCTTTATTCTAGACAATATCAGAATAACTCCTAAGGACTCTCGTTGGGTTGGTGCTTGGTGGCTTGGTTTCCTTGTGGCTGGAACATTATCTATTATGTCTTCTATACCGTTCTTCTTCCTGCCCCAAAATCTGGATAAATCACAGAAAGAAACATCTTTGGATTTGCTCAAAACAAATGAAGAAAGGACTCAAATGGCTAACGTGACCAATCATAGGCAGAATGTTAGTGAAAATATTACTGGTAAGTATTTCACATTTATAATCAATTTGGAATTATTAATTTCAGTGAAAGTAGATGAAACTATTTCTTAGTTACCATTGGATAGAAAGCTTAGTTCTGACAATATCTGATGGAAACCTTTAGAGATCTATAGAGAGAGGTGTTTCAAAGTCCATTATCATCCCTCTCTAAATAACTATATCTGGTTCTGTCTTGCTAGACTCTGATACTACTATTTTTTCTAAAAAAAATTCCTCCAATTTCTAACTTCTATTACAGTTGGCTAACCTGATTACAGATCCAGGTCACAAAATTCTTACCACAAACAGAAATTACAATTTCTTACACACCTGTTTGTAGGCACAAGTTGCTATACTATTATTGTCATAATGTCACCTGAAATGCAACATTATTATTCTCTTCCTCTCCTTGTACCATAAGAAAAGTGATTTATAATACTACCAGATTTACTGATACAGTACTTTATAGTAGAAAAGCTCTCTACTAGGAGTCAGATCTGAGTCCTGGTACTAAATTGAACTTTATAATTTTTTTAACTTTAGTCTTCTCATTTTTGTGAACTTTGAATTATGCTGTCTTTAAGGTAAATTTTTACTTAATAATTTTATTATTAACATACCAATATTAAGTGCTAACAAATAAGAGACATTGTATGTCTATTCACCTTGGTTTCTTGAGCATCTAGCATATTGCCTGGGACCCAGTTGAAAACCAAATATTTGTTACATGAAGGAATAAATGAATTAATGAAATATGCTGTTGTATGGTAGAGTGCTAAGAATAAATATGAAGTGAACTGAGCAAGTTGTAAAACAGCATGTATGCATGATTTCATTTTGGGGTAAAATAAACTGAGTAGATATTAATGTACATATGGGAAAATGAAGGAGAATATAAAAAATGGTTGACAGGAATGTAGGGTACTCTGACTTTTTATGTTACATGTTTAGGTAATTTTCAATCTTTTATAACTTTTATTACATTTATAAAATTAATATATTAATCTATATTTAAACTGTATTGTAATATCTTATTTTTATATTTTTATAGGTTTTTTCCAGTCCTTGAAAAGCATCCTTACCAACCCCCTCTATGTTATAGTACAGTTTTTGTCATTACTGCTAGCCAGTAGCCATATTGGTGCTATTACTTATGTCTTCAAATATATAGAGCAACAGTATGGTCAGTCAGCATCTGAGGCTAACATTTTGCTTGGTAAGACACATTATTTATATTCACTTGATAAGCTAAATACTACCAAGTAATTGAGCTTCAAGTGACATTTCTTTGTGAAGGTAATTTTATATTTTAGCAAACATAATTTCTAATTATTCTATTGCAAGGTTTATAAAATCTGTTGATCTCGTAACATCATCATTTCTCTGCATTTGAGGCTACCTCTCATGTTATTTTTGAGAAGATGAATTCCTAAAAGAAAGTTGTGTGTGAGTGGAACATTTAGCTATAGCATCTGCATAACTGATCTTATAAGGTTGAAATCCTGAGACAATTCCTTTTGTAATTTAATCATTATAATTTCGTAATTCATGCACTTTGAATAGGACTCAGCTACATACAAAAAAATTGGACAAAAGAAAAATCAACTTAAACACATCATTGATGTCTACATAATTCAAATAAGTATTGTATTTTAGGAGTTATTTTGTTATAATATCTATTTTCAATGACATATAAGAAAAGGTTTTGTTATATCATTCTTTCCTCACCCCCAGTATAATATGAGATTCTTGGGAGAGCAGTATGTTACCCTGTACAGTACTCAACACATTGTAGAAACTCAATAAATATTTGATAAATTGAACTGAATTTATCAAGTGGTATGTGAGTAGGTCATTAGTAAGCAAGAAAGTAATAATTTTGTTGGATACTTTTATTGAGCTTATGATAAAAATTTAAACTGTGAGAGTTAAGTTTGACTCCCAGGTCATGTTCCCAGCCTGAATTTGTTGTTGCCGTTAGAGGTATCTCCGCCCTTAATAGCTCTTGTAGAACAGTGACATGGAAAAATTATACCATAGATCAATCATTTTTAATACCATATTTAGTCCTGTTGATCATCACACGGCATAGGTACGTTTGGATACAGAAGAGGTATTAATTCTAGTAGTTAACTTTAAAGTGATGGGCAAATTTGGAATGAGTTTTTAAGGAATTGGAACTCTTCATTTTGAGGAGATGTAAAGGGTTTTATTTTTTATTTATTTTTTTACTTTTTTACTATGTTCAATTACCCAACATATAGTACATCACTAGTTTTGATATAGTGTTCAGCGTGTAAAGGATTTTAGATGGTAGGATGCAAGACTTACAGGCAGGAAGATGATAATTTTGTTGCTCTTTTCCAAAAAAAAAAAAAAAAAAAAGTCCCTCATAAAAACCATCGATTAATACATTCAGATATCCTAGTCACTTTTGCTATTGGGGAACCCAGATTCTCAGCATTGGCATCAAGAAATTATTTCTCTTTCTCCCGTGTAGTACACTGGTCTGCTACCTCCATCCAGGGCTATCGGCTTTCTACTTACGGAATAAGATGGGATGAATTTGGTTGATGCACTCTGTGTTTCCTTTATAAAGATATTTCAGAATAACCATATTTATATAATCACAATCTTTTTCTCTTTATTTCTAGGAACCATAACCTTACCAACTGTTGCAACTGGAATATTTATAGGAGGATATATTATTAAAAAATTCAAACTTACCTTGCTTGGAATTGCCAAATTTTCATTTTGTACCAGTGTATTGGCTTTCACATTTCAACTATTAAATTTTGCATTAATTTGTGAAAACAGATCAATTGCTGGCCTAACTTTGACCTATGATGGGTTTGTATATATCAATATATTAGTTGCAAAATGTATAAACTATCCAATGTGAAAGACTATAAGGAAAAGAGGGCAGATAGCAATCTTAGCTAAACTTTCTTTTGAGAGAAATTTCAATTTACAAAATCTTAAAATGTCCACTTCCTAAGATCTCAAAAAATTCTCCTTTTATTCCTAGAAGAAAACCTACAAAAGTTGTAATAATGATAGTTATCCTTTATGGGGTGCTATAATGAAGATAGGTACTTTTACCCCCATTTCATAGGTAGGGAGAGCAGAGCTTAGAGAGAACACAGATTACCTAACTAACACTGTTAAGATTCTGAGTTAAATTGGGGAGTTTAGAGTACAAAACTTTAAGTCTTAACTGCTACAATTTTGGATGCATCGTAAGAGGAATATAAATAACATTTCCCAAAAGTGATTGAGCAATTTTTATCTACCATTAATTTTAATGGCTAACAACTACCTTTATAAGAAAGCACTTCCTTATATTATACTGAATTCTCCTTTCCTGCAAGCTAATACTATTTATTCTGGTAATATTGTTATTAGCAGTAGAGTCAACAAATATCTTATACATAATTGTATGTCAGGCCATATAAAACATTTACTAATGTTATTATCATGTTTTTGAAGTATTCCTAGTACTATAGTTCTACCCCATATTAGGGGCAGGATTCTGGTATAGATTTTTTAATCACCTCTTGAATATAACCAATAATTTAAGCTTAGGAAGGTTCACATTCAGGCAACAAGGAAAGATCTTTGGATAACAGTTGAGTAACTATGATTGCTGCTTATTATTGGCTCTGAGCATTTATACTCTGGATCTTATAAGATTTCAGTTTGAACTTGTCAATTTTCCTCACATTTCTTTACCTTAACACCATCCTATTCTTGGAGACCTGTCAAACTAGTCTTGAATTATCTCTCAGCTTCCTTCAAATCCACCATTATCCACTCCAGTGAATACACAGTACTTTAGAACATTGAATTTTTGAGGTAAAAGAACCTTAAAGATCATGAAGCCCAAAACTCTTATATCTTCTTCATTTATTAGTTGAGAACCAGGGGAACTGACTTATTTGAAGTTATACAATGACTCCAAACTGATGCTGCATCACATCAGTAGTTTCAAGGGCTCCCAAGTTGTCAGACATGCTTTAGAGTGGCTTTAGAGCCAGTTGCCTAAAAACAAGTCTAGTAACCGGGCCATCTCTTCAAAAGAAAGCAGCTAGAGTTGTATGGGATTCTCTCCATTCAATAAAATTTTACCAAGTGCCTCCTTGAAGGTTAAAAAGATTTATAATAAGATCACTGCCTTCATGAAACTCATAGTTTAATGATAGCAAATTACAGAATTGATGTATTTAGCATTTATGAAGTGCTAGTAACAGGAGTAAGTTTTTGAAGTATGAATTAGTACAGAGGTTCTCAGAATGTGAGGGGTTCCTGAGACCTTACTGAAGCACATTCTAATTTTATTTTTAATAATAATCTAATCTAATCTATTTTTATAATAATACCAGGATGGTATTTGCCTTTTTCATTCTTTTTTTCTCATGAGTGTATAGTGATATTTTCTAAGGCTATAATAATGTGATGATAACATCAATCTGGTGGCTAATGATGTGTGCTTGTGTATTCTCATCTATTTTTTTTAAAGATTTTATTTATTTGACAGACAGATCACAAGTAGGTAGAGGCAGGCAGAGAGGGCGGGGGGAAGCAGGCTCCCTGCTGAGCAGAGAGCCTGATGTGAGGCTTGATCCTAGGACCCTGGGATCATGACCTGAGCTGAAGGCAGAGACTTTAACCCACTGAGCCACCCAGGCACCCCGTATTCTCATGTATCAAAAGAATTTTTTTTTTTTTTTTGAGAGAGAGCGAGCATGACCAGGGTAGGGAGGGGCAGAGAGAGAGAGAGAGAGAATCTCAAGCAGACTCCCTCTGAGCTCAGAGCCCAACATGGGGCTCAATCTCTCAACCCTGAGATCATGACCTGAGACGAAGTCAAGAGTTGGACACTTAAATGAGTGCACCACCTAGACACCTCCTGTATTAAAATTTTTTAGAATTAATTTCTGATTATATAGCTATCAGTGTCAATATGTATAACCCACTAGGACAAAAAACCTTTGAGGTCCCCAATACTTTTAGGAGTATGAAGGGCCACTGAGAACAAAAGGTTTGAGAACTGCCATATGAATTTTTCCCCCAATATCCCTATGTGGTTGATGTTATTATCTATGACTAACAAATGGCAAAGCTGATTTTAGGAAGAGTAGTCACAACACTCTGAAGTGGCAGAACTAATATGAGCTCAGGAATATCTCATGGCAATGTCTGGATTTGGTCATTAATCATTATGTTTAACATCTCCCAGTTGTATGTTCCCAAACAAAATTAGGTATTAGATGCATTTTAGTAAAATTATTGGTAATAGACTTTACGAATTTCTGAATCTCCTTCTTCATGTAAATTACTTCCTTATTCAAAGATAATTTATCAATTCTCAATTATTATCAAGGTTTTTTATGAATTTTTATGAATTTTAATCTATAATCAGAAAATTAATTATACAAATAATTCATTTTTTTAACTTTAGCCATATTATAAGATTATATTTTACAAATATAACTGTGTTTTACAGATAATCATTATAAAGTATGTTGTCATTTCATTTAAAAAGTGTATAGAGTTTTTCTAGTCTTTCTTAACTAATTTTATTATTCTTGATTTTTAAAAAAATTTATCCTTAGGGGTTCTGAAATTCTTATGTAGTTGAAATATAGATTTTAAAATTTGAATTAAATAACACAGATTCATGAGACTTTACAGTAAGCTGGGAAGAACTTTATTCTATCACCTTATTGAAGAGAAAACTGAGTCTCAGAAAAGTGAAGTGACTTATTTAATGAGTAATTTCTCAGTAGAATCACAAAGACCTCTCAGATAAATTTTATGGAACTTCTTTATGTCTGGGTAAGATAGGAGGTGTTAAGTTAATAAATAGTATATAAAAATGCCATTTTGACATTATCACTCATCAAATTTCACTGTCTCATTAAAGTCCAATTGTTTTCCTTATTTCTCACCTTCCCTCCTTCCTCCCTCTTCCTCTCTCTCTTTCCTAATGCCCTTCTCCTTTTCCTCCTTTCTCTTGGCTTTCCTTTCCTATCCTTCCCTTTCTCTCTTCTCCTCTCTTCCCTCCTCTTCTTTCTCTCTCTCTCTTTTTGATATGTGTCTACCTTATATTTCCAGAAATAATCCAGTGGCATCTCATATAAATGTACCACTTTCTTATTGCAACTCAGACTGCAATTGTGATGAAAGTCACTGGGAACCAGTCTGTGGAGACAATGGAATAACTTACCTGTCACCTTGTCTAGCAGGATGCAAATCTTCAAATGGCAATAAAAATTCTATGGTGAGTATTTGTTATTACTCTCTCTTCTCTCCTTGATCAACATCGTAGATTTGATTTAACAATTACTTATCAAATCTATAAGTAAGGTCTCTAGTAAAAAGAGAATAGACAAAGACTCCTAATATTGTCTGTCATTGTGATGGCTGTGCTGTTGTGTAAATGAAAGCCTCATGTAAAATCCTGCTCGAAACACAGATAGGTTTTCCTGTTGCTTAAATCTCATTTGAGATTATTCCCACTTTCCCTCCTTGAGTTTATGAGAACATGACCTTCTGGAATTTAAATGCATTTAGGACACGTAGGAAGCACCTCATTTTACTAATTAGATTAAATTAGAGGTACTTTATCCTTCGGAAATTAGGGGAAAGTTCTGATCCAACCACTTGTCAGTACTCCCTTCCTTTCCAGGACAATAATCTATATGCAATTTTGCATGTAGTTCTGACAAGTTTATCTTTAGGCTCACTGCACTTTCACTTTCCAAAAAATTAATCAAGACTTCATGCTCACTTTGACTGTCCAATTCTTGGCTTCGAATTTTGATTTCCCCAAGGGTAGCACTTCTATCCTAGATAATTTGGGCTTTTGCCTACCTGTTCCTAACATTTTCAACAGAAATGCCATTTCCTTCTTCACTCAAAATATTCCCTTTCATGCAAACTATGGGCTCTTCCTAATTCCCTGAGTTTATTTCCAGTAATTGGGGATCGGGTATCGTGTTCTCTATTCCACTTCCAACCTACTGAGTATCTCACAAAATTGAGGAGCCATATCCTGGGCCATTTTCTTATCACCAATATTAGTATAATCAGCTATGATCATTGCTCTCTACCACACAGTTCTGTCTTTGATTTTCAAACATTTTCTATCTTTTTCTTGTCCATAATGCTACTAATTGTATTGTTGAAGGGCACTGAGAACTTTTTTTTTTTAAGATTTTATTTATTCATTTGACAGACAGAGATCACAAGTGGGCAGAGAGGCAGGCAGAGAGAGAGGAGGAAGCAGGCTTCCTGTTGAGCAGAGAGCCCGATGTGGGGCTCGATCCCAGGACTGTGGGATCATGACCTGAGCTGAAGGCAGAGGCTTTAACCCACTGAGCCACCCAGGTGCCCCAGGCACTGAGAACTTTGAAGAATAAAGCATCTGGATTCTTTGAAGCCAGGCCATGAATTTGCACAAATGTGACCAAAGGACCGCACTTAAAAACTCATATCTTGGGGCCCCTGGGTGGCTCAGTGGGCTAAAGCCTCTGCCTTTGGCTCAGGTCATAATCCCAGGGTCCTGGGACCAAGCCCAGCATCGGGATCTCTGCTCAGCAGGGAGCTTGCTTCCTCCTCTCTCTCTCTGCCTGCCTCTCTGCCTACTTGTGATCTCTGTCTGTCAAATAAATAAATAAAATCTTAAAAAAAAAAAACCCATATCTTATATTCATGTGTCTAGTGCCTTTCACTGATAGTGCCCCATTTAATCCATGGTCCCACTTGGCACATTAGTGAAGGCCTGGAGGAGACATAATATTAGAATCCTAAAGAAAGCTCTGTGTACTATGGAGACATTTTTCTTAATACCAGCAATGACTATCCAATTTGAGGATTACTGTGGAGTTCTTTTACCAAATCCTTAGTAATAAATCAACCCTTCTTAATTGCTCAAAATTATGTCCTAGGTTTTATTTTATTTTTTATTTTTTTAAAAACAGTTTATTTATTTGACAGAGAGAGATCACAAGTAGGCAGAGAGGCAGGCAAAGAGAGAGGCGGAAGCAGGCTCCCTGCTGAGCAGAGAGCCCCATACGGGGCTTGATTCCAGGACCCTGAGCCCATGACCCTGAGCCCATGACCCTGAGACGGTGACCTGAGCCAAAGGCAGAGGTTTAACCCACTGAGCCACCCAGGCGCCCCTGTCCTTGGTTTTATTGGTCAGCAGGCTTGATACATAAAGGATTTGTCCATATTTTTCCAAGTGAAAAAGTAAAGCTTGATTATCAGCTGAGTATGGGTTCAAATACTTCTCCAATTCTTCCTTCAGTAATAAAATACTGATAGGTTTAAGCTTCCCTTAAACCTTAGTTTAGCCTAGGGCGCCTGGGTGGCTCAGTTGTTAAGCCTCTGCCTTCACCTCAGATTATGATGCTGGTGTCCTGGGATCTAGTCCCACATTGGGCTCCTTGTTCAGCTGAAGCCTGCTTCTCCCTCTCCCACTTCCCCCTGCTTGTGTTCTCTCTCTTGCTGTGTCTCCCTCTGTCAAATAAATAAATAAAATCTTAAAAAAGAAAAAAGAAAACCTTAGTTTAGCCTAGACTCAAAACAGAATTTATTAAAACTACCACCTATCTAAATAAACTGCCTGACAAATTAAATCTCTAAAATTATTTGTTCCTAAGTTTTCCCTTTCTGTGATCTGCCCCTTAGGGTATTCTGTTGTGTTGTACCTCTCTGGTAATAACATCATATATCCTATAATCTGTCACTATGCTCTTGGATGTTGTTTTTGTGGACCAAAGTAGGATTCTAGTACCTCTGCCTAGCTCCTATTCCCCTAGACTCTGACCCATTCTAATGGGTAGCTCTAGTGCCAGGTTTTGTCCCCCACAAAACTCTCTTTTCTGGATTCTTTTAGTAATCCTTCCCTTCCCTTCTCTTCCTGCTCCTGACACTTAGTAGCATTGTTAAAAACAGTACCTAGGTGTTTTATAGAAAGTACAAATGAGAGGGAGAAAAATTTATTAAAAAAAACATGTATTAATGAGAAATTATATACAGTGTTTCAAACATTAATTTTTTTCTATCTTTTCCTAATTTTTAATTTAGGTATAAATTAAATGTTAATAGTGAATTGAATTTGTTGTTGTTGTTGTTTAGAGAGGAATCCAGGAACTTTTTGCCTTTTAACTATTAAACAACTGTATTTTCGGAATACTTTCTTTAAGCATTGTAAATAATTTAGCTTGAATGGATGAGACTTCTTTAAATATAATGAAATGTATTTATAGCCAGCCATATCTTCTAAATATATTCTGCAATATTTCAAAAACTATTTTTTAGGTGTTTTATAACTGTAGTTGTGTGGAAGTAACTGGTGTTCAGAACAAAAATAATTCAGTGACTTTGGGTGAATGCCCAAGAGACAGTCAATGTACAAAAAAATTTTATATCTATTTACTGGTGCAAGTCGTGAATTATTTTTTCTCTTCATTGGGAAGCACCGCAACTATCATGCTGATTTTTAAGTAAGTATGACATTTTAAAAAACATTTTTATTTATATTAGACTATCAATACACCTAATAATGTACATATTTTCCATAATATATTTGGAAGAAAAATTTGTATTTTGTTCTTTATCTTAATAAGTCTTAGCTTTTCAGTTTAGGATCTCTTGCAGGGTAAAAGAGGGTTTTAGAGATCATTGTTTCATTAGTGTCATTTATATTTATTTTTAATGACATTATACACTTATAATGTCATTTATGTTTTAGAGATCATGGTTTCATTAATGTCTTTTATAATATCATTAATAAGGTTACATTAAACATTACCCTTGTCAAAAACATATACTAATCTCTCACCAGCCTTTGATTTTATTGAAAGAAAACTTCTGTGAAGCAGACTGTAGAATAAAAATATAAACCTCAGCCTATTAATAATTTTCCAATGCTTACATCATAAGGCTGTTATTAAAATTAGACTAAGCGTTAGTGATAATAGTCATGATTCCATCTATTCATTTTGTGTGTCAGGCACGATTATAGGTGTGTGATAATAGTCACTGATTCAATCTATTCATTTTGTGTGTCAGGCACGATGATAGGTGCGTGATAATAGTCACTGATTCAATCTATTCATTTTGTGTGTCAGGCACGATTATAGGTGCGTGATAATAGTCACTGATTCAATCTATCCATTTTGTGTGTCAGGCACGATGATAGGTGCTAAGGACAGAACTGTGAGCAAAGTGATGAAGTTCTTGCTTTCACTACCTTCCAGGGGTGGTGAGGGATGAGGGACTGGTCAGGGTAGAAGAGAAGAAACAATAAATAAATAAGCAAGTAAGTATGTAAAATAGAAGTGTTAAGGATTAGGAAGAAAAATAAATCAGCTTAAGAATATAAGGGGGGGCAAATAAATGGTACTAATTGAGATATTGTGCATTGGAAGTCATTTGATAAGAGACCTGAAAAAAAGCGAGTGTGCGAGCAATGCTGACGTGGGGACAGGTGAAGAGCCTGGTCCAGAAAATACACACCCTGTGGGGCACGGTAACAACTTTGGAGTTTATTCTAATTGTACTGAGAAGCCAACAGAGACATTTGAGCATTAGAATTATACAACTGACTTATCCAATTAGAAGATCACTCTGGCTTTGGAGTGGAGAAAAAGTTTTTGGTATGCAAGAATGGAAACAGGGAGGAGAGAATGCTGTGATAGTTCTTCAAAGGATGGCCGTTTGCTTGAGGATTGTGATGGTAAAGAAAATAGAAAGTGTTATGAATCTCAGTCTTTGTTCTGTTTTTCAGGCAAAGTCAATAGGATTTGCTAATGGATTGAATGTGGCATGTAAGAAAGAAAGTTTAAGGATGATCCCAAGGTTTTAGCCCGACTGTGAGAAGATGGTATTACTGTTGAACAAACTAGTGAGACTAGGGAAGGGTAATTTGGAGAAAGTGGAGAAGTAAGACTTTGTTCTATCCCTGTAAATCTGAGATGCTTATGGAGAAATATTAGAGGTGGAGACATAAATTTTGGAATCAGCAACATACAGAAGCTATTTAAATCCATGGCACTTTTGAGATCTTCTAAGGACTGAGTAAAGATAGAAACAAGATTTCAGAATCAAGGTTCAGGCACTCCATCTCCAGAAACCAAGAAGAGGAGGAGAATCTATTGAAGAAAACTGAGAAGGAGGTCCCATGAGGTTGGAGAAAAACCAAGAGCGCGAGTCGTGGAAGTTAAGGGTTAGGAAGACATCACTGGATTTCATTTTGTGCTTGTCACTGATAGCCTTAACAAAAATAATGCATAAAGATGGGGGTGGGGGAGGGGGGAGAAAGCTACTTTGCAAAGGATCAAGAGAAACTGCAAGAAGGGGAAGTGCAGATACTCAATAGGAAAATTATTTTTATGAGTAGTGTTATAAAAAGAAGCAGAGAAAAGGTATGGTAAGTTACCACGGGTGTGGCCTCAAGATTTCTGTTTATACTAGATATTATAGCATGCTTATGCGCTGATGAGAATTATCCAGTAGAGAGGAAGGTGATGATAGTGTAGGAAAGAGAGGGAACGATTAAAGGGGGAACAATTAAAAGGGATATAACAAGTACACAGAGTTTACTCTGTAATAGAAAGGAGTGTCTTGGGGCACCTGGGTAGCTCAGTGGGTTAAGCCTCTGCCTTCGGCTCAGGTCATGATCTCAGGGTCCTGGGACTGAGCCCTGCATCAGGCTCTCTGCTCAGCAGGGAGTCTGCTTCCTCTCTTTCTCCTGCCTCTCTGCCTGCTTGTGATCTCTCTCTGCCAAATAAATAAATAAAATCTTAAAAAAAAAAAAAGGAAGGGGATGTCTTCTACGTGGTAAAAATAAAATGATAGGTAGCTTTAGTCATGCAAAGCTATTGAAATTTTGTTCTGATTGCTTCTAATTTTTCTGTTAAATAAAAAGCAAGGTAATCAGCTAAGAGGAAGGAGGAATAAGAGGCTTCAGATGAGATCAGGAAATGGGAACTAGTCATCTTAAAGGCTGGGAGAATAAACTGGAAAGATAAACTAGTAAAATACAGTAGGATTGTACTGGAGGCCCTGAGTGTTTGTGTTTCAAATGAGCTTAGTCAGAGTATTTGAATGATTTCCTCCAGCCAGCAGTTCTCTAGGTATAGGTGCAGAAAAGGTGGGGGTTGTATGAAAGCATTTTTGCTTGCCTGGGACAGTAAGGCATGGGAAGGACAGGAAAGTCCAGAGCCTATGAAAGGAATGATTATATCTTGGAGAGAACATGGTGAGAAAACTGAGGACATGAAAATGGAGATGACCTGGCACAAAGTAGGAGTTGGCAAGGGCCTGAAGAGCCCTGTGGGCCTGAGGCTTATTGGAGAGAGTGAGTTTAAAAGTTGAGAGGTGCTTCCGGTGGGTGAGTGTGTGCTCAAAACTGAGGATTAGGGAAGGTGTACTGATTAGCATGACCATAGGTGAGGTAAGACCAAAGGAGTGAAGAGGTCAAGAAACCCAGAGGCCAGATCATTGGAGGATGGTCTACGTGGATTATTATAATTAGGAAAAGTGGCAGCTGTAGTTTTGGAAAAAAATGACAGAGAGTCTAGTACTAAAATCTCCAAAGAATGATCACAAGGAATGTGATGAAGATACTAGTATCTGTAGTTACAGAATCTATAGGCAGGAGGAGGTTAGGGAATGATATATTAGGATAGCACACCACTTGAGGGGAGTTAGAAGTTTTTCAGAGGGGGCACTAGGGTCTGGAGGTGTTTAAAAGAAAAAGAGCAACAAGGACATCTACACTGAGGCCCAGTAAGATTGCAGAGAAAACCAGCCCTTTAAGAGTTGTATGGAAAGAGCACCATCAGGGGGCAGCCAGGCTTCATTAGAATAAGAAAGTGAATGGGTTCTTAAGAACTCAGGATCTAAGGATTTTGCCGGTAACAGGGAGCACAAGGGAAGTTTGAGTGATATAAAAGGAGCCGGAGACTGGGTGTGATTAAAGAATGATCTAAATCATGTGGGGGTGAGAGCCCAGCAACCCAGGAATATGAAAACCAGCGCCAGTGCTAAAAGAGGTTACATGACTTCTCCAAGTCACTCAGTCAATATGAAACACCATTTATCTCTTTATTCAAGAAGAACTAGCATGAAGTATCTCAGGGGCCGATTGGCAAATGTTTGTTGAATGACTACATCTACTTTTTTCTGTGAACAAATACAGTCATCCAAACAGCTCAAGGAAAAACAACCATCACCTTTGTATCACTTAATCAAATATTTCAAAAAAGACAAGGTCTTTGAGCTTCCCCCCTATCCTGCCACTGCTGCTGGATAATTCGTCTCATATGATGTGTTTTAAGCTATCACAGGAATATCACAGAATGACATGATAGTGTCATCATCTTATTGAACACAGAACAGTGGAATTATGGAAACAAATTTCCAAATGCAAGTGAGTTAATTTCTAAGAGAGGATACAAATGTGCTTGCTCCCTTTAAAACGACTTTAAATACACTAGACACTAGAATACAAGTAACTTTTTTGACCCTCCTGGTTATATTACATAGTTCATGAGTCATATTAGTGAACTTTGTTGTTAGTAGCAATGGCAGAAATAAGATGGTAAAAAAGTTCTCATACCAAGATCTTAATACAGGGATCCCTGTAGCATATGGCCCTTGTCAACTGAATGGGTCACATGAGAACTGCTTCTTCATAAGCATAATAAAGTCTGTTCCCACCACACACTTATAGAATTTCAAAGGATCAAGTGTGAAAATGTTAAACCGTCTTGAAATCTCAACATGCTGAATAAATAAAAGAATAATAATTATTACTCAGCTCTTTGCCTTTTAAAACAACTGAAAATAAAACTTGAAATAATGTTAGCCATTCACTTGAAGGTTTTCATCTGATCATGAAAAACAATGTCACTGAGAAATGTTTTGATACTGAACTTGGTTTGGTATTTTGGAGATGGTTAATGTGCCTTTGCCTTTATCTTATTTCAGAACTGTTCAACCTGAACTGAAATCCCTTGCAGTGGGTTTCCATTCACTAACTATACGAGCATTAGGTATGTTAAATATACAGATTAAAAATTTAAGATATACATTTTCGCATCAAAGCTCACAACTGGATGTAATTAATTTCCAGTCACAAGAAATTTTTAAAGGTGTAATTAAAAATAATTGTTGTTTTGGTGATAAAAAATAATGAGACAGAAGAAATCTAAGTAACTTAAAAGAGACGTTGATCATTAATTCTAGCCGAAGTCTATCTTAACTAGAACAAAAAGTCATAATATTTGTTTTACGCTCTTTCTAACACAAAGATAGGTATTGTTCAAAGTTTTTCTACTTTCAGACTTAGGAATATTACTTCCCATAGGCAGAGTGGAGGGCCTTCCACATAAGGAGGGTAACGCCCAAAACAGCTTGGAAGGCCTGGGAACCCAGTCATGCTGAGACTGCGTGATATAAGAGGACTTTTTGTTGCTCTGCTTCCCACTGCCCACTTCTCTAAGGCTGGGGAAGCTAGCTGATCTTTATCAGAAGTGAAAAATGCAAGAGGAAATGGGAACTAAACTTGTAGGTAGGACTGAGCATCTTGGACTAAGGGAGTGCTCTGAATGAAAGCAAGCCCGAGATATTGTGCTTTTTGTTGTTTAAGAGTACGGCCTTAGACTTCAGAAGCAAGAGTTCTATTTCTAAATATTCAAATGAGGTGATTAGCACAAGATTTAGGAAATCATCCTTTTCCCCTTATCCCTTTTATACCACAGAGATTTCTGTGGTATAAAACTTGCCATTTATACCACAGAGATTTCTGTTGTTAGCTCTACAACTGCTGACCTCACTCCTGTGTGTGCCTTTGTAAGATGTATTAACAATAATATGCTTGCTCCTGGGAAGTAGGAAAAGAGCCTCATTCATCTAGGGATTGGGATAGAAGACTGACCATGGCCTGGAGGCAACCACGAATGGCAGAAGGAAAAGGAAGTGGGAGGGGTCAATCCCTGGGATCCTTGCAAGCAAAAGAAAGAAGCATAACTCTTTGGCTAAGTGCAATGGAGAAGTTGTCCAAGTATATTTGGGGAGAAGGCCACAGATCCTCAAAGGTCAAAAGAGGAAATATAAAGGGCTTGGAGAGAAGATGGGGGTGCTGCACGATTACCCTCTAGTTCTCATCCCAGCCTTCTCTTCTATCCTTCTCTGCTCTTGCATTTCTGTCTGTCCTGGCAGCTTCCTGCCTCCAGATACAATGGAGATACCTCTCTCCTAGAAGCTAGGCCACCGAAGCTAGCAGAGGAACGTAGAATGTGGGAATCTAGGACTCCCCTTTAGATGATGAAATAAGATGAGCTTAGTGGAAATTCTTCTAGTGACATAAAAGAGAACAAAGGGAATTTTGCAATCCTAAATGTGAGCTTACTGTTTTGATATGTCCAATATATGGCACAGTAGAACCTAACTACTTTTTGGAAAAAATACTTCCTGAGTAGTAGTTCAATTCACAAAAAGCTGTCTTTAATACAACACATGTGTAAGTTGTGGGAGGTCTATAGAGCATATTAAACTGAAAAGGATATTTGGAAAATAGATTATTTGAAGTTTCAAAATTCCAGTAATGACTAAAGACCAAGCTGGCTACCTAAAACATTTAATGAAAAGTTTGGCCAAACCAGTGGCATTGTATGGGAGAAATAAATTATTGGCATGTATTTTTCATTTTTAAAATGGTGGCTGTATTTTGTGGAAAGCTGTAAATTTCTCACACGTTTTCTTACTACCAGTTTTTCTCAGGTATGTTTGGCCCCAGACACCAGTCTTTTGTCATCCCAGATTTCTCTTTCTTAGAAAAATGAGATTTAGAAATAAATGGAATCAATACAGTTTTGAAATATAAATCACAACCATTTTTATGTAACAAAATAAAAATTGAAAATCACTCATCAAAATACAAAAAGAACAAAGTAAAATCATGACCATTTCAGATCTACCATATGGAATATAGATCTCTACCAGCATGTCTCTAAAATTTTGGTCAAATTAACAATACTTAGAACTAGGAGTGTATCTCAGAGTTTATTAAAATAGCAGTAAGCAGATGGGTGCTTCTGCTGTAAGACAACATCTGTGTTTCTAAAAAAGGCTTGCATTCTGAAAAATCATTCACTACAGATAAAAATTGGCTTAGGCACAGACCACCAGACACCAGGTACTGTGATCAGAACAGAAGCAAAATTCAGCCACAGGCCCTAAGTTGGACAGCCTACACTGCTTTGGTGAAGTATTAAAAATACATACAATTAATGTAGAGAAAATGCAAGATTGTGACAAAGTGGAGCTCTGAGCCAAGAAAGAAGGACAACATGTCAAGGGCCCAGTATTCTGTGAAACTGGGCCTGTACTTTTCAAGGGAGGAAGTGCTAGCTTTCTTAAAACTGGGGTTGAAAACTCTCCTGACTTTGCAATAGTTGCGCTGAGAGGTCTTTCCTTTCTCTGAGAAGTTACAATTCTACTCCCACACTTTTCAGCTCTCCTTGCCTAGGAAAATTATATATGAACCAACATAACTTCTGTACTGACAACATTCTCCTTCTCGCCAGTTAGGCTTAAGTTAGTTGGTAATAATAAGAGGAACAGAGCATACGGGCATTTAATGTTCCCTCTTCTCTTCCCTCTGTGTGTCAGCAGGGTGAGGCATATAGCAGATATCTATGCTATTATATGTGATTTGAGACTTTGAGATTCCTAACAGTTTCAATCCTTGAGTAAATTTACATCAAAACAATGGACGCATGCTCCAAAATTTTCAACTTTTACTTAATCTAAAATGTATCAATGAAAAATATCACCCAGTTATGTTTGAAACCATTCCTTGGATTGGCCTTTTCTCATCATGTTGCAGGAGGAATTCCAGCTCCTATATATTTTGGGGCTCTGATTGATAGAGCATGTATGAAGTGGTCAACCAGCAGCTGTGGGAAGCGAGGGTCTTGCAGGATATATGATTCCACATTATATGGGTAAGTTGTCATAAATATTTTTATTAATTGATTTTTCCTTTGACTATATTAATTCCCAAACAATGAAAGGTCATTTTCAGTATAATAATAATTACAGCCATCCTTTAATGAATTTTGCATTCAGTATTTTATCAGGCAACATGGTATCTCATTTTAATAGTCGGAAACTGCAGGAGATGAATGATTTTCTCCTTTTTCCTTAAATATGAAGAAACAAAGACTCAAGAGAATGAGTAACTTGTTCAAAATCATACAGCTAATAAGAGAAAGGTCTGGGATTTGTACTAAAATTTGTTTTGTTTCTAAAATCTCTCCTAATACTAAAAAAACCTATATTAAATGCTGTTCTGGCTTCTCTAAGAAGAAACAAACTGATGCTGGGGCTCTGGTAATATGTCAGTGGGAAAAAAAGAAAAAAAAAGTTTCTATATTGTTCTGTTCATAGGGAAATAACTGGATTGAGAAAATAAATAGTTGCAGGAGTACCTTAGCCTTAAAAAAATTAGAGGTTATTCAAACACACTAATTTACAATATGAAACTATGAGTATTAAAAAATTGTGGTAGAAATATATTTAATTATCTAGGAAGTAGGAATGTGTTTCTCAGTAAGACCCACACCCCTAAAACCATAGTAGAAAAAAAATGATTAAATATTTTTAAATCTCTGTGTCACAAAACTTGAGCAAAGTTCAAAGACAAAAGATAAACTGGAAAAAGAACTTGTAACTTACAACCAGACACAAGGCAAATGTTCTGAATATATAAAGAGCTCTTAAAAAGAATAAACATTACCAATGCTGGCAAGGATGTGGAACAACAGGAAATCATATTCAGTGCTGGTGGAAATGCAAAATGATTTAGTCACTTTGGAAGAGTCTGAGTTTGTTATAAAGCTAAACATAGGCTTGTTATGTGGTCAAGTAATTGTGTTCTTGGTGTTTACCCAAATAAGCTGAAAACATGCCCACTCAAAATCTGCACATGAATGTTTATAGCAGCTTTATTCATAATTGTAAAAAAAAAAAAAATGAAGCAACTAAGATGGTCTTCCATGGTACATGGAAAAACAAACTGTGATACATTCATACAACAGAATACTCTTCAGCAATAAAAAGAAATGAGTATCAAGCTACAGAAAGATAAGGCAGAATCTCAAGTGCACATTGCTACGTAAAAGAAGGCAGTCTGAAAAAGCTAAATATTGTATGATTCCAACTAGGTGATTTTCTGTCATAAAGTTGGTACCATTCCAACCAGCTACAAATAACTAACACTCCTAGAACTCTTAATACTTTGAAGTTCTCTTATGGCCCTTATCAGTTCCTTTTGGTCAATTGTGTTCATTGCCTAAAGTACTTACTTTGCAAGTAATTACCTAAAGATCATCTGAAGTGGAATTTTTAAAATTTTTAAAAACAGCCGTGAATTCCCCAATAAAGAAACAGTGAAAATGATAGTCACTTTATGATTTTTTTGGATTTAATATTTTGTAATAACTGGATAACTGTTCATTAGTTTTATCTAACAAAGACAAATAATAATAAATTCCTACTGCAAGGAATTGAAACCTACATTATGACATCAATCCTAAATCTAAACCCACTTTATTCAAGTTTTCTCAGCAACAGTCACATAACTAAAAGTGCATGGTAATTTTTCTATTTTCAATGGAAACTCTGAAAAGTTTAACATTGGGGTAGAACTACTTGACATAACCCCAAAATGAGACAAATGTTATTGATATTTTAAAATATTTCTTTTGTTATTTTTGGTACACCACAACATTATGTTGTCATTTTAAAAGATTTAAGCCTAAACAATTCAAAATTATATAATCCCATTTACCTTCAATTAAACCTAATAATTTTTCAAGGTTTTTGTGCCTAAAGCTTTTCTACATTTAATTAACAATGTCATTAGGCCAGTGAGTGCTTCCTAAGCTACTAGGTCAGTGGTTATCAATCTTTCTTGTTCTTTATTTTATTTATTTATTTTTTTTTTTAAAGATTTTATTTATTTATTTGACAGAGAGAGATCACAAGTAGACAGAGAGGCAGGCAGAGAGAGAGAGAGAGAGAGGGAAGCAGGCTCCCTGCTGAGCAGAGAGCCCGATGCGGGACTCGATCCCAGGACCCTGAGATCATGACCTGAGCCGAAGGCAGCGGCTCAACCCACTCAGCCACCCAGGCGCCC
>NW_019154091.1:46551030-46677440 GCF_002288905.1 Enhydra lutris kenyoni
GATGACAGAGAGAGATCACAAGTAGACAGAGAGGCAGGCAGAGAGAGAGAGAGAGAGAGGGAAGCAGGCTCCCTGCTGAGCAGAGAGCCCGATGCGGGACTCGATCCCAGGACCCTGAGATCATGACCTGAGCCGAAGGCAGCGGCTCAACCCACTGAGCCACCCAGGCGCCCTTTCTTGTTCTTTATAATCACCTGAAGAGCTTTAAAAAATACAAATTTCTGTGTCCATCTTCAGAAATTTTTCTTTAATTGGTCAGGGGCTGTGTGCCCTGGGCATGGGATTTCTAAAATCTCCTTGGATGATTTTAATATGCAATCTAAGCTAAGAATCACAAGATTTGACCATGTGTGCTAGGTAATTTAATATAGTTTCACTAGAACTTCCAGTAGTCCACGAGACAGCTGCTGTGGACTGTATTTAGCCTATAAACTAAATTTTGGTTCCTATCTAAATGAATTCACTTTGGTGATCTCACAGTCAATTCCTTTATAATCCATTTCCATTACACATGAACTGATCTGCCTTTGAGAAAGTTAAACATCCGAAATATACCTTACTTTTATGGAAAGCATTTGGGTAGATTGTTAATCACCCTTAGTTTCTGTGGCTTAATATTCCTTTTAAAATAATTTAAATTTTCTATCTGTGTCAATAAAAAAAACACTAGAATTTCTGCCTTAGTATCGTTATGTATAATTTCAAACATCATTTTTTTATCTTTTAAGGTCTTCTGCATACTGGAGAGAAACACTGTAAATTGTTCCAAATACTTTAACGTGAAAATTGACTTTCTTCTCTTTTCACAGAAATACCTTCATGGGCTTGATGGAGAGCTTAAGATTCTTAGCACTTATTTTATTTGTTGTATTAATTTCCACTATGAAGAAAATATATCAAGGAAAAGATACCAAGGCATCAGAAAATGGAAGAAAAGATACAAATGAAGCAAACTTAGAATCCTTAAATAATGATGGATATTTTGTACCTTCTTCCAGAGCAGACAATGAAACACATATGTAAGGGGAGAGAAAAAAAATTAGGTTGTTGTATTTCAAACAACATTGTGTGAATTTAGTAGGATGGTATTTTGAGCAGTTCTTGGTCTTTCACTAATAGTTCTCCCACCCTTATGATGGTACAGTGAATCACCTGTGAATTTGTAATAATAAACAGACTGTAAATGAAAAGGAATGAGAGCATGCATTGCTTAGGATATGGCTGTGCATTTGAGGTGAAGATTAGGACACATGTTCCATACAAATTTAAAGTGAGAAGTATGGTCAGTATATAATAAAAGAAAAAAATATTTGCTCTGGTAATTATAACTCAATAAAACCAGTGATTAAAAAATGGAGAGGAAAAGGGAGGAGAGAAATTAATAAACTAAATAAGGAGAGAAGCCCAATAGCTTTTTAAAAGCCAGTTTGGCCCCCGTAACTCAAGCATGAAGTTAGTATGATAGAACCACTATACTATCATAACATCTGTCATTCATGTATTAAGTCATATATTTCACAGACCTTATTAATTTATAATTTGAAATTGCATTCAACTAGGAGCCCATCATGCATCTTCTTCCAACCTTCCATTAAAATACTGCTGGAGAAATAGAGATATTTTAGAATTTGCAAGCTATGACTGCTGAACAACATATTACGGAATGTATTAAGTTTCTTTTAGGACCATGGAAGTGGATTAAGGGAACACATTTACTTGAGAAAGCAAAGCTCACTTAAAGGATGTGTCTTCATTTCATTTGTCTGTTCCTGGAAGACATGGAGTCTGTACCAGATAATTTACCAGCTGTTTCTCAGTTGCATATTTGTGTGTCTCTGTGTGTCTGTTTTTGGTTCACCAAGAGACAGCTTTCACATCCCCAAAATTAAGACAAGAGGAGAGTGGATGAGAACAAATACTTGACTATTCTATTTGTTAGATGACAGCTTTATACTGAATGCTAAAACTTGTAGTTTTTATATTTAGTAGGCTAAAAGACACTTTCTGGCATTAGAATAACCTGTGAAACTCCTTCTTTTTTTTTTTAATTAAACAGATTTTTATTTATTTATTTGACAGAGAGATCACAAGTAGGCAGAGAGGCAGGCAGAGACAGAGAGAGAGAGGAGGAAGCAGGCTCCCTGCGGAGCAGAGAGCCTGATTCAGGACTTGATCCCAGGACCCTGAGATCATGACCTGAGCCGAAGGCAGAGGCTTAACCCACTGAGCCACCCAGGCGCCCCAAACTCCTTGTTTTAGAGGAAACCAATCGTGTGCCCAACCCAGAAATTCTGATTCAAAACATTTGTCATACAGCCTGAACATCTCCTTAAAAAAAAAAAAAAAAAAATCTGTATAGAGTCCCTGGTAAAGAGATACAGAAAAGAAAGCCACAAGATAGAAGATAGTCCTGAGTATAGTAAAGTCACAAAAAAATGAATGCTTGCTAGAATCTGAGAATTAGCCTACAAGTTATATATGTTAAATTGTTCTCAAGCTGCAGCCCTGAGAAAGGATTCCTTACTCCCACAAACAGAGATTTGGAAAAGCCACCAACATGCTAGGTTACTGTGTTACAAGTCTGATGGGATCTTATCTCAAAAAAGAGAGGAAATTGTGAAGCTGTTTTTTAAAACACTGCAAAAAAAAAAAAAAAGGGCAACATCTTGAATGTTTATATCTTCAACAGTTATTGAGTATCAAATATCTGTCAGGCAAAATGAAATATAGTAAATAAAACAAAGGACATTATCTCATGGAGCTTATACTTTAAAGGAAAAGAACATTAAATTAAATTATTAAATGTTATAAAATGATATAATTTAAAAGAATAAATTTATATTTATAAATGTGATATGTACATTGAAGGAAAAGAACATTTAAAAACATGTCTCAGATAATCTGATCTACTTCAGAATCCAAGAATCCAGAGAGAATATTAATCCTTAATTCAATGGCATTTATTAAACAGGAATACATATCCTAGGGGGAAACAAGAAGGGGTGGCGATTCAACAAACATATGAATAAGAGAAAGAAAGTTTGCAAGGATGCAAAATAATACAAGAATGTAGTTAAAACACACATTGGATAAGGTTAAAAGAAGACAATGGCCAAAAAAACCAAATCACTGATAAAGAAGTTATACTTAAAAATCTGAAATTGTGGGGGGAAAAGATAAAGAACCAAATTGTGAAGAAAAAAAAAAAAGGCAATTTAAAGGACAATCTAAAGTATCTACCTAGGAAATCTGATGGTTTTGAGGATGAAATCAGATTTAGAAAAGAAGCATTAAAGATTTAGTTGCAGAATGCCTTCTCGCTGTGAAGAAACCCTTGAGTATACAGACTGAAGACTCTTTATTTGCACCATATCTTCATGTTCCCATCCATTTTCATGCAGTGGGCCTTTGACTATGATTTTTCTTCCTCCTGAAGTGCTCCTTTTCCCACTGAATTAACTGATTTTTGGCATTCAGATAGAGGCTCAATCACCATTCCTTCAATGTCTCAGACTTCTTCACTGCTTAAGAATCCTCCGATTATATTTGTAGCAGCATAGCACTTAGCAATATAGTAATTTTATATTTATTTGTAATTATTTGTTAACTATTAGTCTCCCCCACCAGTCATAAGCTCCAGGAAGGTAGGAATTGAACATATTTTACCTATGTATTTTATTCCCTGCATTCCGCTTGGTGGCTGACACAGAGCAAATGCTTTATCAATTATTTTTGAGTGAATGAATGAGTAAACTCCCAAAATTCCAGTCATAAAAATATGAATGTTATAAACAAGAACTAAAAACAACATGCATGCAAAAATTTTAAAGGCTGCATCAAAGTAATTGGATAGGGAGTGAGGGCTTCAGATGGTTTGAAGGTTTTCTTTAGTATTTTAAAATGAAAAAATATATTTTAAAATGTTAAAAAGTGTCCTTTGAATGCCATTTGTGTACTAAACACAGGAAATAAAAGCATTTACAAAAATTGAGGTTGCCCCAATTAGAAGTTTATTCTTTTGAAATAAGACTTGGTCTCCTTTCAAATTGGAAGAGATTATGTATTATCAGTTATTTTACAGTGTGAGTGGAATTCCAATCTTTTTTAAGAAGCAGGTTTTTGATCGTGGAAATGAAGAACATGAGGATATTCAGAGAATAAGAGAAAAGGTCACTGAAAAGCAAGATTATAAATACCAAAATATATTTTGTCTCTGTGTAGAATTGATATTAATAATGGTTCTATATATTTAAACCTTATGCAAAAATTTTCCTTTGAGTCACATTCATTTAAAAATGTCTTTTTTTAAGTGAAAGAGAGAGAGAGAGAGAGCAGGGGAAGGAGCAGAGGGAAAGGGGAGAGAGAATTCCAAGCAGACTCCTCACTGAGCATGGAGCCAGAAGCGGGGTTTGATCTCATGACTCTGAGATCATGACCTGAACCAAAATAAAGAGTAGGATGCTTAACTGACTGAACCACCCAGGTGCCCCTAAAAAATGTCTTCATTTGTTTAAAATCCTGTCTAATCATTTGTCTAAGAATCTATTTAATATCTGAGCTTGATTCTGAGCTTGATTTGTCCACTCAGACTATGTTTGGTTTGGTTGTGTTGTGTGTCATAATTTGTTGTTGAAGGCCATAAATGTAATATAGGACATTGGGAGATGGAGAGGAGAAGGGGGTTGGGGGAAATCGGAGGGGGAGACAAACCATGAAAGGCTGTGGATTCTGAGAAACAAACTGAGGGTTTAGAGGTGAGGAGGGTCGGGAGTTGGGTGAACCTGGTGGTGGGTATTATGGAGGGCACGTATTGCATGGAGCACTGGGTGTGGTGCTTAAACAATGAATTTTGGAATACTGAAAAAAAAAGCAATTTAAAAAAATATAATATAAGACAGTCAATACTGAGGTAAATATTTTTTACACTTGTAAATGAATGCATCTTTCCTTCCACTAGGACTGTAGTGTGGAGTTTGTATAAAGAGTAGAGCTGGGTTTGAAGTTTGTTGTTGCTATGGTTACCCTCAATGTACAAAGGGCTTCAAATTCCTCTAGGGGAACCTTGTGTTTAGTGTTCTCACTGTATGGATTTGGTTCTTCCTTTTGCCCTGTTACCCAGAAACAATCAGTCTTTTGCAGTTCTCCCAACTATATTCCACTCTTACTTTTACCAGATACTTGTTACTATGGCAAGGGCGTAGAGGAGAGAGACTGAGGCAGATTCTGTGAAACATGAGTCTTGGGGATGACCACAGGAGTGAAACTTTTCTTTCTTGCTTCCCTTCCCAACTGCAGGAGTTTTCATCAGTATCCCTAAACTACACTTTTGTTGCACTTCCCCACTGGAGAGAAAGGCTGTTGTTACTTAGGGGAAAAGGGGTTTACTGGTCTGAGTAGAATTTGAGTAGGGGCTGCTGTGCTTCTCCCCCAAGCCAGCAACAGCAGTGCTTTTTCAAGATTCTCTCTAAGCTTCCTGAGACTGCCTGGTGGGGTTCATGAAAGAATCACCTGCAAGAGGTATAAACTCACTTCTGTCTGCCACCTTCAGGGGCCATGCATGCCAACCCACATTTGATCTTTAGCTACTCATTAAACACCTCTAGCTGTGTCATTTTACTAACTTACATGGCATTGAGTGGCTTCTGCCCCAAGTGAGTAAGTATTCCAATTCTCTTCCTACCTGAAGGAGCCTCTCCTTCTCCAGGTTTCCAGTTAGCTGCTGGCCCATAGTATTGGTTGACTGATGGGGCATTTTCTTATTGTGAGGTTGTGGGTACAACACCTTTCCTGCTCTGTGCATGCCTGAACTGAAGCTGGAAGTCTCACTTTTATTCCTTTGATATAAAAGGAAATGTGTTTCAATTAACTACGAATTTTCAAGACCACTTTGATTTATTTGAGAATATTTCTCTTCCTTTTCTTCATGTGCTTCTAGTCAAAGGCTTCTCCAATAAGTAGTAACTTATCTATTTGGTAAACAATTCTCAGCATATCTACCATCCTGAGATACATCTTTTCTAAAGTAAGTCATTCCAGCTTAAGTCATCAGGCAACAAGACTTTATTTTGTTTCTACTGAGTTCCTTCTATCTTCTCAGTTAATTTTTTTTCTTTTAAAGACTGGAATTTAAAAAAAATAGGACCTGATTTTATTAATTCAAATATTTATCCTTAGCACCTATGCATAAAGAGTTCTAGTAAGGTTGTCCTAGCAATATTCTCATATTCTTAATATGGTCTTTTCTTTAATATGAGATCTCTAAACAATTGATAAGGAAAATAACAAATAGTGCCATTAAAGATGAAAGTGGAAGAAAAGGTGTAATCTTGCAAATACATCTGATATTTTGAAAGACTGCACAAACATATCCTATGTGGTGAACTTGTTAGAAGTTATTAGGTGAATGCTGCACGAGGCCTGCAAGTGATTTTTCTTCCATGTCTTAAAGAAACATGCAGAATTATGAAAACAATGAGGTTTTCCACTCATGTGAAAACCACCTAAGTATCTTTTCCACATATTAACCTATTCTAAGAGACTTAGAACAAGAGGTATATCTTTACTGATAGGAAGAATGTGTCTCTCTTTTTCCCTCCAACCCCCCCACAACCCACTGCCATCCTTTCCTCCCTGTCAAGTAAATTATTTCACTGTTAATTATCAAAAATGATATTGATGGAAGAATTTTGAATTTACCAAACTTGACATGTCACTGGGATCAGTTAAATTATAATTTTATTTGGAAGTTGACTTCAACAGGAACTATACACATCTCAGTTTTACAGGAGTCTTTTTCTTTTATTTTGTTTTTAAGTAAGATTTGTTTAAATTTTTCTTAGGGCCAATTGCAAAAAGATTTCATACTTAGCTTTTATCACACTTTAATTCACTAGCACTGTTTCTTTTATTTTTTATTTATTTTTAATTTTTTTAATTTCTTTTCAGCGTAACAGTATTCATTGTTTTTGCACCACACCCAGTGCTCCATGCAATACGTGCCCTCCTTAATACCCACCACCTGGCTCCCCCAACCTCCCACCCGCTGCCCCTTCAAAACCCTCAGGTTGTTTTTCAGAGTCCATAGTCTCTCATGGTTCACCGCCCCTTCCAATTTCCCTCAACTCCCTTCTCTCCATCTCCCCATGTCCTCCATGTTATTTGTTATGCTCCGCAAATAAGTGAAACTATATGATAATTGACTCTCTCTGCTTGACTTATTTCACTCAACACATTCTCTTCCAGTCCCATCCATGTTGCTACAAAAGTTGGGTATTCGTCCTTTCTGATGGAGGCATAATACTCCATAGTGTATATGGACCACATCTTCCTTATCCATTCGTCCGTTGAAGGGCATCTTGGTTCTTTCCACAGTTTGGTGACTGTGGCCATTGCTGCTATAAACATTGGGGTACGGATGGCCCTTTTTTTTCACTACATCTGTATCCTTGGGGTAAATACCCAGTAGAATAGCACTGTTTCTAACAGAGCTCTGGGCACTACTTGGGCCATTTCTATAATTTGTGTCTTATATGAGTTGTGTATGTACGTATGTTAACCAGGCTATAACATTGAGAAAAAGTAGAAGTAAAGTAAATGCATTGTTTAGAAACAAAAGCAATCTATTCAGACAGTTGTTTGTTAGAACCACAAATCTCTTGAGTAATAAATTTAAAAATTATATATGCAAATCATAAATTTTTAAATCACTTCCAGGATTTCCGGCATTTGCTATATGGTTGAACAAAGTGAAAAACATTTTAAATATTTAGTCAATAAAATAAACTCTTTGTTTCTATCTAGAGCAGGAGATAATATGAAATCAACTTGTTTTAAGGTAAAAATGTTAATAAATAGCATTTATTAATCTAACCCTAGACACATATAAACTTAGTGTGAAAATATAATTGGCAATATCCATCTACTCTCTAGATATATGTTATTCCAATATAATATTCACTTTCCAAAATTTATTAAATTTTCAATTGTGTTTTTCCCCTTTTCCCTTCCTTTCTCTTCCCTTCTCTTTTCTTTTCTTCATTTAATCTTGTCTTTTTTCTAACTGAATAATTTGATCCTGAGACATTAGATGGGGCAAAGCAAGTACATATGTAGGTAGATGGGGGAAATGGTTAGCTATTGAGGGGAACTACAAGGGACTGAGTAGCATGTGAAAGTCCAAGACCTCAAACAGTGTTAGAAGAGTGATCATAAGAGGGATAGATCAGCATGGCTGCCAGAATCCAAGGAAGGATTATTGGTCAGGATTCTCCAGATGAACAAAATCAGTAGAATATGCGCAGAGGCTTTAACCCACTGAGCCACCCAGGCGCCCCAGGAAAGCTTTTAATATTCCTTATTTAACTATAATGTTTGCAGTAGGGTTTTTTTTTTTTTTTCCTCATGATGTGTCCTAAATATATCACATTGAATTTGTTGTAGGTTTTTTCTCATTCTAAATATCCCCTTTTAGCCTCATTTCATATTCATAATTTTGAATTTTTTTCTTATATAAGCTCTTCTTTCAAGTTTTAAAAGCTTAATACTCCACAAAACTAGCCTTGACCTGCTTGTGCAGGTGTTCAGGACTACCATCAGGTAGCCAGGCTCTAGCTATCTTTCTGCTCCACCTTTCTTTCCTCAAATACTGTCTTCAATCCTATGCCTGTTGTCTCTTGGTTGAAAGAAGGCTGCTGCTTCTCAAGGTCTAATATCCACAGTTCAGGAAGGAAAGAAAAAAGAGCAGAAAATATATTCTCAGAAAACTTTTTCTCTTCTTATCTCTTCTCTTCTCTTCTCTTCTCTTCTCTTCTCTTCTCTTCTCTTCTCTTCTCTTCTCTTCTCTTCTCTTCTCTCCTCTCCTCTCCTCTCCTCTCCTCTCCTCTCCTCTCCCCTCCCCTCCCCTCCCCTCCTCTCCTCTTCCCTCCTCTCCTCTCCTGTCTTGCCTTGCCTTGCCTTTCTTTCTTTTTTTTTTTTTTTGTTGGAAAGAGATTACTAATTAACAAGCTTCTGACAATATATCTGTAGTTAGCAGTAAAGGACATATTCTTAACATTTGTTTGCTTCTATTCTTCCCTTAATTAGGACTGGATTTTTTTCTTTGTCTCTTTTTAAAATATTTTATTTATTTGACAGAGTGAGAAAGAGATAGTGAAAGAGAGAGCACAAGGTGGGGGGCAGTGGGGTAGTGGCAGGCAGAGGGAGAGGGAGAAGCAAGGTCCCTGCTGAGCAAGGAGCCCATTGCTGGACTCTATCCCAAGACTCTGGGATCATGACCTGAGTCAAAGGCATATGCTTAAGGACTGAGTCACCCAGGTGCCCTAAGATTGTTTCTTTCACTATATTTTGCAAATTTAATTACAATACATCTTGGTGTTGGTCTGCTTTTGTTGCTTTTGTTGGGACTTCTCTGTGCCTCATTGACCTGGATGTCTGTTTCATTCCCCAGATTAGGGAAGTTTTCAGCTATTATTTCATCAAATAAATTTCCTGTCTTCTTTTCTATCTCTTCTCCTGGGACTTCTATAATATGAATGTTTGTTGGAGTTCCTGAGTTCTCTAAGTGTATTCTCGTGTTCCATAATTCTTCTTTCTCTCTTTTGTTCAGCTTCATATTTTCCATTGTGTTGTCTTCTAGATCACTAATTCATTCCTGTTTCTTCCAGCCTGCTGTTCATTGCATCAAGCCTGTTTCCAATCTTGTCTATTACATTCTTCATCTCAGATTGATTCTTTTTAAACTGTTTTATCTCCGTTGTAAGTGTCTTACTGATGTCTTCTTTTCTTTTCTCTAGCCAAGTGATTATCTTTATGATTATTTCTTTGAATTCTCCATCAGACTCATTACTTATATCTGTTTCGCTTAGATCTCTGACCATGGCCTTATCTTGTTATTTCATTTGGGATAAATTCTTCTGTCTTTGCATTTTGTCTAAGTCTCTGCCTTATTTTTTGCATTTGAAAAGCCAATTATGTCTCCTGCTTCTGAAAGTAATGGCCTCATGAAGAGGTCATTGAGGTTCCCAGAGCCTGGTGCTTTGGGGAATGTCTCAGGTATGTGCTGCATAAGCTCTGCTCTTGTGTTTTGGCTGCTCTATCCTTCTGGCCATTTTGCAGAGGATCTCGTTGCCTGTTGTGGGCCATTTTTGGTCCCTCGCCAGAATGTGGCCAGTTTTAACTAGGTATGCTCTGGTCTGCTTGTGAAATGAAACCTGAACTAACTCCACCAGAACTGGCGCCCTGCAGAACTCTGGTCAGGTGACATGATGTGAGCACGATTTTGTGCTTATCTTCTGGGGGATGGGAGGACTGCTGCTCCAGGACTGAGACAAGCTTGACTGAGAAGGGCAGTCCTGTCAGAGTGCCGGGGGGTGGGGCTTGGTGTTAACACATGCAGCAGCCAGTGTTCCTGCTGTACTGACCTCCTACAGGTGGTTCTGTGTTTATGATGAGGAGTGGGGGAGGGAAATGGTGCCAGCCAGCACCTTTGTTCCCAGAAAGACAGCTCCATGAATGTTGCCTCTCAGGGACAGCCTCTGAGAAGAGTAAATCATCTTCCTGCTGTTTACAACAGGTGCTCTTTAAATCACTGTTTCCCCACTGTCTGCCCAAATACTGTTTTCCTACCTCCTCTCCAGGAGCAGTGTAGTGCCCTCAGGGCTCTATCCCAGCCAAACCCATTGACCTTTAAAGCTCTAGTTGCCAAGCCCTGCTGGTTGCAAAAACTCAGAAAATTTAGCCTCATTTTCCAAGCCAATGACTTTGGAAAAACATTTTCCTTGCGCAACCATCCCCCTGTTCACTCCTTTCAATCTTGCCCTTCTCTGAGACGATGGCTCCTTACCCCTCCACAGCACCTGGCATCTGTTTCTTCCCTGAACTCCATCTCTGCACTTTCTACTGTCTTTGATGTGGCCTCTTCTCTTCCTTTAGTTGTGGAGTTTGTTCTGTTTGTGTTCAGGCCAATTTCTGGGTCATTTAGGATGATTTGATAGTTATCTAGCTGTGTTCATGGGATAAGATGGGCCAAGGGTTTTCTCCTCTGCCACTATCTTCCTCTCCCTCCAAAAGCTTCTTATGTGGTGCTGTTTCCTTTTTCTCACAAGTCTCTGGAAATAGGGTAAGTCCTTGTTCCTTCTTTTAGCTTCCAGGTGATTCTTCCCACTTCCTTCCTTCCAACTCCAGATTTCCTGTCATCAGACTCTAACACTCAACTATAAACACTGAACTATACTTCACTACTGCAATCATACCTTCCCTGATTGACATTCCTCATTTCCAATGATTAGCTCTTCTCACTTGTTTCAACAATACTCCTTCCTGTCTTGAATCATGGTTATTTTTAGTATAACCAGAAATGAAATTTCAAGCTCCACAAGTCCAAAACTTAACTCTTAGAGACTGCCTTATCCAGTTTTTCTCCTCTCAATTTCTTTCTTCTCATATGACACTTCTAATCATTCAGGAAATTACATTAGTCTTCAAAACATCTTTAGGCAGTCTTTCAATTAACTGGTCTATTTTCTGTGCAACTACCAATTTTTCTGGTGGCATTTGAACTTGCAACTCAGAGGGTCCTACCTACATCCCGGGCTCCTTGTGACTGCATTCTAGATTACACCTTCTTCCACTCTTCTATCCCTGGAGGAAGCCACATTCCTTTTATATTATACAATATATAAACATAGTGTATTGCTATCCATTTCTCCCACCCTCCCTTCCTGTGATCTCCTCACCATTATGGATTTATATAATTATATATGTATTGAATATTATTTGAGTGGGATGGAAATAAGGAGATAAAATAAGAATTAGATAAATATGGTTCCTTATTCTACTCTCTTGAACCAGAAACCCCATACCATTAATAGGGCCTCTTGTCTTTTAAAAGTCTTTAATCTTTAATGGACACATGAAAAAGTATTCATCATCATTCGCCATCAGGGAAATTCAAATCAAAACTCCATTAAGATACCAGCTTACACCAGTTAGAATGGCAAAAATCGACAAGGCAAGAAATAACAAATGTTGGAGAAGTTGTGGAGAAAGGGAAACCCTCTTACACTGTTGCTGGGAATGCAAGTTAGTGCAGCCACTTTGGAAAACAGTGTGGAGGTTCCTCAAAAAATTAAAAATAGAGCTACCCTATGACCCAACAATTGCACTAGTCGGTGTTTACCCCAAAGATACAGATGTAGTGAAAAGGGCCATATGCACACCCAATGTTCATAGCAGTGACGTCCACAATAGCCAAAATGTGGAAAAAACCAAGATGTTCTTCAACAGATGAATGGATAAAGAAGATGTGGTCCATATACACAATGGAATATTACTCAGCCATCAGAAAGGCTGAATACCCGATTTTTGCATCAACTTGGATGGGACTGGAGGAGATTAGGCTAAGAAATAAGTCAAGCAGAGAAAGTCAATTATCATATAGTTTCACTTATCTGTGGAACATAAGGAATAGCATGGAGGACATTAGGAGAAGGGAAAAATAAAAGGGGAGAAATCAGAATGGTAGATGAACTATGAGAGACTATGGACTCCGGGAAACAAACAGAGAGTTTTAGAAGGGAGGGGAGGTGAGGGGATGGGGTGTCTGTTGATGGGTATTAAGGAGGGCATAGATTGCTTGGAGCACTGGGTGTTATATGCAAACAATGAATCATGGAATACTACATCAAAAACTGATGATGTACTGTATGGTGGCTAACATAACACAATAAAAAAAAAAAGAAAAAAAGAGAAGTCTTTCATTCTTTTATTGTAACCATAAATGACAAAATAATAATATCAGTAGATTTAGTTTTAAATGTGTATCTTGAATTTTATTAACCCAATTTCATAACAGAAGCTACTTTTTAAAGGCATCATTCTCTAAGATGAATTATGGAAAATTATATTGTGTTCTAACTTTGGACACCATGGATAGGATAAACATTGATTTCAGAAGGTCTCCTGAATTTAGGAAAATGTTCCCTCAACAATGTCTGATACTAAAGTGTTTTTCTAATATCATCCTTTCATCCTTTGACTCAGACACTTGTTTTTCCAGAGTTTAGTCACCAGGTTTGAATTGCTTAAAAAAAAAAAAATCCAACAATCTTTGCTACATGATTTTTAATGAACTGACTTAGTTTTTCAGTATTGTGAACAAAATGGGCAAATATAGGACTTGAGTAATAAAGCTGGGAACAAATTGTGAGCAAGTGATGGCTTATTAATGAGTAATTGATTTTAAAACAATCATGTCTGAAAGCAATAGGGAAAGTTAAAGAATAATTCCTAGAATTAGAAGGTGTGGGCTTCTTTCATACAAAAGTGATATATTTGAATAAAATAAATATTCATGTAAGCAAGATAAGAATTTCAGTCTCTAAATAACCTCAGTATCAATCAGAAGTTCAATGGAATTAAATAGATGTTTATAATAGGAAATTTTTAGAATCATTTGGAAAAGGCGATATGGGAAATATACTCTCATTTCACATGAGTTTAAAGAGAAATTGCTATTTTCACATAAAAAATAAAGCTGGCTCTAATATGCTGTTTTGAAAATTATTATAAATGTCCCTCTGAGAAAAATCTCAAGTGTCATGGATGCCTCAGAAATACCAATTGAACATTTTTTTACCTTGAGCAAAAACAACAACAACATCAACAACAACAAAAGACACCAAAACTTGAGGTTCATAAAGATAAGAAAAAGTTACCCTCTGTATCCCTATTGATTTTAAAAACAATTAAGTTGTAGTGAATTCTCCAACTCTGGGAAACATGATATAATAGGGCATCACAGTTTAGTTTTCAATTCATCATCATTCAAGACTTTGGAATTTTGGTGCATATCTTTGCACTCATTTTCCTTCCCTGCAACTTTTGCCTCTATAAGCACAGTTCCTGAAGAGACATTTTCACCAGGTAGACGACGTTTCTTCAAAATAATTAGGATTAAAAAGGCTGGAATATAGCTTATTCCTCTTAGAGCTGATGGCAAGCCAAGATAGATGTATCTATCAAAAAAATGTTAAAACATATTAAATCTTGCATAGTGTGGTGAGTACAAGCTAGTATTGCATATCTTTAGTTATTAATATTTCATTCCCATGAGGACAATAGCAGCTAATTGTTTTGCATGTCGATTTTATATAAGCAACTTTTTTGAATTTACTTATTCTACTGTTTGTTAAATGTTTTTTTTTTAATTTTTCATCCAGAAAATTCACACTTATTTTCTTCTTTTCTAATCTTTTAAGTTTTTAAAATCTTTTTACATTAAATTGAACCTCTAATTTAAATGTAATACTGACAGCAATAGCAGTTTTATTCCAGTATCTAATTAAGAATGCTCCCAAAGAAATCTCCATCAATTGTGATTTCTACTCTGGGGGGGTTTTTTGATGACCTTAATCAAGTTAAGGAACTTCCTCTTCTATTCTGAATTTGCTCAAAGTTTTAATTATGAATATGTAAAGTATCACCAAATTATTTTTCTGCATATAGTTAGCAGAATATCAAAGATCTTACCCCCTTCACTGTGTTAATCTATTAGGTTAATAGATTTTTCTCATATTGAACCATCCTTGAATATCTAATATAAACTCTATTAGTGAGTGTTTTATACATTAGATTTCATTTGTTCATTTCTTATTTAGAATATTTGCATGCATAGTTATAAGTAAAATTAGCCTGAACTTTTTTCCTTCTACTGAACTTGTCTAATGTGAATATCAAGATTGTACTAATTTGTAAATGAATTGGAAAATTTTCTCTTTTTTTCCATTTCTTAGAATAACTTGTTTTATGCAGAAATCATTAGTTCATTGAAAGTTTGTAAAACTTGCCTTAAAAGAATCTGGACTTGGTGCCTTTGGAGAATGGGAATTTTCAACTGATTCATGTTTTTAAATAGCTATGAAAATATTCATGTTTTCTATGTATTTATAGTAAAATTTTGTAAGGTATACTCATCTAGAACACTCTCTATTTAATGTTTCCAAATTGCTGTATCTATCCTTTTATATTCTTCATAGTGTTTATTTGTGTCTCCTCTCTGTTTGCTTTCCCAGATAACTGTTATTATTATTATATTTTAATCTTTTCAAAAAACAGTGTTTCACTTTTTTATGACCTCTATGGTGTGTAGTCTATTAATTTCACCATCTTTTAATTTCATCTTTTACTTCTAAAATATTCTTATGAAACACTTCAAGAATATAGACAAAATAAATTAACTAATATGTTTGTACTTACCACCCAGGTTTTCAAAATGATTAAATTTTACCATTTTTGTTTCAGGCCAATTCAAAAGAAAATATTAATACATTAAAATCCCATGTGTGGCCCTATGATATTATCTTCTAGCCCTTCCTTGATGTAAGACTATGTTGAATGTTATGGATTTTCTTTCTTGTTTATTTTTATAGTTTTACAAGGTATATTAATAACATATATAATTTATATATTTTTACATTTTAAATAATTGGCATATGCTATATATTTTATTTTGAAAATTTCTGTTAGCTCCTCATTTTAAAATTATGCTCATATGCACAGTTCTACAGTTCTACTTTTTTTTTTTTTGCACCACATTTCAATTTGTGAACATGCCACAATTTATTAATCCAGGTCTCTATTGGGCACTTGTATTATTTAACTTTTTTCTAATATCAACAATACTGCAATAAAACTTTTATATGTCTCCTTGTGTACGTGAACAAGAGTTTCTCTAAAATATGTCTCAGGGTTGTAGAGTACACAACTTAGTAGATATTGTCCAAAAGTTTTCTTCATTAGTTTTTATTCACTACCAACATTCCTCATTATCTACAGTGTCTTCTATTTTAAAGAAATTTAAAAATTTATAGTCACATTTGCTCATTTCTTGCTATGTGGTTTGTGTTTTTGACTCAAACCCAAAGTAATAAGGATCAGAGATATTAAGCTCTATTGTTGCTGGTACCTATCTGCTATTGGTCTAATTGTTATTTCTTTGTAAGCCATCTATTTATTTCATAACAGGTTCTTTCTATTTATCTTGAAAGTTTGTAATTTTACTCTAGTATGTCCATTTATATTTATTCTATTCTATTCTATTATTCTATTCTATTCTATTCTATTCAGAATTCATCTTTGATATGAAAATTCATGTCTCAAATACCAGGAAATTCTAAGCCATTAATTCTTATATCTGACACTTCCTCCATTCTCTTCCTAGAACTTTTTTTTTTGAGGTGTATATTTTGTTAGTTGATCTTTAATATTATTTAAGCATTCATTTTTGTTGAATCAGTTTAGGTTATTGATTTACATTCTGGATAATTATTTTTTTCAGTTCACCAATTCTCATTTTAATTAGGTTGGCTTGAAATTTGTTACATACTTAGGATTCCTTTTATTATCTCAATGCTATACATTTATTCTTTAGTATTTCCAAGAGTTCTTTTGGCATTCTCCTTTCTGCTTGATTTTTCTTATAAGTTGTTATTCATTTTTAATGGACATTATGTCATTTATTTACTATTTTTAAACCTATTGTACTGGTTAAGCATACTTATTTTAAAGTCTTTGTCAGATTATATAATTTAAAACAGATTAAATTATATTAAATTTAATCTGGAATGAAGCCATGTTTCATCTGGTAATTTATGTGCATTTTTTTTTTTTACCATTAGATTTGTTCATGTGTTTTTAAGTTTTAGCTGGCAAAACTAAACAATTTTGAGTATTTTGTTGTTGCTGCTGACTGTTCTGGTGTTCTTTCACTATATTTATTCTTCCAAAATCTCTTTTACAAAGAGGTTTGTACTAGTTTCCTAGGGCTGCCATAACAAAGCACCACAAACTTGATGGCTTAAAACAAAGTTATTTTTTCACAATTCTGAAGGCTTGAAATTGGAGGTCAAGGTGTTGGCAGGGCCAGGCTTCCTCTGCAGGCTCCAGGAAAGAACCCCTTCCTTGACTCTTCTTAGCTGCTGGTAATTGCCAGCAAACCTTAGCATCCCTTGGTTTGTAGATGCAACCCTGAAATGTCTACCTCTGTCTCCACGGTATTCTTCATGTGTATCTGTGCCCTTGTGCCTCCTTTCCTCTTCTTATAAGGACCCTGATGATTGGAATTAGGACCCATTCTAACCCATATGACCTCATTTTAATTTCACTAATTCAAAGACTTATTTCCAAATAAAATCACATACTGAGACTATGGGTAGATGTGAAATTTTGAGGGACACTACTCAGCTCTGTCCAAGGGTGTTGAACACCACCTCATGGATTACAACATTGAATCTGGATCTAATCTCTTGACTCTTTTGAAGAACTTTATTTTCTCTGAAGCCGATCATCCAGAAACCACTGTCCATTTCTAGGTTTAGAGGCTTTGCATTCAACCTTTGTGCTCAGCTCTATTTAAGCCTTTATGTTTCTGTTCAGTTTCTAGTTCAGGAAAACTGAATGTCCAGAATGATGTTTACATTATCTTTGAAACCAGATATATCCCTTTAGAATTAAAAAGATATATTGTATCTATTGTTCTTATTTGAAACAGGAAATATATCAATACATAACTTAATGAATTATTTATCAGATTTTTTTACTTTATTCGAACTTGCATTGTCCTTTTTCTAAATTCTGAGTTCACTAATTTCCAGTCTTTTTTAAAAACATGTATACATTCGGGGCTCCTGGGTGGCTCAGTGGGTTAAAGCCTCTGCCTTCGGCTCAGGTCATGATCCCAGAGTCCTGGGATCGAGCCCCGCATAGGGCTCTCTGCTCAGCAGGGAGCCTGCTTCCTTCCTCTCTCTCTCTCTGCCTGCCTCCCTGCCTACTTGTGGTCTCTGTCTGTCAAATAAATAAATAAAATCTTAAAAAAAAAAAAACATGTATACATTCAAATTTCTAAATAAACTTTTGAGTACTGGTTTAGCCTTGTCCCAGAAGTTTTCCTATTCAATGATTTCACTGACATAGAGTTTTTATTCCTTCATTATTTTTTATAAATTATTTATTCTTTAACCTATAAGTAATTTCATATGTGAGATTTTGGTAACATTTTATCATAGATTTCTAATTGCATTGCATTATGGGCAGAAAATAGTGGTTACATGGTTTCAACACTTTTTTTTTAACTTTGTGGCATTAGACTTAGTTGTAATAAATGTTTATTATAGGCTGGAGAAAATATATATTCCATTGGTTGAGCTTTTTAAAAATTGATATATATCTACTAGATGACTCTTGTACAGTTTGGTGGTTCACACTTTTCTCTATCCTAAATAATTTTTGTCTATATTTTCTCTTCACTTGTTGGGAACGTTTGTTGAAATTTTCCATTCTGATTTATATTTCTTCCTGTAATTTTGTGAGCTTTTTGTTTTATATGTTTGAGATTAAGTTGATAGATATATATGGGCTGATTACTGGTATATATTATTGATAAAGTGTTACATCTTTTATGGTGTAATATCCTTCTTTAACTCTATTAATCTTTTTCAATTTTTAAAAATTTTTCATTTTTTTAAACTAGGCTCCACACCCAGCATGGAACCCAATTCAGGGCTTGAATTCATGACCCTGAGATAAAGACCTGAGCCAAAATCAAGAGTTGGATCCTTAACCAACAGAACCACCCAGGTTCCCCAATCCTTTTCACTTTAAATTCTATTTTGTCTCAGACTCATTAATATAACCACAGGAGTTTGATTTAATACCTGCCTGGTATATTTTTCTGACCTTTATCTTGAACATTCCTCTCACTATATTTTTTAGGTTGTGTCTTGTAAATAACATATAGCTAGAATTTTGAAAACACTGAAACTCACGTGAAAGTCACTATCTTTTAAGAAGCAAGTTCATTTGCTTTACATTTATTGTTAAATCTGATATATTTAGGTTTATTTTTTCAACTTATTTTGTATGCTTTTATTTTCCTATTTCTTAGTTTCATTGAATTTTCCTTAATCCTTTCCTTCCTTTCTAAGTAGCTTAGAATAAATGTAAGTGGCTATCCTTATATCCTTACATTTTTGGTAAAATTTAATCAGTACTTCTGTTCTTAAAAACTACAAAAGATTTCTAGATTTTACCTGGATTTTGAGCTAACAAGTTAGCCTGCCACAGTTGCATGGATGCTGATTCAAGATACAAGACTTCCAGGTCAGAGACACAGGACTTTTTTACTCACAGTACAACAATCAACAAAAGCTGCAAATTCAGGTTGGTTTTCCTTAACCTTCAAGTCCGAAAGGAATCACACAGTGAGAGACCTACGTGGATTTTGTGCACACAGTAGGTTTGGATCATGGCTAAGGATCCCTAAGTTAAGGAAATCCCATTCTTTTAAGTGGGCTACAAGCAAATCTGCCAACCTTTGCCCTAGAGAGAGTTAATATTTTTATCATCTTAGACAGAAAACTCTGTTCTATAGAAAATAAACCTCACTTATATCTTCCAAGGTCATTTATTACTCAAACATCCTTGAGAAGATAGTCCACAGCAGAAGCCTCTGCTAACAAGATATGCAGAAATGTAAAAGAGACCCATGGAGAACTGTCTACCAACAATGCCCACCTCCTATTTCTAAGCAATATTAACATCTGGTGAATTTTCTCATGAGTGTACTTTATCAGCTACTCTAATTAACCTCACAGAGTTTGGTACCAAATATAATTATTTTGTCTGAAATAGCATTTAATTAAGGCTGCTATCAACAGGAATCCTGGCAGCAGGCTTAGGCCAATCTACATTAGGGGCCCTTGGGGTTTCTCAACTGTGAAGCAAACACATGCTGTGCACAGTTTGTGCCTGGGCCCACCTCCACTCTACCCCTGCAGAGCTTCAGGGGAACAGAAAACTGATGAAAACATGAGTCTCATGCTGTCTGCACCCTTCACAGTTCTTCACATAGATCCTTTTACTAATCAACGTAAGACCTTAGAGAGTTTTAAAGAATGCTACATTGTTTTTTAGTAAATGAAAACATTTTCGAACTGCCCTGTCAAGAAAAATTAATACAAATTTAACAGTTCAGGTCTCCAAATGAAAAAGAAATATGAAAATAGAGCGAAATGGAAGTGTTTGTTAAAAAACACATTAATATTATTTTGAGTATTTTTTTAAATCAGACTCATAATAACAAAAGAATATATATTCTGGAAACACAACCAAAAGTAGTCTAGTATCTGACAAAGAAAATGTTACACATGAATGGTACTATTTTATGTACAGCCTGTGCCTAGAAAGCAATTCTCCAAAAAATTTATTATCTTTACCTGAAGTTGGTAGAATCATATATCCTGCATGCCCCTGACTCACCACATTTCAAAATTCCCCAGTGTAAACATGTGGAATCCACTAAAGCTCCAAAATATATAGGTGCAGGAATTCCAGCTACAATTGAAGAGAGGAGAAGGAAAAATCCATCAACAAGGAAAAAATTAAGGCACATTATTTTGTTTGGAAACATTTTAATTTTCTCTATTTGTAGAACAAATAAAGTTTAACAAAATATGAATAGAATGTTCTGTTTTATTTTTAGAAATTAGAAAGTACTTTTATTATAAAGTTTCTAAATTATAAAAGATAAGTAATATAATATATAAATGCAGCATAAAATTATTACATTGAATTAATGATTCTTTATATTTTTTTCTGCAGTGTTTTGAACCGATCATGTGTATATTTTACTTCAACAACGCATTTTTGTTCATTTGATTTTCAAATCTTCTAATAGATGAAAAATAGAATTAAGTTCAGATAGATCTTTTTCAAGTAAAAGGGGGGGGTTCTCCATGTCTTATTGTACCACATTCTCATATAAATTACAAAGTGCTGCAAGCAGAAGAGATATTTGCTAGACTATTACTCTGGGAGAATGATTTCATTTACTTAGTATTTAATAATGGTCTGATGCTGGAAAAAAGAATGATTTTTACCAAATACTCTTGTGCAAAATGTATGTAACCCCACACCAAGAGACTTCTCTTCAGGCTTGATGCACCTAAAAAATAAGTAAATACACAAATAAAATAGAAGTAGAGATTTAAACACTGTCATAGTTTTTTTTTTTTTTAACTCTTTGTATGCTGGTAACACACTGGGCACTAGAAAATTGTTTTGCATGCTCAGGTCTTGGTTATTCAAGAATAATTATCCAGTATATAGCTTACAGAGGACCTCTACTTCTGGTCCTTGGCATTTTACCCATCATTTTTTGCTCATTCACTTGATAACTCATTCAGAGTTATCAAAGAAGAAAATATTTCATATCAATTTCTCGCCAATATCCACTTATTGACATGGCAGTTCTTTATTAAACCTTCAGACTAAAAACAAAACTATGCAACCCTCACTGTATTTAAGTCATTTGTATTGACAAAATACAGAAAAGCCAAGAATTTGTATAAGTAAATGGAAGGCAGAAAAAAAGCAGAAATAAAAATTTTCAAAGGAATGTAACAAAGAAATCCAAAGTAAACATGTTTTATGTGATTTGGTACTGTTTCGAGTCACACAGATCTCTCCATTTTCTCCAAAAATTCCACCACTTTTGCACTGTTGCCTGAAATTCCTATATGTAGAAATGGAGACTATAATTCCCCAGTGGCTCTTTTTGTGTCCCACTCACTCCAGCATCAACATGGCTAACTCCCCAAAGAATTCACTTAGAGAAGTCCACTGCATTCCCTTCCCTTCCCTGATCAACACAAAGCTGAGAAAATAAAATCTGCTTTCTTCACAAAGGCATATAATACATTTTTACCAAAAATGTCATCTTATTGGCATTTTCTCAATGTAAGTATTTTACTAAATTTGAAAAATCTCATAGTTTGACCTAGACATTATCTTCCTGACATATAGGTTACTTAGACAACATCAGTGATTTATTCAGAAGGTAGTTAACAAAGCCAGGAGACCTAGCATGATCCTCTTAGTCCCACGGTTTCCATTTAATACAGAAAATAGGGCATTTAAATTTTATTGAAATTTTTTTCTTCCCCTCTATCTCTAATATAGCCCTTAATGATCTCACAGAAGCATGAAATACTAATAACAAAGAAATTATTTAAACCATTATTTATTATATTATAAAATATAAATTTATAATTTAAATTATAAAATAATTTAGGGCGCCTGGGTGGCTCAGTGGGTTAAGCTGCTGCCTTCGGCTCAGGTCATGATCTCAGGGTCCTGGGATCGAGTCCCACATCAGGCTCTCTGCCTCTCCTCTCCTCTCCTCTCCTCTCCTCTCCTCTCCCCTCCCCTCCCCTCCCCTCCTCTCCTCTTCCCTCCTCTCCTCTCCTGTCTTGCCTTGCCTTGCCTTTCTTTCTTTTTTTTTTTTTTTGTTGGAAAGAGATTACTAATTAACAAGCTTCTGACAATATATCTGTAGTTAGCAGTAAAGGACATATTCTTAACATTTGTTTGCTTCTATTCTTCCCTTAATTAGGACTGGATTTTTTTCTTTGTCTCTTTTTAAAATATTTTATTTATTTGACAGAGTGAGAAAGAGATAGTGAAAGAGAGAGCACAAGGTGGGGGGCAGTGGGGTAGTGGCAGGCAGAGGGAGAGGGAGAAGCAAGGTCCCTGCTGAGCAAGGAGCCCATTGCTGGACTCTATCCCAAGACTCTGGGATCATGACCTGAGTCAAAGGCATATGCTTAAGGACTGAGTCACCCAGGTGCCCTAAGATTGTTTCTTTCACTATATTTTGCAAATTTAATTACAATACATCTTGGTGTTGGTCTGCTTTTGTTGCTTTTGTTGGGACTTCTCTGTGCCTCATTGACCTGGATGTCTGTTTCATTCCCCAGATTAGGGAAGTTTTCAGCTATTATTTCATCAAATAAATTTCCTGTCTTCTTTTCTATCTCTTCTCCTGGGACTTCTATAATATGAATGTTTGTTGGAGTTCCTGAGTTCTCTAAGTGTATTCTCGTGTTCCATAATTCTTCTTTCTCTCTTTTGTTCAGCTTCATATTTTCCATTGTGTTGTCTTCTAGATCACTAATTCATTCCTGTTTCTTCCAGCCTGCTGTTCATTGCATCAAGCCTGTTTCCAATCTTGTCTATTACATTCTTCATCTCAGATTGATTCTTTTTAAACTGTTTTATCTCCGTTGTAAGTGTCTTACTGATGTCTTCTTTTCTTTTCTCTAGCCAAGTGATTATCTTTATGATTATTTCTTTGAATTCTCCATCAGACTCATTACTTATATCTGTTTCGCTTAGATCTCTGACCATGGCCTTATCTTGTTATTTCATTTGGGATAAATTCTTCTGTCTTTGCATTTTGTCTAAGTCTCTGCCTTATTTTTTGCATTTGAAAAGCCAATTATGTCTCCTGCTTCTGAAAGTAATGGCCTCATGAAGAGGTCATTGAGGTTCCCAGAGCCTGGTGCTTTGGGGAATGTCTCAGGTATGTGCTGCATAAGCTCTGCTCTTGTGTTTTGGCTGCTCTATCCTTCTGGCCATTTTGCAGAGGATCTCGTTGCCTGTTGTGGGCCATTTTTGGTCCCTCGCCAGAATGTGGCCAGTTTTAACTAGGTATGCTCTGGTCTGCTTGTGAAATGAAACCTGAACTAACTCCACCAGAACTGGCGCCCTGCAGAACTCTGGTCAGGTGACATGATGTGAGCACGATTTTGTGCTTATCTTCTGGGGGATGGGAGGACTGCTGCTCCAGGACTGAGACAAGCTTGACTGAGAAGGGCAGTCCTGTCAGAGTGCCGGGGGGTGGGGCTTGGTGTTAACACATGCAGCAGCCAGTGTTCCTGCTGTACTGACCTCCTACAGGTGGTTCTGTGTTTATGATGAGGAGTGGGGGAGGGAAATGGTGCCAGCCAGCACCTTTGTTCCCAGAAAGACAGCTCCATGAATGTTGCCTCTCAGGGACAGCCTCTGAGAAGAGTAAATCATCTTCCTGCTGTTTACAACAGGTGCTCTTTAAATCACTGTTTCCCCACTGTCTGCCCAAATACTGTTTTCCTACCTCCTCTCCAGGAGCAGTGTAGTGCCCTCAGGGCTCTATCCCAGCCAAACCCATTGACCTTTAAAGCTCTAGTTGCCAAGCCCTGCTGGTTGCAAAAACTCAGAAAATTTAGCCTCATTTTCCAAGCCAATGACTTTGGAAAAACATTTTCCTTGCGCAACCATCCCCCTGTTCACTCCTTTCAATCTTGCCCTTCTCTGAGACGATGGCTCCTTACCCCTCCACAGCACCTGGCATCTGTTTCTTCCCTGAACTCCATCTCTGCACTTTCTACTGTCTTTGATGTGGCCTCTTCTCTTCCTTTAGTTGTGGAGTTTGTTCTGTTTGTGTTCAGGCCAATTTCTGGGTCATTTAGGATGATTTGATAGTTATCTAGCTGTGTTCATGGGATAAGATGGGCCAAGGGTTTTCTCCTCTGCCACTATCTTCCTCTCCCTCCAAAAGCTTCTTATGTGGTGCTGTTTCCTTTTTCTCACAAGTCTCTGGAAATAGGGTAAGTCCTTGTTCCTTCTTTTAGCTTCCAGGTGATTCTTCCCACTTCCTTCCTTCCAACTCCAGATTTCCTGTCATCAGACTCTAACACTCAACTATAAACACTGAACTATACTTCACTACTGCAATCATACCTTCCCTGATTGACATTCCTCATTTCCAATGATTAGCTCTTCTCACTTGTTTCAACAATACTCCTTCCTGTCTTGAATCATGGTTATTTTTAGTATAACCAGAAATGAAATTTCAAGCTCCACAAGTCCAAAACTTAACTCTTAGAGACTGCCTTATCCAGTTTTTCTCCTCTCAATTTCTTTCTTCTCATATGACACTTCTAATCATTCAGGAAATTACATTAGTCTTCAAAACATCTTTAGGCAGTCTTTCAATTAACTGGTCTATTTTCTGTGCAACTACCAATTTTTCTGGTGGCATTTGAACTTGCAACTCAGAGGGTCCTACCTACATCCCGGGCTCCTTGTGACTGCATTCTAGATTACACCTTCTTCCACTCTTCTATCCCTGGAGGAAGCCACATTCCTTTTATATTATACAATATATAAACATAGTGTATTGCTATCCATTTCTCCCACCCTCCCTTCCTGTGATCTCCTCACCATTATGGATTTATATAATTATATATGTATTGAATATTATTTGAGTGGGATGGAAATAAGGAGATAAAATAAGAATTAGATAAATATGGTTCCTTATTCTACTCTCTTGAACCAGAAACCCCATACCATTAATAGGGCCTCTTGTCTTTTAAAAGTCTTTAATCTTTAATGGACACATGAAAAAGTATTCATCATCATTCGCCATCAGGGAAATTCAAATCAAAACTCCATTAAGATACCAGCTTACACCAGTTAGAATGGCAAAAATCGACAAGGCAAGAAATAACAAATGTTGGAGAAGTTGTGGAGAAAGGGAAACCCTCTTACACTGTTGCTGGGAATGCAAGTTAGTGCAGCCACTTTGGAAAACAGTGTGGAGGTTCCTCAAAAAATTAAAAATAGAGCTACCCTATGACCCAACAATTGCACTAGTCGGTGTTTACCCCAAAGATACAGATGTAGTGAAAAGGGCCATATGCACACCCAATGTTCATAGCAGTGACGTCCACAATAGCCAAAATGTGGAAAAAACCAAGATGTTCTTCAACAGATGAATGGATAAAGAAGATGTGGTCCATATACACAATGGAATATTACTCAGCCATCAGAAAGGCTGAATACCCGATTTTTGCATCAACTTGGATGGGACTGGAGGAGATTAGGCTAAGAAATAAGTCAAGCAGAGAAAGTCAATTATCATATAGTTTCACTTATCTGTGGAACATAAGGAATAGCATGGAGGACATTAGGAGAAGGGAAAAATAAAAGGGGAGAAATCAGAATGGTAGATGAACTATGAGAGACTATGGACTCCGGGAAACAAACAGAGAGTTTTAGAAGGGAGGGGAGGTGAGGGGATGGGGTGTCTGTTGATGGGTATTAAGGAGGGCATAGATTGCTTGGAGCACTGGGTGTTATATGCAAACAATGAATCATGGAATACTACATCAAAAACTGATGATGTACTGTATGGTGGCTAACATAACACAATAAAAAAAAAAAGAAAAAAAGAGAAGTCTTTCATTCTTTTATTGTAACCATAAATGACAAAATAATAATATCAGTAGATTTAGTTTTAAATGTGTATCTTGAATTTTATTAACCCAATTTCATAACAGAAGCTACTTTTTAAAGGCATCATTCTCTAAGATGAATTATGGAAAATTATATTGTGTTCTAACTTTGGACACCATGGATAGGATAAACATTGATTTCAGAAGGTCTCCTGAATTTAGGAAAATGTTCCCTCAACAATGTCTGATACTAAAGTGTTTTTCTAATATCATCCTTTCATCCTTTGACTCAGACACTTGTTTTTCCAGAGTTTAGTCACCAGGTTTGAATTGCTTAAAAAAAAAAAAATCCAACAATCTTTGCTACATGATTTTTAATGAACTGACTTAGTTTTTCAGTATTGTGAACAAAATGGGCAAATATAGGACTTGAGTAATAAAGCTGGGAACAAATTGTGAGCAAGTGATGGCTTATTAATGAGTAATTGATTTTAAAACAATCATGTCTGAAAGCAATAGGGAAAGTTAAAGAATAATTCCTAGAATTAGAAGGTGTGGGCTTCTTTCATACAAAAGTGATATATTTGAATAAAATAAATATTCATGTAAGCAAGATAAGAATTTCAGTCTCTAAATAACCTCAGTATCAATCAGAAGTTCAATGGAATTAAATAGATGTTTATAATAGGAAATTTTTAGAATCATTTGGAAAAGGCGATATGGGAAATATACTCTCATTTCACATGAGTTTAAAGAGAAATTGCTATTTTCACATAAAAAATAAAGCTGGCTCTAATATGCTGTTTTGAAAATTATTATAAATGTCCCTCTGAGAAAAATCTCAAGTGTCATGGATGCCTCAGAAATACCAATTGAACATTTTTTTACCTTGAGCAAAAACAACAACAACATCAACAACAACAAAAGACACCAAAACTTGAGGTTCATAAAGATAAGAAAAAGTTACCCTCTGTATCCCTATTGATTTTAAAAACAATTAAGTTGTAGTGAATTCTCCAACTCTGGGAAACATGATATAATAGGGCATCACAGTTTAGTTTTCAATTCATCATCATTCAAGACTTTGGAATTTTGGTGCATATCTTTGCACTCATTTTCCTTCCCTGCAACTTTTGCCTCTATAAGCACAGTTCCTGAAGAGACATTTTCACCAGGTAGACGACGTTTCTTCAAAATAATTAGGATTAAAAAGGCTGGAATATAGCTTATTCCTCTTAGAGCTGATGGCAAGCCAAGATAGATGTATCTATCAAAAAAATGTTAAAACATATTAAATCTTGCATAGTGTGGTGAGTACAAGCTAGTATTGCATATCTTTAGTTATTAATATTTCATTCCCATGAGGACAATAGCAGCTAATTGTTTTGCATGTCGATTTTATATAAGCAACTTTTTTGAATTTACTTATTCTACTGTTTGTTAAATGTTTTTTTTTTAATTTTTCATCCAGAAAATTCACACTTATTTTCTTCTTTTCTAATCTTTTAAGTTTTTAAAATCTTTTTACATTAAATTGAACCTCTAATTTAAATGTAATACTGACAGCAATAGCAGTTTTATTCCAGTATCTAATTAAGAATGCTCCCAAAGAAATCTCCATCAATTGTGATTTCTACTCTGGGGGGGTTTTTTGATGACCTTAATCAAGTTAAGGAACTTCCTCTTCTATTCTGAATTTGCTCAAAGTTTTAATTATGAATATGTAAAGTATCACCAAATTATTTTTCTGCATATAGTTAGCAGAATATCAAAGATCTTACCCCCTTCACTGTGTTAATCTATTAGGTTAATAGATTTTTCTCATATTGAACCATCCTTGAATATCTAATATAAACTCTATTAGTGAGTGTTTTATACATTAGATTTCATTTGTTCATTTCTTATTTAGAATATTTGCATGCATAGTTATAAGTAAAATTAGCCTGAACTTTTTTCCTTCTACTGAACTTGTCTAATGTGAATATCAAGATTGTACTAATTTGTAAATGAATTGGAAAATTTTCTCTTTTTTTCCATTTCTTAGAATAACTTGTTTTATGCAGAAATCATTAGTTCATTGAAAGTTTGTAAAACTTGCCTTAAAAGAATCTGGACTTGGTGCCTTTGGAGAATGGGAATTTTCAACTGATTCATGTTTTTAAATAGCTATGAAAATATTCATGTTTTCTATGTATTTATAGTAAAATTTTGTAAGGTATACTCATCTAGAACACTCTCTATTTAATGTTTCCAAATTGCTGTATCTATCCTTTTATATTCTTCATAGTGTTTATTTGTGTCTCCTCTCTGTTTGCTTTCCCAGATAACTGTTATTATTATTATATTTTAATCTTTTCAAAAAACAGTGTTTCACTTTTTTATGACCTCTATGGTGTGTAGTCTATTAATTTCACCATCTTTTAATTTCATCTTTTACTTCTAAAATATTCTTATGAAACACTTCAAGAATATAGACAAAATAAATTAACTAATATGTTTGTACTTACCACCCAGGTTTTCAAAATGATTAAATTTTACCATTTTTGTTTCAGGCCAATTCAAAAGAAAATATTAATACATTAAAATCCCATGTGTGGCCCTATGATATTATCTTCTAGCCCTTCCTTGATGTAAGACTATGTTGAATGTTATGGATTTTCTTTCTTGTTTATTTTTATAGTTTTACAAGGTATATTAATAACATATATAATTTATATATTTTTACATTTTAAATAATTGGCATATGCTATATATTTTATTTTGAAAATTTCTGTTAGCTCCTCATTTTAAAATTATGCTCATATGCACAGTTCTACAGTTCTACTTTTTTTTTTTTTTGCACCACATTTCAATTTGTGAACATGCCACAATTTATTAATCCAGGTCTCTATTGGGCACTTGTATTATTTAACTTTTTTCTAATATCAACAATACTGCAATAAAACTTTTATATGTCTCCTTGTGTACGTGAACAAGAGTTTCTCTAAAATATGTCTCAGGGTTGTAGAGTACACAACTTAGTAGATATTGTCCAAAAGTTTTCTTCATTAGTTTTTATTCACTACCAACATTCCTCATTATCTACAGTGTCTTCTATTTTAAAGAAATTTAAAAATTTATAGTCACATTTGCTCATTTCTTGCTATGTGGTTTGTGTTTTTGACTCAAACCCAAAGTAATAAGGATCAGAGATATTAAGCTCTATTGTTGCTGGTACCTATCTGCTATTGGTCTAATTGTTATTTCTTTGTAAGCCATCTATTTATTTCATAACAGGTTCTTTCTATTTATCTTGAAAGTTTGTAATTTTACTCTAGTATGTCCATTTATATTTATTCTATTCTATTCTATTATTCTATTCTATTCTATTCTATTCAGAATTCATCTTTGATATGAAAATTCATGTCTCAAATACCAGGAAATTCTAAGCCATTAATTCTTATATCTGACACTTCCTCCATTCTCTTCCTAGAACTTTTTTTTTTGAGGTGTATATTTTGTTAGTTGATCTTTAATATTATTTAAGCATTCATTTTTGTTGAATCAGTTTAGGTTATTGATTTACATTCTGGATAATTATTTTTTTCAGTTCACCAATTCTCATTTTAATTAGGTTGGCTTGAAATTTGTTACATACTTAGGATTCCTTTTATTATCTCAATGCTATACATTTATTCTTTAGTATTTCCAAGAGTTCTTTTGGCATTCTCCTTTCTGCTTGATTTTTCTTATAAGTTGTTATTCATTTTTAATGGACATTATGTCATTTATTTACTATTTTTAAACCTATTGTACTGGTTAAGCATACTTATTTTAAAGTCTTTGTCAGATTATATAATTTAAAACAGATTAAATTATATTAAATTTAATCTGGAATGAAGCCATGTTTCATCTGGTAATTTATGTGCATTTTTTTTTTTTACCATTAGATTTGTTCATGTGTTTTTAAGTTTTAGCTGGCAAAACTAAACAATTTTGAGTATTTTGTTGTTGCTGCTGACTGTTCTGGTGTTCTTTCACTATATTTATTCTTCCAAAATCTCTTTTACAAAGAGGTTTGTACTAGTTTCCTAGGGCTGCCATAACAAAGCACCACAAACTTGATGGCTTAAAACAAAGTTATTTTTTCACAATTCTGAAGGCTTGAAATTGGAGGTCAAGGTGTTGGCAGGGCCAGGCTTCCTCTGCAGGCTCCAGGAAAGAACCCCTTCCTTGACTCTTCTTAGCTGCTGGTAATTGCCAGCAAACCTTAGCATCCCTTGGTTTGTAGATGCAACCCTGAAATGTCTACCTCTGTCTCCACGGTATTCTTCATGTGTATCTGTGCCCTTGTGCCTCCTTTCCTCTTCTTATAAGGACCCTGATGATTGGAATTAGGACCCATTCTAACCCATATGACCTCATTTTAATTTCACTAATTCAAAGACTTATTTCCAAATAAAATCACATACTGAGACTATGGGTAGATGTGAAATTTTGAGGGACACTACTCAGCTCTGTCCAAGGGTGTTGAACACCACCTCATGGATTACAACATTGAATCTGGATCTAATCTCTTGACTCTTTTGAAGAACTTTATTTTCTCTGAAGCCGATCATCCAGAAACCACTGTCCATTTCTAGGTTTAGAGGCTTTGCATTCAACCTTTGTGCTCAGCTCTATTTAAGCCTTTATGTTTCTGTTCAGTTTCTAGTTCAGGAAAACTGAATGTCCAGAATGATGTTTACATTATCTTTGAAACCAGATATATCCCTTTAGAATTAAAAAGATATATTGTATCTATTGTTCTTATTTGAAACAGGAAATATATCAATACATAACTTAATGAATTATTTATCAGATTTTTTTACTTTATTCGAACTTGCATTGTCCTTTTTCTAAATTCTGAGTTCACTAATTTCCAGTCTTTTTTAAAAACATGTATACATTCGGGGCTCCTGGGTGGCTCAGTGGGTTAAAGCCTCTGCCTTCGGCTCAGGTCATGATCCCAGAGTCCTGGGATCGAGCCCCGCATAGGGCTCTCTGCTCAGCAGGGAGCCTGCTTCCTTCCTCTCTCTCTCTCTGCCTGCCTCCCTGCCTACTTGTGGTCTCTGTCTGTCAAATAAATAAATAAAATCTTAAAAAAAAAAAAACATGTATACATTCAAATTTCTAAATAAACTTTTGAGTACTGGTTTAGCCTTGTCCCAGAAGTTTTCCTATTCAATGATTTCACTGACATAGAGTTTTTATTCCTTCATTATTTTTTATAAATTATTTATTCTTTAACCTATAAGTAATTTCATATGTGAGATTTTGGTAACATTTTATCATAGATTTCTAATTGCATTGCATTATGGGCAGAAAATAGTGGTTACATGGTTTCAACACTTTTTTTTTAACTTTGTGGCATTAGACTTAGTTGTAATAAATGTTTATTATAGGCTGGAGAAAATATATATTCCATTGGTTGAGCTTTTTAAAAATTGATATATATCTACTAGATGACTCTTGTACAGTTTGGTGGTTCACACTTTTCTCTATCCTAAATAATTTTTGTCTATATTTTCTCTTCACTTGTTGGGAACGTTTGTTGAAATTTTCCATTCTGATTTATATTTCTTCCTGTAATTTTGTGAGCTTTTTGTTTTATATGTTTGAGATTAAGTTGATAGATATATATGGGCTGATTACTGGTATATATTATTGATAAAGTGTTACATCTTTTATGGTGTAATATCCTTCTTTAACTCTATTAATCTTTTTCAATTTTTAAAAATTTTTCATTTTTTTAAACTAGGCTCCACACCCAGCATGGAACCCAATTCAGGGCTTGAATTCATGACCCTGAGATAAAGACCTGAGCCAAAATCAAGAGTTGGATCCTTAACCAACAGAACCACCCAGGTTCCCCAATCCTTTTCACTTTAAATTCTATTTTGTCTCAGACTCATTAATATAACCACAGGAGTTTGATTTAATACCTGCCTGGTATATTTTTCTGACCTTTATCTTGAACATTCCTCTCACTATATTTTTTAGGTTGTGTCTTGTAAATAACATATAGCTAGAATTTTGAAAACACTGAAACTCACGTGAAAGTCACTATCTTTTAAGAAGCAAGTTCATTTGCTTTACATTTATTGTTAAATCTGATATATTTAGGTTTATTTTTTCAACTTATTTTGTATGCTTTTATTTTCCTATTTCTTAGTTTCATTGAATTTTCCTTAATCCTTTCCTTCCTTTCTAAGTAGCTTAGAATAAATGTAAGTGGCTATCCTTATATCCTTACATTTTTGGTAAAATTTAATCAGTACTTCTGTTCTTAAAAACTACAAAAGATTTCTAGATTTTACCTGGATTTTGAGCTAACAAGTTAGCCTGCCACAGTTGCATGGATGCTGATTCAAGATACAAGACTTCCAGGTCAGAGACACAGGACTTTTTTACTCACAGTACAACAATCAACAAAAGCTGCAAATTCAGGTTGGTTTTCCTTAACCTTCAAGTCCGAAAGGAATCACACAGTGAGAGACCTACGTGGATTTTGTGCACACAGTAGGTTTGGATCATGGCTAAGGATCCCTAAGTTAAGGAAATCCCATTCTTTTAAGTGGGCTACAAGCAAATCTGCCAACCTTTGCCCTAGAGAGAGTTAATATTTTTATCATCTTAGACAGAAAACTCTGTTCTATAGAAAATAAACCTCACTTATATCTTCCAAGGTCATTTATTACTCAAACATCCTTGAGAAGATAGTCCACAGCAGAAGCCTCTGCTAACAAGATATGCAGAAATGTAAAAGAGACCCATGGAGAACTGTCTACCAACAATGCCCACCTCCTATTTCTAAGCAATATTAACATCTGGTGAATTTTCTCATGAGTGTACTTTATCAGCTACTCTAATTAACCTCACAGAGTTTGGTACCAAATATAATTATTTTGTCTGAAATAGCATTTAATTAAGGCTGCTATCAACAGGAATCCTGGCAGCAGGCTTAGGCCAATCTACATTAGGGGCCCTTGGGGTTTCTCAACTGTGAAGCAAACACATGCTGTGCACAGTTTGTGCCTGGGCCCACCTCCACTCTACCCCTGCAGAGCTTCAGGGGAACAGAAAACTGATGAAAACATGAGTCTCATGCTGTCTGCACCCTTCACAGTTCTTCACATAGATCCTTTTACTAATCAACGTAAGACCTTAGAGAGTTTTAAAGAATGCTACATTGTTTTTTAGTAAATGAAAACATTTTCGAACTGCCCTGTCAAGAAAAATTAATACAAATTTAACAGTTCAGGTCTCCAAATGAAAAAGAAATATGAAAATAGAGCGAAATGGAAGTGTTTGTTAAAAAACACATTAATATTATTTTGAGTATTTTTTTAAATCAGACTCATAATAACAAAAGAATATATATTCTGGAAACACAACCAAAAGTAGTCTAGTATCTGACAAAGAAAATGTTACACATGAATGGTACTATTTTATGTACAGCCTGTGCCTAGAAAGCAATTCTCCAAAAAATTTATTATCTTTACCTGAAGTTGGTAGAATCATATATCCTGCATGCCCCTGACTCACCACATTTCAAAATTCCCCAGTGTAAACATGTGGAATCCACTAAAGCTCCAAAATATATAGGTGCAGGAATTCCAGCTACAATTGAAGAGAGGAGAAGGAAAAATCCATCAACAAGGAAAAAATTAAGGCACATTATTTTGTTTGGAAACATTTTAATTTTCTCTATTTGTAGAACAAATAAAGTTTAACAAAATATGAATAGAATGTTCTGTTTTATTTTTAGAAATTAGAAAGTACTTTTATTATAAAGTTTCTAAATTATAAAAGATAAGTAATATAATATATAAATGCAGCATAAAATTATTACATTGAATTAATGATTCTTTATATTTTTTTCTGCAGTGTTTTGAACCGATCATGTGTATATTTTACTTCAACAACGCATTTTTGTTCATTTGATTTTCAAATCTTCTAATAGATGAAAAATAGAATTAAGTTCAGATAGATCTTTTTCAAGTAAAAGGGGGGGGTTCTCCATGTCTTATTGTACCACATTCTCATATAAATTACAAAGTGCTGCAAGCAGAAGAGATATTTGCTAGACTATTACTCTGGGAGAATGATTTCATTTACTTAGTATTTAATAATGGTCTGATGCTGGAAAAAAGAATGATTTTTACCAAATACTCTTGTGCAAAATGTATGTAACCCCACACCAAGAGACTTCTCTTCAGGCTTGATGCACCTAAAAAATAAGTAAATACACAAATAAAATAGAAGTAGAGATTTAAACACTGTCATAGTTTTTTTTTTTTTTAACTCTTTGTATGCTGGTAACACACTGGGCACTAGAAAATTGTTTTGCATGCTCAGGTCTTGGTTATTCAAGAATAATTATCCAGTATATAGCTTACAGAGGACCTCTACTTCTGGTCCTTGGCATTTTACCCATCATTTTTTGCTCATTCACTTGATAACTCATTCAGAGTTATCAAAGAAGAAAATATTTCATATCAATTTCTCGCCAATATCCACTTATTGACATGGCAGTTCTTTATTAAACCTTCAGACTAAAAACAAAACTATGCAACCCTCACTGTATTTAAGTCATTTGTATTGACAAAATACAGAAAAGCCAAGAATTTGTATAAGTAAATGGAAGGCAGAAAAAAAGCAGAAATAAAAATTTTCAAAGGAATGTAACAAAGAAATCCAAAGTAAACATGTTTTATGTGATTTGGTACTGTTTCGAGTCACACAGATCTCTCCATTTTCTCCAAAAATTCCACCACTTTTGCACTGTTGCCTGAAATTCCTATATGTAGAAATGGAGACTATAATTCCCCAGTGGCTCTTTTTGTGTCCCACTCACTCCAGCATCAACATGGCTAACTCCCCAAAGAATTCACTTAGAGAAGTCCACTGCATTCCCTTCCCTTCCCTGATCAACACAAAGCTGAGAAAATAAAATCTGCTTTCTTCACAAAGGCATATAATACATTTTTACCAAAAATGTCATCTTATTGGCATTTTCTCAATGTAAGTATTTTACTAAATTTGAAAAATCTCATAGTTTGACCTAGACATTATCTTCCTGACATATAGGTTACTTAGACAACATCAGTGATTTATTCAGAAGGTAGTTAACAAAGCCAGGAGACCTAGCATGATCCTCTTAGTCCCACGGTTTCCATTTAATACAGAAAATAGGGCATTTAAATTTTATTGAAATTTTTTTCTTCCCCTCTATCTCTAATATAGCCCTTAATGATCTCACAGAAGCATGAAATACTAATAACAAAGAAATTATTTAAACCATTATTTATTATATTATAAAATATAAATTTATAATTTAAATTATAAAATAATTTAGGGCGCCTGGGTGGCTCAGTGGGTTAAGCTGCTGCCTTCGGCTCAGGTCATGATCTCAGGGTCCTGGGATCGAGTCCCACATCAGGCTCTCTGCTCAGCAGGAAGCCTGCTTCCCTTCCTTTCTCTCTGCCTGCCTCTCTGTCTACTTGTGATCTCTCTCTGTCAAATAAATAAATAAAATCTTTTAAAAAAATTATAAAATAATTTACAATTATTTAAACTATGAATACATAGAACAGTTTAAACTGTTCTATGAATACAAGGAAGGCAGTGGCGTGGCAGAGGAGAAGGAGTTATTTTTATTTTTATTTTATTTTTTTTCACTACAAAATTACTTTAATTTGGAAATGTTCAAAAAAATAAGTTAATGAAATAGTCTGGTCATCTGGTTAATCAGTTCTACAAACTCCACACATGATATGAGCACATGTCGAGTTAGGGGAAACAAACACACATGCATATATACAAAATCAGAAAGATTAAAGACTCTTAAGTTCACAAATAAAAGCCCTTTAACAGCGCAAAACTCAACTGAACACTATAATCATTGATTTGTGTTGATAATAACGTAGTGTTATTGTAATCACTTTCACTGATTGGTGTTGGTAAATTCTAGAATTCAAGAATCAGAAAATTAGCATGCAAATCATGCAAAAATGCTGAGAGAAATTGAAATCATTCTTTAAACTGGCAGATAGCATTGATGTTGTGCCCCTTTACCATCAAGGTAGGAGATCCAGGGAAATTCCACAAAAATAGAGACAAACATAAGTATATTAATAAAAACCTTGGGGTTAAATTCTACAATATTGTTCTGGCAAGAGATGGGGGAAGAAAATAGAGACATGAAGAGAACCTGATTAGGTACTTGTTTTATTAGGGGGTAGATACTAATACTAAAAAGTTTAGAAGTTGATAAGTAAAACATTAATGTAGTTAAGAATTTCAATAATCAGGTTTAACCATTTCAAAGATACAGCTTTCAAAGTAGTAACAGAACATCCAATATACACAGCAGTTCCCTCTTATCTGTGGTTTCACTTTCTGTGGTTTGAGTCACCCGCAGTCAAGAAGCAGATGGTCCACGGACTGGAAGATCAAAAGCAGCTGAAGGCTACAGTCCCTATATCACAGTGCCTATGTCATTCACCTCCTTTCATCTCATCATGAGGGCATTTTATCATCTCATATCATCACAGGAGGAAAAAGGGTGAGTACAGAGGCACTTGGGTGGCTCAGTTGGTTAACCATCTGCCTTCAGGACAGGTCATTATCCCAGGATCCTGGGATCGAGCCCTACATTGGGCTCCTTCCTCAGCTGGGAGCCTGCTTCTCCCTCTCCCTCTGCCTGCTGCTTCCCCCACTTGTGCTCTCTCTCTCTTTGTCAAATAAATAAAATCTAAAAAAAAAAAAAAGGGTGAATACAGCACAATGAGATATTATAATAGTGAGACAGACCACATGCACTTAACTTTCATTGTTACAATTATTCTATTTCATTATTAGTTATTTTATTGTTAATTTCTTGCTGTACCTAATTTATAAGTTAGATTTTATCACAATTATGTATATATAGGAAAAACACAATTTGTGTAGGGTTTGGTACTATCCACTGTTTCAGGCATCCACTGGAGATCTTAAAATATATCCCTTGCAGATAAGGGGTTTCACTGTACAATGGAAAGCAAAAAAAGAAAAAGAAAGTAAAATCAATAGAATGTATTAAGTAAAATAGTAAAAAGAGCTTTGCCACAATAATTATAAAAAAAATAAATGGGTTAAGTGTACCAATTTTAGATGATAAAATCATACCTACAGATTATCTATGAAGCATAAAGGAAGATTGAAGACTGAAAATAAAGGGAAAGGAAAAGATGTAACAGGAACAGTGAACCAAAAGAAAGCTAGAACTGCAATTTTAATAAGAAACAAAGTATAATTCCTTGAAAGAAATAACTAAAAGATAAAGAGAATTAAGTGATGCTAATAATAGAAGTACAATGACCAAAAGCATACAATCCTATAATATAACCTCCAAATACTAAATTAAAAAAAAAAAAAAGGGTGATGGGTATTAAGGAGGGCACATGTTGTGATGAGCACTGGGTGTTATATGCAACTAATGGATTGTTGAAATCTATATCAAAAACTAATGATGTACTACATGTTGGCTAACTGAACATAATTTTTTAAAAACTGACAGAATTATAGTAAGAAATATATCAGCAATATTTAGAGATTTGAACACCTATCTCTGAAAAACTGATAAATTACATTTACAAAATTTCAATAATAAAGTACTTTACTTCAAAAAATCTGAGAACTGTATACACAAAATGCAGAAGTTACCTATTCTTTTCAGAAAAATGTGAAGTACTCAAAAAATGCACTAGGCCCCAAAGAAAGCCTTGACATCTCACCTTCCCAACCTGTAATCTTTCAGATTATGTTCTCTGAACATAAAAATGAAATAACAATAATAAACGTATATCTATAGAAAGTTCTAATCAATATGAAAATTATATAACATGTTAATAAATAAGCTTTGGTCTGGTGGGGCAAATCATAACAGAAATTGCAAAATAGTTCAAAATAAACTTCAAAGAAAATATTAATTGAGGCATAAATAAGTAATAGTTGGGAGGAAATGTATAGTTTCATCTATAGTAGTCAAAATGAACAAATGATCTAAGTATTAAACTCAAATAGTTAGATAAAGAACAACAGAACAAGCCTAAAAGAAAAAAAATTAAAAAGAGCAGAAATACATGAAATAAAGATTAACCAAATGAGAACTGATTCTTTAAAAGAAGAAAAATAAAACATATGTCTCTGGCAACAATGATCAAGAAAAAAATGATGAAGGAACAAAAAAGTACATAAGAAAAAAGAGTAAACCTTTCAGATATACCAGAGAATATCAGAATGATAAAAGAACATTATAAACACTTATTCACTAACAAGCATACAACAGGTGTAAGTAGAAATGGAAAATGTGAATAGGCACTAACATTGAAAAAATTGAAATAATAATCAAATATCACTGTCCAAATGAGCCCAAAGTATAAATATTTTTACAGGTGGATGTATGTAACTTTCAACAGATAGATATTTAATATAAGTAGTTCCAGAAATTAAAAAAAAGAAAATTTATAAATTCATTTTGTGGGGTCTCAAATGATTCCAAAGCAGAACAAGAATAAAAAAATAGTAGGTCTGTTTCACTTATCAAGATAGATATAACAATTTTAAATAAAGTATTGTTTAAACAAACCAAATCATATATAAAAATATACCATAAGTATGGTTTTTCTCATCCATGCAATCAGTTTAACATAAAAAACTGTTTTATTTTACTACACTAAAAATACTGAGTAGAAAAATTATAGAATCATAGATGCAGAAAAATACAATTAATAAAGTTTTGTACCCATTTCATTATTAAAGACTTAGAAACTAGATGGAAACTATGTACTGAAAATCTACAGCAAGTATCATAATGGAAAAATTTATATGGTTTCCATTAAGATTAGAATACTCACTATCACCACTATCACTACAATCACCAGTATCATTTAACATAATTTTGGAGGTTCAAGTTGATGATAAGAAAATTTAAAAAGCCTAAGATGTGTAAGGTTTAGAAGTGAAGAGATGTAACTCTCCACATTTGTACACCTTTCTATATAGAAAGCCTAACAAAATCAAAAAATTATTATAATAAGAAAAATTAAAAACTAAACTTTAAAAAATTAACAGCATCCCTCTAAATTAATAATAACCAACTAGAAAATATAAGAGAAAATAGGGCCACTTATAATCACAAATAAATACATACCAGTATGTATTCATACAAACATCCACATCCGTGTGTAGATATATGTGGATATGTATATGTTTATAATTGTGAATGATATAATCTTGTATATATGTATATATTTGGATATATGTGTGTGTATGGTATTTATAGAAGAAAGTTTAAATAAATGGAAAGATATTCACAGAAGATATTTCACAAAAATTTGATGCCAAATTTTCTCCAGTTACTCTATGAGTCCACACAAACTCCATCAAAATTCCTATGTGAGTATAAAGACCCATACATCAGTAGCTAAATCAGTTTGTGAAGAAAAGAAAAAAGAAAGAGTAAAGATGACAGTTGTGGGTGGGTGAGGAAGAGTTACCATATGAGATATTAACATACACAATATCAAAGTAATAAAATCAATATGGTACCAGTATGAGAGCAGACAAAACTGTGGAATAAGAATAAAAGTGAAAAATAGCCTCATGTAATATTAAAACATGAGATATGATAAAGGTGGTACCACAAATCAATAGAGAAGGGACCTCTTATTTATACTGATGTTGGGAAAACTACTTTATTATATGGAGAAAAAATAACACTGAACATCTGTCCCCCTTGTACCACACATAAAAATAGACTTGCAGTGGTTTAAAGAACCATATATAAAAGGTGAAACTATAAATATTAGGATAAACTTAGGTTAATATTTTTATAAATTAGGAATGAAAAAACACTTTTAAAATATGACTCCCCGGGGCATCTGGGTGGCTCAGTGGGTTAATAAGCCTCTGCCTTCGGCTCAGGTCATGATCTCAGGGTCCTGGGATCGAGTCCCGCATCGGGCTCTCTGCTTGGCAGGGAGCCTGCTTTCTCCTCTCTCTCTCTCTCTGTCTGCCTCTCTGCCTACTTGTGATCTCTCTCTGTCAAATAAATAAATAAAATATTAAAAAAAAAATGACTCCCCAACATAAAAATCCTAAGGCAAGAAATTTCAGTATGATAAATTTCAGTATGATAAAATTTAGGATTTAATTTCATAAAAGATACTGTGGAGAAATTAAGGATGAGAGACTAAGAGATAAATGTATCCTGTAAACAATATTATATTAATATTTATAATTTAAGCAGAATCATCAAAATTGCCAAGAAAAGTGTAGGAAATATAATAGAAAATGGACAAAGAAAATCAATAAGCATCTTGAAGCAGAAGCCTAGAACTAAAAAAAAAAATTGACAGGATGCTTAAACACACTGAATCAGGAAATCACACATTAAAACATCAGTGAACTACCATTCTAGACCTGTTGGAGTGGTCAAAGTCCAAAAGTTAGATAATTCCAAGTGTTAGTGAGGCTGTAAGTGTAGGAACTCCCTCGCAGTAAAGGTGTGAGAATAACTCATAAGTACTAGCAGTACTTGGTGAATTTATGTATGCCTGTGCCTTATGAACCAAAACAAGATTTACAGCACAACAGCTCCTGTGTGAATACAAAAGCACATACCAACAAAAAATTAGCATTTTACAAAGGACAATCCATTAAGATCATATAGCTATCATATTTATGTGAGTGCCTATGGTAAGACGTGAAAAATGGAACGAAAAAAGCAAAGTAAAACAAGAATGAAAACTTGTCCCAGTCTATGAGAATAATGTGCTATGCACTGAGAATCGTAATTATCTTAACTCTGCCTCTAAGTTCCAATAAAATATGAAGAAAAGAGAAAGAAATGCAAATTTTGTTCACTAGGAATATCTGTGATTGTTTACTAGGTATGAAGAATGCTGGAATTCCATGAACACATGTGTACGACACCTAAGTTTGAATTGGAGCTCTGCAGTTTCCTAGTTTGAAAAAGCCCTTCATCATTTGTCTCTCACAACAGACTTGTAAAAAGAGTTGAACATTTATTGTTACGCTTATTTTTTTATTAAAAAAAAATGAAGCGCAGAGTAAGTGACCCGTTTAATGTCCTTTAGATAGTAATTGGTGACACCAAGGCTTCTGACGGCTTTACACTTGATGTTCTATAGCTTGAGCCATATGAAATGACTGCTAGGCAACTACTCTTTACCTATTGAAATGACCATTTCATATAGTTTATACTAAAATATAAATGTCTCTTCTTGTGTTAAACAATGAGAGGTTCACATAATTTAACTGCAAAAAATAAAGGAGAAGTTAGGAAGAGAAATTCCAAAAGGTGAATATTCATATACCTGAACTATAAAATTTTATAAAATTTCAACGATGTAGAACTCTTATTAAGTGATACATGAAAGCACTGAATTCTTAGATAACATGGGCTCCAAGTGGCTTTCTGAGAAAAAATTACCTTAATAAAGGGCCAAAAAAGAATCCAAATAAAGAAAATGATTTTTGTACCTTAGGAGAACCATATATCCAGGTATGGCAGATAAAGAATAAATAAAACTGCCAACTGCTGACAAGATTAAAAAGTACTGAAGCATCATGGAACAGTCATGTCCTTTGTCACACAGTCCAAGAACTGCAGATGAATTTCCTGACGTTTGAATGCAGCTACAATTTTGGAATACCTGTGTGAAAATAATATATTATCCTATTTAAGAAAGTAAAATTTTGAACACAAATCACAAATATTTTCTACATAGCCAACTGGATCAAGATGGAGACTATTTATTCCCTTTATTCTCATCTCAATTATGGTCCCTCTCAGGATTATAGCATAAAACAAGACATGGAAAGGCGGTTTTAGAAAAATGCATTGCTTTCTAAATATGTGAAGTAAATTTGCAATAGCTCATATATTCTGAAGTCATGTCTTTTAAAAACATATACTGTTTTGTTACAACAGGAAGTATAATAAAGTTTGCTTCAGAACACTCAGTGGAAATATTTAGATACTTATGAATAAAGCTTTATTTCAAAAAATACAGTTCATTTCAAAAAACAGAGTAAAATCAATCCTTTAAAAATTCTTGTATGTTTCCAGGTTTTCATAAGAATTTTATGAAAATTTTTTGAAAGTTTTACTTTATCACCAACCAACATTTTAAATACTGTAACATTATTTAGGCAAAGAAAAAAAAGGCTAATTCCATCTTCTTAAAAAGCTGTCAGAATGTGAAAAATATAGAAAAGGAGAAAAAAATGGCAAAGCAATTAGCCGGATAATTGAGATAAAAACCACCAACTTCATCTCAATGATAAAAATATTTAGTCCAGAATATTTTTAAAATGAATTATCTGAGTAATGACATTACTGCTTTATTAAAGATCAGTGATCAGTGTCCACTATATTCAAAAAAATTAAAGAAAAAGATTAGTGGTCAGACATTAAGGGGTTAAAATAAGATGATCCCGGACTTCCAGGATCGAGTCCCGCATCGGGCTCCCGGCTCCTTGGGGAGTCTGCTTCTCCCTCTGACCTTCTCTCTCATGCTCTCTCTCACTCATTCTCTCTCAAATACATAAATTAAAAAAAAAAAGTAAATCAAATGAACATTCAGAAAGACTTCAATTTTACTTTTATCAAATGAGGACTCAGTTCATGTTGGAAGTTTTCAGTGCAATGCATAAAACCAAAGTTCTGTGAAAAGACCAATAGAATGTGTTACCATATTTATTCCTGCTCCAACAGATGTCTCACAACCAGCAAGACAAGCTGACATATATGACACACCATTGTTTCCACACACAGGGTCCCATGTTTTAGTTGGACAGTTGCAATCCCTGTTACAATCAGCAAGGATGGTATTTCCCACATATAAATCTTGTTGCATTCTGAAATGATTTAAAATAATGCATGAATGTTGAAAGACTATCAGAGCATTTTCTTTTTCTTCTTTTCATCTTAATCCAAGATTTTATTTCCTCTCCTCCCCAAAGTAGAAACAGGAATCTTCCCACTATCCATGTGTGGACTCAGTACTAAGCTCTGGCATTAAAAAATATCTGTTATGGTGACCACATAGCCACTTTTCAGTGATTTTCTTCAGATAAAGAAATAGCCAAAACAGGCATTAACTGAGTGCCTATCACATAGAAGGTGCTTTTTCAGGTATTATTTGAACACAAAAATGAAGATGACTGAATCCCTGTGGTTGATCCATATGGTAGTAACAAGAGAACTTATGCTTGAACGCAATTTTGAAGATCAGAATCTGTAAGTTCAATTTGTAATGCAGATAGTACATTTAGCTTTAGAAAGCTAACTACTTGAGTAAACAAATACATTCTCCTAGTATAAAGTATGTGCAGTGGTCATCAAAATGTCAAGATAGGTTGTTCTGGACCAGTCTCCCTCCCAAGAAGACCAATTAGCAGCTATCCATAGATAAGATACCATAGTGAAAATCCCAGAACCTGGGGGTGAAGCTAAAGTACCCCCCTGGACCATGAAGACCTAGAGAGACCACACTGGAATGGTACAAGGAGCAGATGCACTCTAAACAAATTGTCCCACAGCCAGCTCAGCATAACGCCTCACTGAGAAGGCCTCCGTGGGCCTACAATTTTGCCAGTGGGAAGAGAGAACCCAAGGTGGACATCAAACTCCCTCGGCATTGTGAGATGTTTCCCAGGAGGCCCATTCAGGTCTCACCTCATGAGGATCACTGGGAGAATCTGCAGGCCTCACTTATGAGGAATTAGATAAAGAAGGAGAAAGGGGACAGGGATTATAGCAAGCAAGCACTCAGATCTTGGCAGACTGTATTCTTACTTGCAGCATTGACCAAATAGAGATCCCAGCCTGTGGTACAGCTCATCTATAGAGCTGAATGGTGGCTTCTTTTGGCCAAGGAGCTCAACTGGCACTTCTGCTTGATTTGGGTACCTAGTCAACAGGCCATAGTGGCTGTGGAGACAGTTCAGCTGCCCTGTTTGTGCAGAGAAGCAAACTCACAGACCTGCCTAACTACTGAGCACAGCCTCCAGTCCCACCCATCCAGAAAGCCTGGCCAGAGAACCTAAGCCAGAGAGTCCATCCTATAGCCCTGCTCAGTCTGGGAGCCAAGCTAATAGCCCTGCCCTACTGTTAAATGTAACCTCTGGCCCCACATAACCAAGGAGCCTGAACAGTAACCCTGGGCAACCTCAGAAGAGCCCAGACTACAGCACCACCCAGTAGTATAGGCCAGCCTTCGGCACTACCTGAAGTAGTAGTGAACACAGCGTGAAGCCTTGCTCAGGCAGGGAACCTAGTCAGTGACTCTACCCAATCATGGAGCAGAGCTTACAGCCTCACCTGATGAGAAAACGTGGATAGTGATCCTACCCAACCAGAGGACGCAGTTTCTAGTACCACCTAACTCTGGGATACAGCTAGAGGCCTCTCTCCTCCAGAGGGCCTGGCTAGCAACCTTGTCCCAACAGTAGAGCATGGTTAGCACCTTGTGAAGCTCAGCCTCAACAAAACATTGGCAGAGAAATTAAGAAAACAATCCAATAATTGCATCAAAAGAATAAATACTTAGGGAATAAATTTAACCAAGGATGTGAGAATATGTACACTGAAAACTATTAGACATTGATGAAAGAAACTGAGGAAGACACAAATAAATAGAAAGATATTCTAAGATCATGGGCTGGAAGAATTAATATTGCTAAAGTGTCCACACTACCACAAACAATCTGCAGATTCAGTGCAATCCCTAAACAGATTCCAGCGTACCACAGGCATTTTTCATAAACATAGGAAAACAATTCTAAAGTTTGTATGAACTCACAAATAAGTAGCCAAAACAATCTTGAGAAAGAAGAACAAAGCTGGAAGTATCACATTTCTGGATTTCAAACTGTTTTACAAAGCTACAGTAATCAAAACAGTATGATATTAGCATAAAAAAGTGTCACAAAAATTATGGAACAGAATAGAGAACCCAGAAATAAACCATGCATATATGGTTAATTTACAACAAGAGAGCTAAGTATTTACTGTGGGGAAAGGATACTCTCTTCATAAATGATGTTGGGAAGCTGGACAGCCACATAAAAAGAGTGAAACTAGACCACTATCTTACCCAATACACAAAAATTAAACTCAAGTGGACTAAAGACTTAAATTTAAGACCTGGAGCCATAAAATTCCTAGAAGAAAATATAGTGGGTGAACTTTTTAACATCAATCTTGGCAATGATTTTTTGGATTGACACAAAAAAGCACAAGTAACAATAGCAAAAATAAGTGGAACCACATCAACTAAAAAGCTTCCAGACAGTAAGGGAGATCATAAACAAAATGAAAGGACACCTTATGAAATGGGGGTAAATATTTGCAAATCATATATGTGTTAAGCAATTAACATCCAAAATATATTTTAAAAACTAATAAAACTCAATACCAAAAACTAAAAACTAATAAAACTCAATACCAAAAAAGCAAACAAGCTGATTTTAAAATTGGCGGAGGATCATTTTTAAGCCTTTTGATTAAGACCAAGTGTTAAAATGGGCAGAGGAACTAAACAGAGAATTTTCCATAGAAGACATACAGATGGCCAATAAGGAAGTGAAAGGATACTCAATATCACCAGTCATTAGAGAAATAAAAATCAAAGCCGCAATGAAATATCATTTCACGTCTGTTAGGATGTATTATCAAAAGTCAACAGAAAACATTACTATGCATAACCTTCCCATAAATTCAGATAACCCTCAAATACATATCCAAAACTATTCAACGATAGAGACATAATTAGACAAATGAAATGTATGAATTTACATATGAATTAATATATCATGTGTTAGGATTCAGTTATGCTGGATGTGAGCCCATTGTGGAAACATATAAAGGTGATTGAGACTTTATAGGTAATTCTTAACTTTACCCGCTTATGAAAGTATAAAGTATATGGATCATATATCTTAATACAACCTAAGACTGTTGGCAGTTTGTTTGATATCCACTTTACTATCTACTAGTATCATATACACACATGTGCAGTCATAAACTCACTAACCCTATGATATGTTCCCAACCTCTTTAATAAGCCTAGAGCCTGGAGGACTAGGCTTATAATTGACAGATGGAGGAAAGATAAAGACCATGGGTTATTGTTGGGAATTCTAATTAGCTAATGATCTGGTCAAGGGTAATCATTGAATAAAATACATTATTAACTGTCCTAAAAGTATGATATTCATTAGAAAACAACATACCCTTTATAAGTGGTGGTTATGCCAGCAACTGAAGAATTATCACAGATCATGAGAAAACACAAAAAATGGAGAAGATACTCAATTAAAGATAACCAACATCCTATGTGGGCAGCTTGTTTGACAGTAATCTTGAACTTCTTCATAATTAAACCACCAGCTATATATCCAATGCATATTGGAGGTAAGTTATAAATGCCTATAAATGTAAATAAAATGTTATTTACAAAGAGACTTAGCAAAAGAACAAATATGATAACACTTATCTAATATGTCTTACGTAAGAAACCATTTAGGTCCAACTCACAGTGAATAAAGCTGATTGAATTTTATCTCCAGTTAGTTAATATATCATGTATATATATATCATGTCTTAGGTTGTATTAGATATATGATCCATATACTTTATGCTTTCATAAATGGGTAAAATTAAGAATTACCTATAAAGTCTCAGTCGCCTTTATATGTTTCCACAATGGGCTCACATCCAGCATAACTGAATCCTAACACATTATATTAACTAAATATAATCTCACATCTGTTAGGATATATTAACTAAATGGAGATAAAATTACGTACAGAGAGATTTTTAAATGCCCCACCATGTCAAAGTATTTTGAAGACTGTTATCACTATTCTTCCTTTAATTAATTATAGTAGGTTGTAAATTTCTCATATGCAGGGATCATATTCTACATTTCCTTCTAATGGTTCAGGTAGGAGTGACAAGTCAAAGTTGGCCATTAATTTATGATTAATATGATTTTGCGGTTGTTTATACCCACTCTAGATGGTGAGAATTTGACTTCGATCAAGATACTTTGGAAGATTGCTGAGCCTGTGATTGTCAAGTACATTTACATTTCGTGTCTCTCTCCCTAAAAAAGGGGGAAACATCAAGAAAAAGGAAAAGACAGTGCTTGGTTGCATCCTTACAATGCCAGGGTAAGTGAATCCCATCAACATTTTCTTGGGAGACTGGTTAAAAATTCATTCCAGAATACCACACCAGATTGTCTAATTTAGTATGTTTGAGGTGGGCACCAGGTATCTGAACTTTTAACAAGCACTCTAGGTGATGAGGCTGCAGGCAGTCTGGGAAATTCACTTTTCAAAACAGTAAAAAGCTCTCACGGGAAAGCCAAGGTGGAAGAGAGCCACTGGAGTTAATGTGGTCTCTGGAGAAACAGAATGCTTGGGCTGTAAAGACGCCTCAAACCACCAGAGGGCCCAAGGAACTAAGGAATTCATAACCTGGAGTTAAAAGAGTAAAACTCAGACTCCTAATTAATTAACATTGTTTTCCTTTTTGCATCAGTGGTTTGCTTCTCTGAAAATTATCTCTAATCCGTACATTCCCCAGGATTTCCAAAAATATTTTGAATTTGCATTCTGACTGGAGAAAGACCAGAAAAGAAAGCCAGGATTTCCTGGCTTCTTTCCTTCCCTTCCTTGCTGATTTCCCTGGAGAATGGAAGGGGGAAATGTGCCAGAGACAGAAACATCTCCACATACTTCAGTTTAGGAGTTTGCTAGACCCATCATCATCACACTATTTACCCTTTCATGGTTAAAAAAAAAAAGGGGGGGGGAGCTACTGATATAGAGAAGAATAAACATACCAATTAGAAAGATTGCATCTGAAGATGATTTTCCATATTGCTGTTCCAGATATTTAGGCATGAAGGTGAACATATTAACAAATGCATTGAACTGTACAATGCTAATTAGTATGAAAAGCATATAAATTGGGTTGCATAAAAGACTTTTCATGAATGGTAAAAAATCTGAAATGAAAGAATGACAATAGCTTGACTTTGCATTTTGAAAATGACTTTTTCTAAAACAGCAACCTCCCCTCTCAAATTAAGTTTTTCTGCTTATGGTACACATACTTGTTTTTGTTTTGCTTTGCTTTATTTTGTTACCTCCTGAAAGCTAAAGTTATATCACTTTGGTACCTTCTGCAAGTCAGTAATGCAGCTGACTGTGCAGGGAGCAGAACACAACTGTTTTACTATCACTAAGTCACTATTGTGTCTTAAGGAAAAATTATAACATAATCCAAATATTGTCTGTGTTCACACCAGTTTCTTTATTTTTCTTCCTTTTTTCCTTCTCTTAATATCCTCTCTTTTCTATAGATTGCCTAGAATGAAAGATGCTTGTTCTGTTTTTTTAAAGTTTAGAAGGAGATCAACTTGATCAAGTTCACACTCAAATATTTTATTATTGTTCCTGACCATTTAAAATATGTGGGAATTTATGGTATATAATTTTCTCAAGTGCTGGGTATTTTCCTACTGCCACAGAATGACAGTTTGGTCCTGCCAGTAGTTCATGCTGGACACACAATGAAACCACCTAGGGATCTTTTAAAATACAAACTCCCAGGTTCTACTCTCTGAGATCTTGATTCATTTGGTACTTACTAAGGATTATGTAAATGATATAACCCAAACTTTCCACTGTCAGTATGGACTGACACAGCTCAGGGCCAAACTTGTGACCCATTTCTTGGAAATGTTCCAAAGTCATCCTGCCACCATTTTGGGGGTAAAGTCTCACCTATAATTACTTTTCACTTTTCCTATCTTCACATTCTTTGTCTTGATTTCCTTACTTACTGTGTATTTTTTGCCCAATAAACTGGCTGGAATCCAAAGGATCAATAAATAAATTCAGAGAGAGAAGGGTGCATAGCTTAATGCAAAGAAACCTATTATAGCTGTAGAATTCCTATTTATGAATAAAATACATGGCAGGTGAGAAGTGCTCAGAGCACTTTGGAGATTTTTAAGTTGTCCAGGTTTGTTGACATCTCTGTTCTAGTAGGTAAGTCTCAGTAGTTCAAATCTCTTTTCTATATGTTGCATACTAAGTTCAGCTGTTCCCTAGTTGTGAAAACTGATCTTGCAGATCACAAACAATATTCTATGTTAAAATCTTCTATCAGTCCGTATCAACCTTTCAGAAGGAATTGTGAGTATAATCATGACCACTCTGAGAATTTTGAAAAGTTCTGAATTGGCTTCAAATGATCTGAGAAGTATTATGTTTAATAACAGTTTAAGTGAATGTGTAATTGTTAATAAAAAATTCTGTGCAAACTGGTATTATAATTTATGGGTGATGGTAGAAGTAGCATCATCAACAGTAATAACACTAATACTAGTAGCAGTAATAATAGTAATATGTGCCAGCGCTCCTTTTACTCTCACACGACAACTCTGTAATAATAAGTACTGTTATTAACCCATTTTACAGATGAGACTGAATCTCTCTTCACCTTGTAAATGAACAACCTTTAAGAGTTCCAAGGCCCAGGCCATACCTCATACTAATTAAATCGGACCTCCTGGGAATACTACAATATTTCTGGGCATCAGTATTTTTTTTTTAATTTCACAGGTAATTCCAATATATGGACCAGTTTGAGAATCAACGTTCTTGAACATTAAATACTTAGATTACTTTAGCTTAGTTTCCCACAGAAACACTTTCTGTAAATTATTCTTTGAGCTTTTATTGAAGATGTATCCAAAAAGAAAAAAAAATGTTCTATAAAGTATGCACTTGTACTTGCTGGAAACTATGTGGTTCCATAGTGCTTGCATTATACATCATATGATAAGTTTTTCTTTTTTTTAGTGTGTTACTCGGAGAACACTTTCTCTTTGAGAATTCTTCTTCTTCTCTCTATCAAGTATAGAGAGTTCTGTGACCTCTCTTTTCTTTTTCTGCCCTAACTTGCAGGAAGCTCATAGTTAAGCTAACATTTGTTGTTATTGTTGTTTCAGAACTATACATCTATTTGCAATAGTGTATATTTTTCCTCCTTTTGTTCTCTATTTGGATTCTTTTTAATTAAACCTATGTTCTCTATAAAAAAGGATTTTTTAAAGGCAAATGAGAATTAATTTATTTAGTGCCTGAATTAACATGAGATTTTGTATATATGTTGATAACAGATAATTTGGCTTCCAAATTATATCACTTATTTCCAAGTAGTAGCACAGGAAGACTCAGACTTGTTAGACATTATTGACTACTGACTATTAATGACAAATTATCTTAATGCACCCTAGCATGATACAGTGTTAAAGTGAAATATAGACACATCTCTAAAAAGAACAAAAAGTAAATTATATGGTATTTAGAATTTTTATATTTGCCTTTAGTGATTCCATCCTTTTCCTTCTTGACTTTTTTGCTTTGTTTCTCTTCTTTCTCATTTTTAATGATGTCTTCATTATTCTTTAGTCCTTCCTTTGGAAGCGTTTTGGGCAGAAAGAAAAAAGGAACGGCAGTGAGCACATTCACTCCTGCACAAATCAAAAAGCCAAACCACCATGCACCAACCCAACGAGTATCAGTGGGAGTTATGGTCAGATCATCTGTAAAGAAATATACACATTTTTATTAGCTTGTCATGAACCATAATTCCCGCATGAACTATAGAAAATTATTAATATTACAGTTTTCAGGTTTTATCCAAGTATAGAATTTGTAAACAACTTAGACATTCGTAAAATTTGTCCAATGATAGGTGGTATTACAATATGGCCTAGCAATAAATTATTTTGGTTCTCTGTCCTCTCCTGTAGGAAATTTATAAACAGATACTTATTAAATAACTATAAGCTCTAATTACATATAAATAATAATTTGATTAAAAGAAATTCAGACCTATGTTGTCTTTATATCTCTTGAGAAAAGGAAACATGGTTGTGGCACAATAGAAAGAGCACTGGATTTTGAGCCAGAAGGTCAACATTTTAATTTGTTTTCCTGCCCCCTGGTTTGAAATATTTGAAAAATTATTTAAACTCCTTTACTCCAGTTGGCACACATGAACCCACTAAAGTAAGAATGACCTGTGGAAACATAACTGGAGGTGATTTGTGTATTCTAGACACTATAAATAAATTTTATTGAATTACCTGTGTTCACAGATCCAGTGTCAACATAAACATTTGCATAGAATGATGCTAACAAAAGTCCAATCAAAGGACCAATGATAGCTCCTGTTTCTACAAACCCTAAAAATAAATGAAAATATAAAGTTATAGTATAGTTATATACCCACATAAAGAGTCCTAATTCCATAGAGTCTGAAGACGCATTGTGCCTCAGATATGTTTGCCTTAAACTCCCAATTTGTGAGAAAATTAAGCTTGGTGTACGTATAAGTAAAAAGTTTGTTTCTGTTAATGTGGAGAAAAAGAACCTCAATATTTAAAGCCACATTCTCTAGTCCTCCAAATTCTTTTGTGTGATAAATCGCAGGCAAAATCTGCTGTAGCAGCATTGGCTGGGATCATGCTGTTGACAAAACCACAACACAGAGTGAGATTCTTTTGCTGCTTTCTATAGGCACAGTTTTGGAGGAATTCCAGACCAACACCACGTTATGATAATTTTCTCATGACATGTTCCTCAGAAAACCTTCACTCCCACATCTCTGACTTGGAACCTCTTCTTCTGGCTATGTTCTCACTGTTACTGATACTTCTCTTCTTTGATCATGATCTTCTTTCTTATCCTCCACATTCTTGCCTTCTATTCTCATCAGTCCCCTCTGCCCTCATGACTTCTTACTCATCTGGAATTTCATCGTCGGTGAGCTCATGGCCTACCTGCGATTCAGAATCAAGGCTGAGCCATCCCTGCTGCGGAAAACACAGACATAACCTTCTTCAGTGTGCTGCGTCTTCCTTCAAAATATGTCTTCTGCCTTCTCCATGGTTCCATAGGCTACCCGCCCCCCCCATCCACAGACCTGACTACTTGACCTCAATCCCTTCTATCTTCTCTGAGGTCTTGCTCAACTAGACATGTTTTTTTGTGTGTGTGCTGGTTTGGTCTTCCCTGTTCACTGATTACAATATCTCACATATCCACCCTGCTTGCTTTCATTTCACTGCTCTGCATTTACAGCCTCACCACTTCCTGAATCTACCCAAATTCTTCCACATTCTTCTCAAAATACTTGCAGGTAGCACCAGTGTCCTTTTTGCCACTTATTTGGTGTCCTTTTCTGGTCTCCATTCTCCTAACTCTTTATGTTATTTGACACTGCAGGCTAGCTCCTCTTTTGACATTTCCTCCTAGTACTTTCACTCAACTATGCATTTATTGTTTACTTTTTCCCTTGTTACTACTCCTTTGATTTTTTTTCTTCCCATTCTTCTCAATAACTAAAAGTGTTCCTTGGTGTTTTAATGTAGAATTTCTCACTAACTCATTTCTATCTCTCTCTTTTTAAAAAAATTTTATTTATTTACTTGAGAGAGAGAGAGCATGAGAGGGGAGAGGGTCAGAGGGAGAAGCAGACTCCCTGCTGAGCAGGGAGCCCAATGTGGGACTCTATCCCAGGACTCCAGATCATGACCTGAGCTGAAGGCAGTCGCTTAACTAACTGAGCCGCCCAGGTGCCCACTCATTTCTCTCTTTTTTTTTTTTTAAAGGTTTTATTTATTTGACAGAGAGAGATCATAAGTAGGCAGAGAGGCAAACAGAGAGAGAGAGAGAGGAGGAAGCAGGCTCCCTGCCGAGCAGAGAGCCCAATGCAGGACTCGATCCCAGAACCCTGAGATCATGACCTGAGTGGAAGACAGAGGCTTAACTCACTGAGCCACCCAGGCGCCCCTCATTTCTCTCTTAATTTCATTTGTTTTCTCTATGTAAGTGACTCTCAACATTCATTTCTACTTTTCTGATCTCTCCTAAACTTCAAAGTCATACATGGAACTATTTTCTCCCATTGTGTAGCTTATTGATTTATAGTTATTTAATTATATGCATGTGCACATTTATTTATTTCATTTTTTAAGTCTGATTTTTTCTCTAATTTAATTACACACAGGTATTTATCAGATTTGGTTGATTTATAATTATGTAGTTATTTATATACTAAAACTTATATGGACTATATCTTATTCATCTTAGTACATATAGAGATTATTACTATTATTTCCATAAATTATATACCCTAGTATTTATTGAATAAAGAAACACAGATTATAACAAGGTGTTTGTGGATTTATTGCAGGCAAGCATTTGTATTCTTTCAAGATAAATATTTGTATTCTTTCAAGATAAATAAGGGATTTGAAAGGACAGAAAAGAAAAACATCAAAAAAGCTTATTGAAAAATCAATGAATGAGCAAAAAATGCCAAAGATTACTTGGGGTAAGGTCCTCTAAATATTTTGATCTATCTCAATTATGTATAACTCTGCTCCAATTTTCTTTCACCCTCTTTGACATTTCTGATTCTTAAAATATATGTCTACATTAACAGCAAAATATGTCCAAACTAAAAGTTACACTTTTATAAATAACAACAGATTGAACAAATAAAGAATACAAATAAACTATTCATAATAAATTAAGAAGATTTAGGAGATTAGTAGACTACATAAGAAGGCAGATCTTATTTTGGTTATTGTGGGAGGTGACATTGATTGATTTTAGAAAAGGAAATTTCAAGAAACATAACCAAAAGTATGAACCAGATATTTATGAAGAATCTGAAAAAGCCTGACTAGCATGGAGAGATTGTGAAGAAACCAAACAGATTGAGTAGTAATTGGAGAGATTAGATTTAGTAAAGAAAGAGCTAGTAGGTTTTATTGACATGGTAAGGAAGACATGATTAAAACATTATTTGAGAAAAAATATACTGCAAGAGTGTTTATTAGAAATTGAAAGAAAAAGCTAGTGATAACATGACCAATGAAGATGTTATAATAATCTATAGATGAAGTAATGAAGACCCAAACAAAAATAGAGGTAATGAAAATAGTGAGAAAGATTTTGAATGTAAGAGACATTTTAAAGAAAACATTGGTAAGTCACTTAACAGACTTGGTATAGAATGGTGTCAAGGAAATGGATGAGTCAAAGAGAACTCCAGGGGTACTAGATGAGTGGTATTTTTAATAGCAAAAAGCAGAGTTAGAAAAGAGGCTTATTTGGAGTTAGCTCAATTTGGTAAACTTTTCTTGATGACCAGCTGTACCAAGGTACTCTTCTCATCATTCTGGAAATCACTGACTCCAAGTAACTGACATCCACCTGTAAGGAACTTCCTTTCCTGAGAAGAGGTTAAGGCAGATTTTCAAACTCACCAATATATAAAGGAGAGTTTTCAGATTTGGCAAAATCTTCTATGTAGGAAATACCCAAAGGCATGATGGGAGTTTCGCCAATTCCACGTATGATATTTCCTACTAGTACATACACCCACATTAATGATTTCACTTCTTTCACACAGTCTGTATTAAAAGAAAAAAAAAAAGATATTGTATTAGTGTTTTGGTAGTAAAGTATCAGTAATACATAATTCTAGATTTTTGGTCAACATTTCAATTCTTTTTTTTTTTTTTTTAAGATTTTCTTTATTTACTTGACAGACAGAGATCACAAGTAAGCAGAGAGGCAGGCAGAGAGAGAGGAGGAAGCAGGCTCCCCACGGAGCAGAGAGCCCGATGTGGGGCTCGATCCCAGGACACTGAGATCATGACCTGAGCCGAATGCAGAGGCTTTAACCCACTGAGCCACCCAGGTGCCCCAACATTTCAATTCTTATGTGACATGGCATCTTGTCAATGATTTATACTACTATGTCAGCTATGCATTATTGGACCATCCTATTTGCATTTTCTGACAGGGTACTTAGGTATGGCCAAATGTAAGTGGTATGTTGGAACTAGTTCCTACTGTTTTGGAATAGATGAGTGGTATACACATCTCTTTTCAATTTAGTATTTAATGCCAACACATTGGTAGTTTGATGGCAGTATTTACACACACAGATTGACAAACAGTAAAAGCCAGAAACTTTTCCCTCCAGAGAGACAGTCTATCAGCACCTACTGAACCCAGCTGGCTGCTGTGAGAGCTACCCCACTTCTGTACTAACTTAGGGAAGAGAAAAAAACAAACACAAATATCTCTTTCTAGAATTGATACTGTGAGATTTCAATAAGAATCTCTCTGAAGTTTGAATTCTCTACAGCTCTAATTACTTTAAAGAAACTAAAAATATTTAATCAGGTAGTAATCACATTTTCTCTATAGAACCTACTGTATACTGTTAACCACCAAATAATTTTTAACAGAGAAACCAACCCCAATCCTTGAAGCAGCGCTGCTCAGTGGAGTAACAAAGAGTAGGCCAAAGGGAATGAAAGGGAGGAAGATAGGCAGTTGTCTGAAAACAGCCAATTCTGTTCTAAGCCCACATGGCTATCAAGCCAGGAAGACACTCTTTAGGGTCATGTTTTCAGAAAAGTGAATGACAATTTATTTTTGTCTCCTACAATCTGCCCAGGTACCCATAGATATGAGGCTCCTGAGCTCAGCTGGGCCTGGAAATATCTTGTGAGGTTTATCTCTCAGTTATTCCCAGTCCAGAAAATCATAATGCCCATTTCTGGGTATTCCCCCCCACCCATGGTGAGCACAGTGTCTAGAGATCATGGGCAAATTCTAGGCCTACTCCAGGACAAAATTTAACATGTCAGGTGATTAAAGAATTAATGTACTTTTCTGGAAATTCACTAGACTGGGAAGGTTTTGATTTATCTACTACAATGCAGATTTAAAAAAAAAATAGGAAATAGGACCTAGGTCAGCCTTTGGAAAAAGTCAGTTCAAGAAAAGAATATAGGCCACCATTGATGTCACAGGGTTTTTTTGTTTGTTTGTTTGTTTCCCCAGGGAGTTGCTTTGGCTTAGAGTTTCTGAGACCGCTATTCTTACACTCCTTGAAACTGTTTAGTTTCCTCTGATTCCATGCCAGCAGTGAAATTCCCAGCCTTGGGGATGAATGTAACTCCTACTGATATGAATCCAGCATAAAAATGTCCCCATCAGAGGAAGAGAAGTTCTGGTCTGAAGTAAATCAGTGGGTTAGTTCCAGACTAAGCATCACCAGATGATTATATAGGTCCCTTCACATATGAAGGAGCAGAAGCTGGCATGTTGGTGTCTGGGACTGCTGGAAGCCAGAAGAAGCACCACTATTGTGTCAGAATATAAATTGGTATCTCTGGTAAAGAGGAAGAAGTAGAGCAGAAAGAGAAGGTCCTAGTTCAGCAGAAAGAGAATAGAGTAAATCAGAGTCACAGCATACTTGCCTGCTTTCTCTGCTATAGAAGAACTATTATAACACAGATCTTTTTGTTTCTGCTACTCATTTACAAATCATCAGCATAAATCCTCTTTCTAAGATGTTTTCCTCTGTGGAATTAACTCTAAGTGGTCCTTGGATGGATGTCTTTGACTTATTTTTAACTAACCATTTCAAAGAATAGATAAGACATTCTTATTAAGTATATTCAAATGTGAGAGGAATAACATTTAAATTATGGGCCTTTTCAATTTCCTTCCATGATCTCCTCCAAAATCTCTGAAAAAAAATTTTTTCTTTTGTTCATTTACCTTACTCACTTAACCAAACGTAATAACATTCAAAGCCCCTCAGCAGAAAGTGTTCAGTTACAAATTCACTGAACAGAAAGCAGTACAATGAAGTAGACAACCTGATGGATCTTCTGTTGGTCTGAAAATCTGGGTTCCATTTTCCATACACAAGAAACTGTTTGAGGACAAATTGCCTGAAACTGAAACTGTAGATTCATATTCATATCTGTATGAACACAGGGAAAACATGGTGATGTTAAGAAGCCAATGAAGACAATGTGAGCATTGTGCAGAATAACTCCTGCTTCACTTAAGACACAACATCTAAATCCAGGAAAGATTTCTTTTCATTTTGCCACCTAATCATCATAAATTAATATAATAAAAAAGAATTTGCCACTCACTGTCAAGGTACAATCCCATGACAGCTAGCTTTCAATTATCTGTATGTGAATGATCTACTTTTTAAATCATCTGACATTAACTTTCAGTGGTTTTTAGGTGATCATTTCCTGGAAATAATTACTATGGGAGAAGGAACAGAAACCAAGAAAAATAATAGACTCAACAAAATATAATTAAAGGCTTTTGGGAGAAAAAAACAACACAACAAAACAGGTCTCCCATTTCTGAGAATCCAAACAAAAATCCCTTCATGTGTTCATTAGTGTCCTCAGAGAAACAAAACATGTACCCATCATAATGAGAAACCTTAGGAGAATCTCAAACACTGTGGCAGCACAATGTAATGACTTTTTCTTTTCTCATTAGAACAAAAGTGTTAATAATCTGTGACCATTATCTTAGGCAAATTACCACAAGATCCACATGCCTTTTCCCAGAAAGAAAATTACATGCTGCAACAATGGGGGAAAATATGTCCAGGTCTCTTTGTTAGAAATTGCCCTGGGTTGGTTTCTATATTTCTATTAGAGAAGAGAAAGCCAAAGAAAACTTGCCTTTCTGAGTTTCAAATAAGCTAAAGAGTGTTATGCTTGGATGTCACCAAAAGTCCTAATCATTGTGTTACAGAACATAATAAAAAGGGTTAAAATACCTTCCCCTTAGAATAACTGCCCAGAGATACCCATAGAATTTGGCTATGAATTGTGGACAAAGGCTTCTGTCTCCAAGCCCATGATCCTATGAGACATGGGAGCTTCAGACAAAAAAAAAAAAAAAAAAAAAACCCAACAAACAAACAAACAAACAAAAAACCTTTGACAGAGTGTAGAAAGAAATTAAAATAATAGCTGAATATTACTTGCTTCTCCTTGAAACCTCTGATACCTTCAGAAATAACTGAAAGTTGGAGTATCTTTTTCATTTAAATTACTTCTTAAAACCCAGTAACTCATTCCATGTCTATTCATTCCCCAAACATCCCCAAATGGGTAGTAATGGATTTTAAAATAGGAAAGGAAAAAAACACAATACTATGCGGATAAAGAGAAGGGAGGATTTGACAAGAAGAGAGAGTTTAATAGGATTTTGAAAATAAAAAAGCAGATAAGTGAATGATCACTGAAATTGTGGATATGAGAAACATAACCCCGAGTAAGTGGCTATAGGAGAGCAACTAAACACATGCCATACAAACCTGGAAAGCTTCAGGCAAGAAACAAGATACTTCTAATGTGAGAGTATGCATGGTCCCAAAAGAGGATTGCTTTGAAGTGTGTATAAGGAGCAGTTAAGCCCTTATAGACATCCTCTGCCATCGCAACTGATTATGGCCTTTGTCTCTAGAGACTAAATAGATACTGAGGCTAGGGAAGCCATGCTAAAAACTGCAGACATTAGGATAAAAAAATCTACATACTGAAAATCGAGATTCCCACCCCCATGTGCTGGTAGCCAAGCTCCAACCTCCCAGAAAACAAATTGGAGAATCACCACCTAAGAAAACTCACTGTTTAGGGGCAGTTCTAAGCCACCTAAAAAATAGCCAGTCCCTATACAATCACCCTACAAAGAAGTCCACCATTAATTAAGCCTTATACACATACACAGAACTTCCAGTTAGCTTGTTGTTGTTATTCCTCTTTCTTAAATATGACTAGATAACCGAGAACTACCAGATATACGGGGAAAGCCTGTAACAGTAAAGATAGAGACAGAAACAAATAAAAACTGTACACTCACAGAAAACAGACAATGAAGTGAGATGAAGAAAATTTAGACAAAGAAAATTTACAATAGGACATTGCATTCTTGAAAAAAGAACAAAATGTTCCTTAAAAAGATACATTCAAGGATCAAAAGAGTTGTTGAAAATTTAAACTGTGATAGCAAATGTTAGAAATTCATTCAGAGCTTTGGAAGATAAAAATGTCTCCCAAAAAGTTACAAAAAGATGAGGATATAGAAAATTGGAGAAAAAAAGATGAGAAATATATAAACTTAATCCAGTATGTACAGAATTCAAATAGTAGAAGTTCTAGAAAGAGAAAATGGGGAGGAGGTATATCATCAAAGAAATAATACATGTAAGTTGTCCAGATTGAAGGCACCTAGCACAATAGAAGAAAAAGATTTATACCAAGATAGTTATGATGAATCCAGACTCCGGAGCTTAAAAGAAAACCCCAGTAGTTCCCAGAGAAAAGAAACTGGTCACAGGGATTAGAATGGCATAAGAGTCTCAATAGTAACATTGGAAACTAGAAAACATTGGAATGATGTCTCCAAAATCGTTAGGAAGATATTTCCAATCTAGAATTTTATATTAGCCAGGCTATCAATCAAATATGAGAGTAGAATAGACTATTTTCAGATGTTCACAGTCTTAAAATTTCTACTTCCTTTACATACTTTTTCAGAAACCTATTAGATTATGTTTTCCACAAAAAGGAGTGAGAGTAAAAAGTAAAGCAGAAGATATGATAGCCAGGATATAAGTTAACTAAATGGAGAATAGAAGCAAACAAATTCCAAGAATAACAGTGAGGAAAGATTTCAAGGGAGGAGCCATGCACCAAGCCTGGGGAGATTCCCATTCAGACTGCAGACAAAGAATTGATGGTGACATAGAACTATCTCTAAGACAAAAATGAGACCCTGTGATATGTATGAGCATTTTGAGATGTTGCCCTATCAGTGGAGACTTTGCTGATGATTAGTGAGAGATTAAAAAGAAATAAAGAAAGAAAGAAAATGACTCAAGTAAAAAGGGAACAATTATTAAATCCAAGGAAAATAAAGATGATATAAGAAAGGAATAACAACATGGTTCAGCAATGAAAGACACTTACATAGTACATGGAAATAGTGAATATAATTTTATAGCAGAAAATCAATATACGTTACAGAACACAAAAGTATTAACAACTAAAAGGATGAACATTTACTTAGAACCATGGAGACAAATAGCAGAAGAAAGTACTAAAAGATTTGCAAGTAGCTACTCATGAAAAGCAGTAATATGAACAATGTTGAAGGGATAGGGGACAACTCTTTTTTCAAAATAAATTTTACAAGTTGATGCACATATTACTTTGGTAAAAATTAAAATAAAAACCATCCTTCAGACTGGTCTGTCTCTTAGTGACCTACATACAAGTAAACAGAACCTTTGTAATTGTAATTGTGATTAGAAGTGTCTAAAGACATTTTACCAGGTCCTAAGACTCTTTTCATCAGACTCCACTCCATAAAGTCCCAAATCTCTGTTTCATAGATGGAGAAAATGTGACTATGTAAGTGAAGCAAGGCAGCCTAGAGCCCAACTGACTTGTGGAACGAAATCTGCATCTTTCAGCTCCCATTGCTGTGCTATGTGCTTTTAGGAAGTATTGTTCCGAGAAAGGGAATTTCAAGTTTCATTTCATGCAGCCAAAAGTTGAACATAAAAAGTCACCAGAAACTGGAATACTTACCGGTCCATGAGGAAATGAGGTAGAGATTGCAAGAAACACCCTAGGCCCATAACCACACATCCGACACCAATCAGTATAGGTCTATGTAATTTGGTTCCAAAATAACTCACAAATATAATCAACAAAAGATTTCCTAGGAAAAAATTAAGATAAAAATGAATATCTTAATAAGCATGATCAATAGCTTAGCTTCATCCAGTCATTTACTATCTGGCATTTATTGTATAAAAAGTATTTTGAGTACCAGGACTGGTGCTAGCAATGCATGAAGCAATAAATGAATAAGACACAACTCCTGCCTTGAAGAATGACTCTGTTTCATAATCTCAACAGATATGTAAACAGATCTCTGTGGAACACGAATATTTAATGAGGGCAGGGCACCTGGGTGGCTCAGTGGGTTAAGCCGCTGCCTTAGGCTCAGGTCATGATCTCAGGGTCCTGGGATCAAGTCCCACATAGGGCTCTCTGCTCAGCAGGGAGCCTGCTTCCCTTCCTCTCTCTCTGCCTGCCTCTCTGCCTACTTGTGATCTCTCTCTGTCAAATAAATAAATAAAATCTTTAAAGAGGGCAGAAGAGAAGCCATTGGAAGGGACTGAGCAATGGTTCTAAGAGATGTTAAAAACTGTGTGTGTGATTATGTAGCTTAGAAAAATGGGATACCAAAGTAGGTGTTAGACTTTATGTCACCTCTGGCCTTTCTCTCCATGTCTGCTCCATGCTTGAAAAGAGAAGCCAAAGTCAAATTCAGATAGATATATGTTTTAACTCATGATTTAAATATAACTAAATATTGGTCAATATAACCAACCCAGAGATCTCTGTCTAATTTTACTTCTACCCTTAGAAGTAAAAAATAGTAGGTCCTCACTTCTCCAACTGGGTCTTAGAAGTAAGTCTTGCTTTGAGAAGTCAATTCAATAATAAATTTATCCACGTCTTAGGATGAAGTTTAAGGATAAAGAAACTAATTGTGGAGGCCCCATTCTAAGGGACAAGCCCTTGATAAGAATGGCATAAAAGGTTGTAAGAACAAAACACATGAGGAAGTTCTCATATGATACATTTAAAATTTAGTAATCAATATTTTCCCTGATCCTACTCTGCATAGGAAAACTTCTATGATGAGCTTGAGAACTATAAAAATTTAAAAGACTCTCCCTTAAGTTTTTAATAATTTTCCAAGTAGTAGTGCATATTTTGAAGACTTTTCTTTCCATATATGTTTCTCTCTAGTCTGCCTTATAAGAAGAAGAGATGTCAGCACCTACATTCTTTCATGTAGACAGTGCCCCACCAAGTGCTACCACAGTGACCTCCCTAGGTTTCTAAAATCCCCATCATCAAAGCCATCCACGTTGAAGGTATTATCTCTAGAAATTCACCATTGGAAATCCATATCCATTTTGGAAACAAGAAGAGAGGAAGAGCCTCCTCTCCACGTAAGGGTGAGCTTTTCAAGCTGCCTCTTTCAGTCGATAAAATAATCACATGAGAGGGAATAGAAATGGATAGATAAGATTTTATGAAGGGTATGGAGAACATGGTCTCATACAATTTAAGTCTCTCTTTCTCTGCTGTGTTTTAATTACAGATATTCTCTAGTTTCTCTCCAAACCGACAGTCACCTGTAGTCACAGATTCCACTTCTTCCCCTCCCCATCTTTCCCAAAGTCATTGCGCTCTTCCTGCCTTCTAGCTTCTCTATCTACTGTTCAGGTAAAAGTGCCCTGGCCAACATCATAATTATCATACTATAAAACCTGGGGTATAGTTTTCTATCCTTGTCTAACTGGATATGTCTAATGCTTTTAAGACTGCTGACAATTTTTTCTTTTGGAAATTTCTACTCCTTTGGTATCTATCATAATATTCTCTCCTAATTTCCCTCTTAATTCTCTGATTATTCCTTCTCTTAACACTTTGGTGGGCTCCTTTCTTCCACTTGTTCCTTAAATATTGGTGCACCTCAGGGATCCACCTTTTGTCCCTGGTACTTATCTCTCTTTACCATCTCCCTAAATAGCCTCATCTGTTCTTTACTTTTAACAATTACCGGCTTACTCAGTAATCAGTAGCTGCAGCCCAAACAGTTCCTCCAGTGCTTCTAGCTCATATAACTGCCATGCAGACATCATTAGTCAAAGAGCTCACTGCTAATACCATAAATAGTTTGCCTAAACAGAAATCATCATCATCCCCATAGCCACCAGCACAATCTCGTCCCCCTTCTCCTATTCTCTGTCCCAGTACCACTATCCACTCCACTGCCCAAGATGTAAATCTGGGGATTCCTGCTTTTCTCATCTGCCACATCTAATCTTCCACTAAGTTCTCAGGAACCTAACTCCTCAGTATTTTGTAGGTCACCCTCTTCTCTGTATTTCGAAAGTATGATCCTGACTCAGACCCAGACAGCTCTCTCTTGTGCTTTTGTGTTATCCTGTTAGGATCCTCTCTGTTTGGCTGGCCACCTTTAAACTTATCTCTAACATAGCCACAAGCATGGCCTTGATTAAAAGCAAATCTGACCTTTGTTTTGTTTTTTTACTTTTATTTATTTATTTGACAGAGAGAGAGAGATCACAAGTAGGCAGAGAGGCAGGCAGGAGGGGGGGAGCAGGCTCCCTGCTGAGCAGAGAGCCCGATGCAGGGCTTGATCCCAGGACCCTGAGATCATGACCTGAGCCGAAGGCAGAGGCTCAACCCACTGAGCCACCCAGGTGCCCCTGACCTTTGTTTTAAATAGCTGCTCTTAACCTGTCGTGTATAAACAAACCTCCAAGGAGTCCATGAATAGAAATCAGGGGTTCCATGAACTTGAGTGAGAAAAAAAGTTGCGTCTTTTATTTTCACTAAGTTTTAATTAAAATTAATATTAGCATTTTCTTTGATAGTGAGAGAAGGTATAAACTATGTGGCATTAACAGTACTTAAGATTTTGTCACAGATTGTCACCAATAGAAGTTATAGATATTTGCTTATGATACTACAGTTGTTGCAGATACCTCAAAATATCAACCCTACTTATTACTTAAAAAATTAGTGTAGATATTATGTTTAGTATATTAGTAAGCACAAATATTACTATATGACAGTCATTTTAATATTTTGATGACTTTACTCAAAGTTTTTTTTTACTTTTATAATTTTTATTTTATGCAAATTCCATAGCAAGCACGCAAGGCTAACCATAGTCCATTTCTCACCCCTGCCCATTTCTCCAGGCTCCTATCTTAATAAATTCCACATAAGCTTTGTGAGTCAATAATATTGGGCTGAATGTTACTCCCCATACAAATTACTATGTTATCTCGCCCTTAAGCTTCTTCTATTGAAATTCCCTTCACACACATCCTTGTTTCTTCACCTAGAAAGCTTTTTACTTATCTTTCAACATCTTCCCCAAGTAAGGCTGTGTCCCTGATGTGTGTTCTTATAGGACTTTGCACCTACCTATACCACCAAACTTATTGCATTCAATTAAAATTATTATTGTACATCAATGCCATCCCTTAGATTGTGAGCTGGGTCCAGGCTGGACTGTATAAAGAGTTATATCTTTTCTCCATCCCCAGGATCCAGCACATGAGTGGTGCAGAGTTGTGTCTGGGGGAGGGAGACAAGATCAAGCATCACCTGTTTCAGTTTTCCCTCTCCTCAAACCCAAATTTTCTTCCAGATATTAAATTTTTCTTCCAGTATATTAAAGATAACCTGCACCTTGAAGGAAGTAGAAACTACTCTAAAACTGTGAAAGAAAGGCGTTCATAGTTCTACGCAGCTTTGTTTACAGGAGAAGTCTTTTTCTTCCTCATTCTTCCTGTGTCTTCACATCTTCCCAGTCCTCCACAAAAAGCAGACAGTAAGAATAGATTCTATTCTTTCCTAGAGTCTGTTTCTTAAATAAATTCAGGGAGATAGAAAAACAGTTTCTTTTTCCTTCTGCACTTAGAAAGAAGAATTGTTAACTTCCCAGAAATAGCAGAAGAAAAATATTCATGTTTTCCTCTAGAAAACAGATTCCTTTGTTTTCCATGATGTGTATCTTCTAAATAGGAAGATGGAGCTTTTAAAAATTATCAAATGAGGGGCACCTGGGTGGCTCAGTGGGTTAAAGCCTCTGCCTTCGGCTCAGGTCATGGTCCTAGTGTCCTGGGATCGAGCCCCACATTGGGCTCTGTGCTCTGCAGGGAGCCTGCTTCCACCTCTCTCTATCTGTCTGCTTCTCTGCCTACTTGTGATCTCTGCCTGTCAAATAAATAAATAAAATCTTAAAAAAAATTATCAAATGATAGATTAGATACAAAAATTCTTCTAGTATGCTACTCATACTAGATAACCAATAACTATTACAGTAAAAATTCCGATGGTGAGATATGTGGCAATATTTGATTATTATTTGGGGGATAATATTTAAACTAATTGTTTCTATGAATATTCCAAAGTTAGCAAGGCCATTCATTCCTTTTAGAAAACATGTTACTCAGTTAGATTAGATGTCCTAAGATTGCAAGTAAGGAGAATAAAATTCAAAGTAGCTTTATAGATAAAATAAAATATAAAAAGAAGTAATGCAAAAATAATTCATTACCAATCTCAAAGCTCCCATTAATAAATCCGACTAGAGATGTAGGGATGTTGAATTGTCTCTCTATTTGTGTGAGCATGGAATTCATATAAGATCCAGAGAGTGTTTTGGACACAAATGCACATGTTATTGCCAGAAGAAACATCTACGGAGAAAAAAATGTGAGAAAACACAGGAAAAGTTTATTTTTGATCATGTATGTTTATATTTGCCACCTGTTGACAAAATATCTTCTACCATAAGACTGATTGTCTCTAAGATAAGTAACTCTTGAATATGCAAGAAACTTAATGTGGTCCATTCTTCTGGTCTTTCATGCCATGTTATCTCTTTGAAAACTCAAAGTGGGACTGAATTTTGTAGGTAGTTGTAGCCTTGTTATTTTATAGGCACATCTTGTATATACACAGAGACAGCCATTCTAAATAAGATATAGCTAATAGTTTTAAATAGGTCTTCAGCACAATAATGCTATCTGTAGTACAAAGAAGACATATACGATAAGAAAAAAAGGAACATGGCATTACACGAAGACATTATTTCTATAGCAAATTTGCTCAGGCTCTCTCCAAAATAATAGGTAAGTCATGCAACATTAGATTGCTGCTCACTCCCAGTTTATTTATTTAAAACCATGTTATATGTTATAATATATTTACATATATTATAATAAAGTAATTACAAGCCATTATAAAAATATTTCTAAACTGACCAGGTATTTGCTATAAGAAAAGAATATGAATACAATAAATTTCCATGCATTGAATTACATTTCCTGTATACTGATATAGTTTCAAAGGACAGTCAGGTTGATGGGATCCATTAAAAAAAAACAAGGACAACTTAACAAATAGAACCATTGTAATCACCAAAAGCTAGTATGGTCTCACTAAAAACATGGAAAAGTAAAAATTTTGGTAGTTTTATTAAATTAGAAAGAAACAGACTTAAATTTCAGTAGAGGATTTGACAAAGGAGTCTTAAATACTGGGTAATAGTATAGTTAGGTAGATTAAGCACTGCTTCAACACCAACAAATTAGTGATGAATAGATTTAGGTCATCTTGAATGGTGGTTTCCAACCCTATGCCATAGACTTTTTCCTTGGTCCCACTTAAATACGTTTCCTGATGACATTTCCATCCTGGGAGACTGTTCAGTCTATGCTCTAGCCAGCATACTCAAATCCCTAAAATCCTCACCCCTCCACCTGCCACATTCCCATTCTTGAACCAACCCCACAATTTATATTGCACCTGTACAGACCCTTCAAAATTATTAACAATCTTTTCTATTTCTCAGTCTTCAACCCAGTCAGGAGCTTTCCATGACCAGCAAATGATCTCTGCAACAGTCATCATCAAACTTACCTCCATCTCTTCCTCTCTAATTCCCCTCCTGCCTTTGAAGGATAGATGTCCCTTTTCCATTACAATAAAATCCCTCTACCCATGCTTTTTGAATCCATTCTTCCCATTTGAGATTATGATTTATCAGAAAATACTCTCTCCTCTATTTCCAACCTCACACCCTTTACTGCCTCTCTCCCCACTATAAATATATCTAAGATATTTCTGTCTTTAAAAAAATATTTTTTTTCCTTAACCCCTGATAGTTGCTACTCCAGCTAACACCAGGCTATTTGGAAGAATAATGTAGGTTTATTGCCTAGACTCTAACCTTCCATTCACCCTTTAGTTCCCTACTGTCTGTCTTCTCCTGAAGCTACTCCATGAAGGGTCAAAAACAACTTCTTAGTTTCCATGTTCAATAGATACTTCTCAGTCCTCAACTAACCTGTTGTCTCTGAATGATTTGACCCCACTAATCACTCTTTTCTTCCTGAAATTCCCTACCCCCGTGTATACCTAAATGTCCACCTACCTTCTAGACTCTTTCTATTCAGTCTTCTCTTTGGCCAGCCCCTTCAGGATTTGTCTTATACCTTCTAATCTTTGTGCTATATGTGCTCTCCCTAAGAAATCTCACTTATTCCCATAGCTTTCCCTATCACCCATATGCTGAAATCTCTCAAATGTACACAGTTTAGCTGAGATAATTGCCAGCATTCCTTAGTTGCCTCTAGTCTTGTCCATACCTACACTCCCTCCACTTGCCACCACCACTAATTTGGAGCTTAGTAAATATCTGTCAAATGAATTAATAAAATGCATAACTAGCATGTGATTTCACTTCTTAAAATGTTTTAGTGATTTCCCATAAACAAAAATCTCTACTTTTTTAGATGACAAAAAATGTCTCATCTGTATCTCAGGATCATCTCCTGCTGCTTGTTCCTGGACATAATGTACTACTTACAGCTTCTTCTTCTTCTTCTTCTTTTTTTTTTTTTTTTCAGTTTTCCAAGATTCATTGTTTATGCACCACACCCAGTGCTCCATGCAATTTGTGCCCTCCTTAATACCCACCACCGGGCTCACCCAACCCCCCACCCCCTCCCCTCCAAAACCCTTAGTGTGTTTCTCAGTGTTCACAGTCTCTCATGGTTTGTCTCCCCCTCCGATTTCCCCCAACTCACTTCTCTCCCTCTCCCAATGTCCTTTGTGTGTTATTCCTTATGCTCCACAAGTCAGTGAAACCATATGATAATTGACTCTCTCTGCTTGACTTATTCCACTCAGCATAGTCTTCTCAGTTCTGTTTACTTACAGTTTCTTAATTCACCATGTCATTTCATGTCTCAAGAGCCTTTTACAGGATGGTATTCCACTTGTAAAGTTTTTCTTCCCCTTATGCATCTGATAAATGTATACTCTATTTCAACTATCAACTCTATCATCATTTCTATTGTGGAGCCTTCCTCATCTCTCTCCTCCCCAGGCAGCCTTGACTACTCACTCATTACCTACCTGTTGTATACTGTCTCTATTGTAGCTCTTATCATAATGCACGTTATGTATGTGCTTGGATGCCTATAACCTCCTCCCTCACTATACTGTGAATAATTCAAATATAGGATTCATATATTATTTACCTTTGTATCTTTGGTGTCTAGTAAATACTTAAAGACTAGTAGGCACTCAAATACAAGTTTGCTGAATGAATGACAGAATAACTATTCAACAACATCCTGAAGAAGTGGTCAGAGCTGAAAGTAGGTTGAATATAAGATGAAATATAATAGAATTAAATAAATACTCCTAAGCTGAGTTGGCTATACCAATTCATTTGGAGAAATCTGAATAGAAATTTATGTGAAAAAGACCTGGGGGATTTAAATAGCAAGCTCAGTATGAGTCAAACCTGTTACTTGGCTGAGAAGATAATATGGCTTTATCTCTAGTTATTTATTCTTTTATAGTAAACGTCATTTGTAGAAACCAACTTCACAGTATAAATCTTTGCAGAGCACATGACTGAGAATAAAAAATTTCATATGATTTTATAACTCAGGGTTTTATATTTAACAGTAAGCTCTACCAAATAACATGTGAATCATATTTGGGAGAATAATTTATTTTTTTTTACACTTTAAGGAAGGAAACTAGGTGAATCATGACCCCATTGTTTTTTCCTAAAACACCTAGAAAGGTAGCCGACACAGTTTGGTTCTAGTCACAAAGTGAAAGCAACTAGTGGCTATTCTGACTCATATCTGGTGCAAAATAACCTCTATATTTATGTAGCTAGTCTTACTAGCATTTAATAGTACTGCCCGGAGTTCGAAGTAAACTTATTTTGAGTACAGTCTTCTGATGCTTTCTAAAGAATTTTGTTTAATATGCATATTTCTAAGTTCAGAGAAGCAAAAAAAAAAAAAATCTGACTATTAGGCATTTGGAATCCAATTTTACATGATAAACTTGTCCTCTCAATATTTTTCCATAACATGAACATCAATATCTAATCTTGCCAAACTCCAAAGTAAGCAAATATTAAATTAAGAGCAATTGTTTATAAGTAACACCTGACTTGACTTTTTTTTAATTTAAATTCAATTAGCCAACATGTAGTAGTACATCATTAGTTTCAGATGTAGTATTCAATAATTCATTAGTTGCATATAACACCCAGTGCTCATTACCACATGTGCCCTCCTTACTGCCTATCATCTGGTTACCCCATCCCCCCACCCGCCTCCCCTTCAGTAGCCCTTAGTTTGTTTTCCAGAGTTAAGAGTCTCTCTTGGCTTGTCTCCCTCTCTGATTTCTTCCCATTCAGTTTTCCCTCCCTTACCTTATGATCCTCTTCACTATTTCTTTTATTCCACATATGAGTGAAATCATGTAATAATTGTCTTTCTCTGATTGACTTACTTGACTTTTATACTATTATAAAATGCTATTAATTTTTCTTCCAAGTTTTTATTTAAATTCCAGTTAGTTAACATATAATGTTATCAATAATAATAGCTAATATATATTGAATGTTTACAATATTCTAGTCATTTTTCCAAGTTTGTAAAGGGGAAAAAATCCTATGAAATAGGAGTATTGTTGTTAGCTATTTCAACTAAGAAAGCTGAAGCACACAGAGGTTAAGTAACTTGTCCAAGATCACATGGCAATTATACAGTTGAACCTTGGTATGAACACAGGGAGCCTACACCTAGATCCTTATTTTTAACCACTCAATTTTAGACAAGACAAGAGAATTTGGGGACAATTTAAGAGGAATTTTTAAAATAATTAATATGACATTTTAGCCAAAAGTAGTTTTCTAGTTCTAGATCATAATTCTCTAATTTTATGCACATGTGTAGATTTTCCCTACACGTGTGTGAAGAGAAAACAAACTTTGATAGGGAGAATATTGGTGGCAGTTTTAGTCTGGAAGCCACTTGCTAGCACTAGCTGAAGAATCCAGACAAATTCCCTCGGTTTAAAAACAAATTCAAATTTTCTTTGAAGGCAAATGGCTTTGAAGCTATACAAAAAGAACTTGCTCTGAAATAGGCAAGAATACCAGAAATGGCTAACAAAATGGGCATTATTCTTACAAAGAATGATTGATATGTTGCCAAAGCTTGAAGTAAACATTTGTTTTACTGGGTCGTTTTGAAGTAATCATTGCATGCAGATCAACAAAGCATTTCTGCCCAGGGAACCATTTTCTAGGAGAGACCCTTATACTCCTATAGACTAGAAACTCCATAAGGGTGAGCATTAAAATGGCCTTTTGATACAGCACATTAAATCCTGGTGTAATATATTATGTGCCTGAAAACTTTAAGACCTTATCTTCCATTTAAGTTCCTCAAAATCATTTCTGATTAAATTGCCTGAATTGATAGCCCTCTTTAACCCTTAGTTTAAAACCAACCTCAGCAAAGCAAGAAATTATCAATATATCAACTAATGTGACATTAACATTAAATCACTTCATGTGAGCAACTTTATAAGCTCTAGGTTAAAAAAAAAAAAAGGTACATATACATATATCCACACACAGACAAGTCCATACCTTCAACTTGGAAAGACATCTTATTCTATGGGTTTCAATTCTTTTCTCAATTTCTGCCATGTTGCTCTTCTGAGTATTCCAAGGCCTTTAGGTTTTAAATCTTGATATTTCTTAGTTCTATCCTTTTAAGAAGACAAAAATCTATTAATGACAAAATCATAAATCGTCATTCTTTTGAGGGAAAATTGGAATCTGAGTAACAATCAGAATCCATTGTATTACAAAAATACCTGAGAAGCTTTGATTCAGATCTAGAAGAAAATAATGACGTTAGAGAAGATTTAGTTGCTAATTTTCTATTGAGAAAGTTACATCAAATAACTTTACTCTTTAGTGAGATTAAAGATATTAGAATAATTTGCAATGGTCCCCTTGCAAAATAATGACCACGTGATTAAAACAAAGCTTTTCATTTCTTTAGCCAAACAAATAGAACCAAAGTGAGCTTTTTGGACTTACATGAAAATGCTGCTTTTAAGTATACAAAGACTTTGATTTGTGTTTGTGCTAAAAATCTGCTTCAGCAAGCCTACCAAGGCTCAAAAATCTCTATTTGGCCAGGTTCCCTCTTCAAGTTCTTTGCGTTCCAAGACTTCCCTGGAGTCTCAGGAAGGGAAACGTTTTCTGGGGCACTGCTGATTCAAGGAAACCTGGGGAGATATGGAATTTTAATCATGGAAATAGCCTAAGTAAAAATAACAAATAATTCTATGATCTGGAAAAGAACCCTACAGTTCCAAGTTAGAATGTGAGGTTTAGAAGAAGACCAAACATGTAAGTGTCTACACACATAATAAATACAGATATATGTATATATTTTTTAAAGATTTTATTTATTTATTTGTCAGAGAGAGAGAGGGAGAGAGAGCAAGCATAGGCAGACAGAATGGCAGGCAGAGGCAGAGGAAGAAGCAGGCTCCCTGATGAGCAAGGAGCCCGATGTGGGACTCGATCCCAGGACTCTGGGATCATGACCTGAGCGGAAGGCAGCTGCTTAACCAACTGAGCCACCCAGGCGTCCCCAGATATATGTATATTTACACACATATATATTAGTCACACATTTTTATATGTAAAACAAGATGAGTTAAACTCTATTAAATTCTACTAACCCCTTGCAAAGATTTTGTCTGCTTGTGTCTTAAAACTAGGACATTATTTTGCACCAAAACCAAAGTGTTTCATTCTGACAGTATTTATTCTACTAAATCTACTTCAAGTTGCCAGAATGATACCTTAGTAGTATCCCCAGCATTAATATATTAAAATGCTCTGAACACTATCCATTTAACAGCTGATCCTCGTGACACTAATTTATAAAACCTAATTGCTTTCCCTCTATACATTTGCTGAATCCCACTTCCCTACATGCATTAAGGCAACAGCCACTGAACAATTATGTATGAGCTTAGTTCTCTTTACTCATCCTCTCACAGACATAACAAACATTTCTTGAAAGTCAGCTATGTACCAACCATAGGGCTAAGCACAAGCTTTTAGCAGTGAACAAGAAAGTAAGCTGTCTTATAGACAATATAAACAATATAAAGGTGTAAGCCACTGTGGAAAGCACTTGGACCCAGATCCCAAGGAACTTATATTTTTATTCAAAGAGGTAAAATTTTTAAATAAAACACATTAGAATACAACTGAACAGTATATGACCAAATACAAATTGTCTGGTACCTACGTGGTGAAAACTTCATAGATCATATGTGAAAATTATTAAAGACAGTTTTGGTAAACTGAATAGCTTACAAATAAACTCATGCTGAAATCTCCCCCATAAAATGCCAAACCACCTTAATTATAGAGCAAGCACATGGCACTAATTTTGGAAAAATCAATAGATGAGGTTAATTTTTCAAAAGAATGGGAACTGCTAGCCTTCAGTCCTCATTTGTAATATATCTGCTTTTATCAGAAACCTCTCAAGTGTCCTCATTTCTTCCTTCTCAGGATTTAGAATCCAGTCTTGCTCTTCCCTTTTTTTCCCTTCTGTTTTCCTTGCCAATATCTGAGCCCAATTATGGTCACCCAATCAAACAATAAGAGAGGGAGAAAACCTATTACTCTTCCAGGTCAAAGTTAGCTTCACTCTTTTTAGTGGCTAAAGTCATGACTATTCTAAATGTCTATTTTTCCTATGTGGTGGCTACAGGACATAGAAGATGGAGATAGTAACACAGAAAATCCCACAAACAGGAATTCTCTAGATCCTTCTCTGCATGATGATACTATATACCCATCTTGAGCAGTTTTTATCACCATGACTCAAATATTTGTTCAAATTGTGCTTATTGTCTTGAGAGAAATTTTATAAACAGTTGTCTTGACTCGGGTAAGAGGTAGTGTTTGAAGCTAAGCACTTGAAGAAGTTAAATGTGATTGAATTAACACTAAGCATACCCTAAAACATTTCAGCTTTTCAGACACATTTAAAAAATTTTAATGGAGGAAAATAAATAAATGAATCAATTAAATTTATTTTCCTTATTTTAAAAAAATTCATGAAACCCAATAGTTAATGTCACAATTACTGTTGAGTACTTTGGCTCCAAATCAGGAAATGCACACGTTGTTTCTTCATACCCTCGTGGCCCTGCCAGTGCCAGCCATGTGAACAAACCCCTTTTGTTAGCACAGTGTTGTTTGTATGGTGACTTCTGCTCCTGGGACTGCAATGTCACCAACAAATCTCTATCAATCATCACTGTTAATGAAAACAACTTGCTCAAGTTTTATTAAGTGGAGAAACATTTTCCTTCTCTAACTCCTTCTCAGCATTCAAAAGGGGTCAAGTAATTCTTTAGTGTGCATTCTTGCACAGATGTGTTTGAGTTTCTTGCATGTTTACTCATTGGAACCCTACTGGGGTTCATTGTTTTTTAGCTGTGGTGAAAGCACATTATGGAATTGTTAACTAAGTGCATATTTGGGATCATTGGACCTCTAGAGCTTTTCATCTTGCATGACTGAAACTCTATAACCATTGAAAAGCAACATCAGGTTTTTTGCACCCCTGGGTTGTCAGCCTTTAGTGATATGTCTCAATCACAGAAGAATATAATGTTTTACAAAATAAATGGTCTTTTTGTGATTTTTCCCCAGTGTTAAGTATCTAGACTAGACATAGTTTTTATTACTATAGAAATAGTTTTTATTACTATAAATCACTTGGAGGAAATACATATGTTTAATTTTACATTATTCTATATTATTGAATAAAAATAAAGGCTTTCCTTTATTAAGGCAAAACTAGGGAAGAAGAAGACTTATCATCCTTCCCTTGGATGGATGTTAAAAAAAAGAGAGGGCTGCACCAAAAAAAAAAAAAAAATCTTAAGAAAGTTGTTCATTTCCAGAACCTTCAAATCTCTCCTAGCTCTGTAAGAAAAGAACAGCCTCTTGGTGGTATCCAGCTGAAATAATTTCAAACAATACCAAATCAACTAAGTGCAAGTAAGGCATGCGTAGAAGCAACAATAACTTTTTGTGTGATGACTTCCAAATATTTTTCTTCTATTAGTTAATTTTCATCTGAAATCAAAAAACAAGATAATGGATTCTGCAATTCAACCTTACAAATATGATGTGGGAAACAGAGGCAGAAGAAAATCATAAATTTCCTTACCTACTGACAAGCCCTTGAAGCAGGCAGAGTGGCTCTCCTCTAGGGACTCAACTGCCCTCACCTTGAGGCTTTGCTAAGGGCAAAAGGATAATCCGAGCCTGACTGACCCCTACCCCCAACTAGGATCCTGTAAGTCTACTTTAACAATTCCTTTATGTCATGGCCGGTGCGACAAATCGACCAGGAACGTGAGGGTAAGAGGATGAAGAAAAGAACTCGAGAAGCAGAGAGATGGGGGCAGGAGGAGCACTGAGGAGGATGTCCAACAGTGCTAAGTTTATTCAAAGCATTAAAGCCATATATATAGTGATATTATCATAGGAAAAGCAATACATCTGTGTCTAGTTAAACAACCACGAGTTCCCATAATAAGTTTCACAATTAACTATAAGCAGACCTCGTGACGCCAAATGGCTGATGCCAGTACAAGTGTTCTGTATTGATAAAGCAAACCTGAAAGTAATTTATGGGCTGTACTAGGGCAGCAAGGACCAGCCACGAACTTATGACCCCAACCAAATTGTTCTCATCTGTTTAGCAAGCGTGTGGGAAGTCACATAGGCGAGCGCACAACACATAGCACAGATCCTTTCTCAGTACTACTCAACTTTTCCCGTCCTAAACCTTTTGTTAGGTTATTCGGACTTTAAAGGAGGCACAAGTCAGGGCCTGGTTTGGTCCTCGTCTCAAGCCTTATTGTGGCCTCCCATACTTTTAGGAAACTTTATCTCTAAACCTCCAAGTGTGGAGGCCAAGAAAAACAAGGCTGTACCCACCTCGAGTCTAGCCCAATTTCCAGAGACAAATAACTCAGTTCCTTAAGCCCTGATGTCACCCTCCCCTCCATAAACAAAACTGAAGGAGGCTGAGGTAGAAGGAAAAGTAAACAAAGTTAAATTTCTTCTAAACCCAGATCTCACTAACAAGGATGTTTGATAGCAAGAATGTGACATTCCACCAGGAAACTCCCAATTGTCTTCATGCTAGTGCCTCATTAAAGGGAAAATGGCCTTGGCTTGATAGTAACCAGGCCTTCAATATCCTGACAGTCTTCTTTACCCTGATAGCCCTTCTGAACACCCCCTTTGTCCTCACCCACCACCGAGTCCACTTCTACTCTGCTTTTAAAAACTCTGACTGTGGTCTGGCTCGGGGTCAAAGTCCCTACTCTGCTGCATCGGGTATACTTGGACCCAAGCTTAAGCATGTCACCTCAGTGTCCAAGTCCCTACTCCACTGTGTTGGGTATACTTGGGCCCAGGCTTAAGCTTGTCAAATAAACCCTCGTGCGATTGCATTGGTGCTTGGCTCCTGGATGGTCTCTCAGACACAAAAACTTGGGCATAATACCAAGATAGTGTTGACAATCATTCCCAAGCATATGACCCACTGACATACATCTAAAGGGTCTCACAAGAAGATTTTTATTACTGGTAATAAATAACCTTTCTCCCAAACAATAGCTAGCCCCTCAAGGTCCTGGACACCTTGCTTCCAAAATTCCTTAGAGACTTATGCCATCCCTAACCCCCTCCCAACTTACAAGTATATCCCTGGGGCAGCACCTCTTCCTGACCACAGGTCCTGTCCCCATGCTTTAATAAACCACCTTTTTGCACCAAAGATGTCTTAAGAATTCTTTCTTAGTGGTTGGCTCCAGACCTTGCCCCACTGAACCTCACCTAGATCCCAGAACTTCATCAAATATAGGCATTATTGTACTTTTTACATTCAGAGGAGGAACCAGGAATGCATAACTCCAGGCAAAAGTAGAGGAGAAACTTAAATGAGTCCTAGACTCATACATTGATTACACCATGCAAAGGAAAGGATGGAAGACACAAAAACACAAACACAAAAACCTCCAACAGCAATCCAGCAATATGAACACCCACCTGTTACTTTGGATAACATACTGTCTAACTCTGGATAACAGACCAAGATGTGGAAAAGTAAACCTGAAACCTGACTTCTAAATCTTTTGGGGAACTGATTATAAATATCATCAGTGTTATATCCCATGCCAAGTCAACCTAGAGAATGATTAGATAAAGCCATTGTTTTTCACACTTGCAATTTTTAAAAAAGATTGATTTATTTTGGAGAGAGAGCACAAAAACATGGGCAGGGGCAAGGGTGTGGGCACAGAGAGAGAATGTCAAGCAGACTCTCTGCTGAACTACTGAGTTCAGGGCCTCCCCCAGCTTGATCTCACAACCCTGAGATCATAACCCTGAGATCATGATCTGAGCCAAAACAAAGAGTAGGAGTCTCAACCAACGGAATCATTTGGGTGCCCCTTCCACACTTGCAATTTAAACTCTTTCCTTTCTTCAGATTATTATCCCAATTCTTTTCTTCTTTCTGCCTGTATAAACCTAATTTTTGGATACAAAAACATGTTCTTTCATTTAATTCTGGCATGTAGATACTGAGTTGCTCCTTTTCCTCACAGAGATAAGATTTTATTTATTTATTTATTTATTTATTTAGATTTTATCTATTTATTTGACAGACAGAGATCCCAAGTAGGCAGAGAGGCAGGCAGAGAGAGAGGAGGAAGCAGGCTCCTTGCTGAGCAGAGAGCCCTATTAAGGGCTTGATCCCAGGACCCTGGGATCATGACCTGAGCAGAAGGCAGAGGCTTAACCCACTGAGCCACCCAGGCACCCAAGATTTTATGTTTTTAAAGCTCCCCAAATAACAGAAAATCCTTTAAAATGTTTCCATTTCCCCCCAACCCATTGATTTATGTATTTGTTCATTCACATTAATGGAGGGCACTAGATAGAGTAAAAATGTCAGAACTTGAACCCCAGTTAGTGAATTCTAGTTTAGTTGTGAGTTGTTTAAACTCTTTGAGCCTATTTTTCCTTGCCTAAGATGTGGGATAGCTATGTGTTTATGCCTACCTTGCAAGACTGTTAATGAAGATTGAGTTATGAAATTTACATAATGTCCCTTGTGGGGTTGTTGGAATGAAATAGTTATTGCATAAATGGCAATGATTATTATTCATTCATTCCCCAAATATTTATGAAGACTCTACTGCATTCCAACCACAGTAGTTGGTGCTAAGGATACAAAGATGAATAACATATGTGCTCGCCCATAAGGTATTGGGAGAGATAGATGATTAAATGGTAATCATAGCTAGCTAATGCCATTATGCAGACAATTTGAGCTAAGTGCTGAGAAGAGGCAATTAATGAAAACTTTTTATTTGGATATTCATTTAGAATACTGTTTGAATACAGCACAATAGTTTAAGTATTTGGGCTTTGAATCAAAGCACAGAGGGTTTGAAAGGTTGTTGTTAAACTAGCTGTGTGATATTGTACAAGTCACCTTAATCTATCCACATGATGAAGGGAGTCTCTATGTTTCATATCAGTCAAGGTCCAGACAGGAAAACAGAACTCATGACAGGTAGTTCAATAAAAGAATTTAAGATGAAAAATCAGATATAAAAGTGTCAGAAGAGTTTAAAAGTCAAACCGGGGGGGGGGGGGGGCCTGGGGGGCTCAGTGGGTTAAAGCCTCTGCTTTTGGCTCAGGTCATGATCCCAGGATCCTGGGATCGAGCCCCGCATCGGGCTCTCTGCTCAGCGGGGAGCCTGCTTTCCTTCCTCTCTCTCTGCCTGCCTCTCTGCCTACTTGTGATTTCTGTCTGTCAAATAAATTAAAAAAAAAAAAGTCAAACTGGGGAGATGATGGGCAATCAAGAGATTTATACCAGTAGGAAGTCACTCCCACGCCTAAGGCTGAATCAAAAAGGGAAAAGGTCTGAGCTGTAGGAGCAGGAGTCCTCAAGGATACACAGCCCTGGCCAGAAGCACCACCTACAGAGGAAGGATATGCCCAGGCTTTTCTTCTCTTTACAATCCCATCAAAAGTTCATAAATAACAGAATTCAAACCAATGAATCACTGAAGTAGTAATTAGTAAAAGTTTACTGTACATACACCAGAAAAAGAAAGTTAGAAAAACTAGGAGCACTCAAATCAAAACATGGAATGAGGTTCAGAAGGATATTATTATAAAATATATAGTAAGAAAACAGTGACAATTTCATTTTTGGAGCAATTGGTCAGAATATTAGAATTTTCTTAAACGATAGTGAATTGGTCAGTGGTTATTTCATATTAACTTTGGGAAAGAGTTTAAGTTTTCCTTACAATTTCCAGAAGCATAAGCAAGAAATGACCCACATCCAGTTAGTCTTGCTAAAATAAGCTAAGTTAAGCTTTGTTTGTACAAGTAAACTGGTATTGTCTGCTCCAGGAATTTCCAAGGCTGATCTTATTTGTTTCAATTTTAACAAGTCCAGTCTTACACCAATACCTGGCATTCACAACCTAACTTGAAATCAGTTGCAAGAGAACCTGGGAAATTTCAATTTTAGAAGGCAGTGTCTTGAGATACAGGGAGGATCAGAAGATAAGAGGCAGAAAAACAAATAACCAATTCAACCACAATCAGCTGCAGTAGAATTAAGATAATATATAATAAATGTGTAGCAGGCTGTTAGCACACAATCAGCATTCAGTGAAGGATAGCTATTTGTATTACTGGATAATATACCTTCAATCATTAATGCTTTAAATTCTTAGAAATAGACTCAGGAGATTTAACAGAGTCGCACAATTGGCCAGCTCTTGGCATTACATATACAGACATTGCAATCTCTTTGTGATACCCAATAAAACATAAGGCTTTGCACCAAATGAACTGATTTTCTCTTAACTCATACATTAATCAATTACTTTTACATCATGTAAACACAGTTGTGGTCATCAAATCTTCACATAGCCAGGCATATCCAGCTTTCTAATTTAAGTTATATGGGGAGAAAGTGGCCAAGAAAATCTGAGCTACATAGTCTGAGTTACCATGAGTGCTTTGTTAGACTGCTTCAACAAGCAAGTTTTTATAGGATATTAAAGTCAGAAGTAAAATCTTTCCATGGTGGAAGAAGGAAAAGGGAAAAAAAATAACATTATTATTCCTTATTCTTACTATTTCCTTTTAGGCAGATCGAATTCCATCGGCATGGCATGCCTTTCCTCTCTTTGTAACCTCACTTACCCCATGTGAGACAGCTGATCAGATCCAATGACTTACCTGGGGAAGTTTATGTATCTGGTGGTCAACTGTAAGGAAGCCTGCTTGCCAATAGAAGTAAGCCACATTCCCTCATATCAGCTTGTTAAGTACTGAAAGTGATATTTTGGACTCTCTGTGTTATACTTCTCTGTCTTATTTTTCAGTGGACTCACAATTAGGATGAAGGGAAAGCTGGTATTAATTTATTTATTGGACACTCTTAAAGGCCCTGATACGCAAGGAAAGCATGAAAAAGCAGATTTTCTTAAAGGGCTATAACCAGATTGGAAAAACATAAGATCTATTATAGTATATACAGTGTGATAGCATTTTTTAAAAAACTATAATTAAAGATAATAATAAAACTATAAATATTATATACTACTTTCTATATGGTAGGCATTATTCTAAAAGATTTATGGATGTCAATCAGTTTGATTCTCGTAAAACTCTATAATGTCAATGTTATCCTAACCTTAAAGATGTGGAATTAAGGTACAGAGAGGTCAAGTAAATGTGTGCAAGGACACACAGCTTGTAAGTGTCAGAGCCAGTATTGAGACCCATGCACTCTGGCCTTAAAGACTTTTTTTTTTTTTAAGGATTTTATTCATGTGTGTGTGTGTGTGTGTGTGTGAGAGAGAGAGAGAGGGTGAGAGAGAGAGAGAGAGAGTGAGAGAGAGAGAGAGAGAGTGAGAGAGAGAGAGAGAGCATGAGCAGGGGGAAGGAGTTGAAGGAAAAGCAGACTCCCTGCTGAGCAGGGAGCCCAGTGTGGGACTAGAGCCCTGGAATCATGACCTGAACTAAAGGCAGATGTTTAACCAACTGAGCCACGCAGGCATCCTGACTTTAGAGGCTATTAACCATTACCCTAATCTGCCTCACCACCATGGTCTGTGGGGTGTGTGTTGTGTGTGCGGGGGTTCACTGTTGTATTTTTTAGATAAAATACTGAAAGACCAAAACCAGAATCTTGACAGTGGTTATCTCTTAATGGGATTATCATTGATTTTGTTTTGTCTTTCCTTTGGAAATTTCTGTGCTGTTTTCCACAAGAATGGTTATACCCTTTTTATTAAAAAACAAACAAACAAACAGACAAACAAAAAACCACAAGGAAAAGAATGTCTTTCATTGGAATTGATTTTTTTAAGGTAATATGAGCACAACACATTTCTAGTCCATGTTAATGTTCTATTCTTAACTACTTCTGTTTTTCTTCTTGCTTCTCTATTTTGCTTTCACTAAGAACTTTTGTGTGTCTCCTTTTTTCTCCCTTCTCTTTGATTACTTGGGCTTCAATTTGGCTAAACAGCTGAAAGCATCTGTGATTTCCCAGACTGGAATCACTGAAAGAGCTGGAAGGCACCTGGGGTCATTATGCAGAACTTCCTACTGGATGTGGTTACAGACCATGAAGGTATCCATTCCAGTCTTTACTCTGGGGATTAGTAAATAAAACAATTGTTTAACTTATACAACTTGAGCCCTAAATACATGTCAAGCAAGCAGTTTGGGGACTAGTGTTAATCATATGATAAGGCACATGACTGGCCTCTCCTTCAGGTCACCCTTCAGCTGAATTTGTCCGCATTAACAGCTTGGATCATTAGACAATTTTAAATTATCTTTATTCGTGGTCATATGCTGTTTTATTTATACCTCTAATGGGCCACTAAATAAAGACAAGAAGCTTGAAGAGCACTGCTGTTAAAATATAACCTAATGGGGAGCATTAAAAAATAATAATGTTATAGATTTCCCTCAAGATTATCGTCATTGGATCAGTAAGTTTCATTCATCTAATCAAAATTTTTACCTACTACCTTATTTTATAGTACTATTGTTCTTAAACCAATTTTTGGAGAATAATAATAGATGGAAAATTAAATCTAGATGGTCTTTTTCATACTCAGAGAAATATCTGCAAATAAAACATAACAACCATTCTTTATTTCCTCAGTTTGAAAAAAATTCAAACATTCTAAAACTAAGCTTACTGATTTTAAAAAACTTTTTTAAACATTCTAAGTATAAAAATTTCTAACATCATAATATCAGCTTTTTAAATTTTAACGCCTTAACATGTATAATAGTTAAACACCAACCTACATTTTCATATATGATTCCTTGCAGCCGAATACAACAAATTTTTGAATTTGTTTCTTAGCAGGTCATACATTTTCTCACAACACTAATTTAAAATGAGGAAGTGCATACCTGTGTTAAATAAAATGATATATATGAGAAGAAATTAGTTTTTATACTATTATTACCAAATATCATAGTTAAATTAGGTTAATAATTGCCTATAAACACTTAGGTAGAATCATCTGCTTTTAAGTAAACTGTTTTTTAGTTTATAAGAAAATTGAAAAGATTGTACATTACCATGAAGGAGAATAAGAATCTCTCGTATAAGCCTAGAGAGACTGGCAAACACTGGTCCAGCCAAGTTCTCATTGGCAAATATGTATATACGATGTATGTATGCACGCAAAACACTTAGCAAAGCACTTGAACACACAAATCATTTTGACTAAAAACTAAAATATCATTGAAGTCCATGATTCTTATCCATAACGTATCTTAATAGTTGGCCTGCTGACCTCTCTTTCAACCTATTCCGATGAGAAACACTCCCCACCAGAAATGAATTGCATTAAAGCAGAGCTTTTATGAAGAGTTTCATTTGTTGGATCTGCTCCTTTAAGCAGCAGTATTGTTTTAGCAATGTTTATTTTTGTATAACATCAAACATAGAGAAAATTTGCAAGAATATACAGGATTTCCATATGCGCTATTTTTTAATCAAGTTTTTATTTAAATTCTAGTTAAAATATCATGTAATATTTGTTCAAAATTTCTATATCTCTTTACTCAGATTCACCAGTTACATTTTGCATCATTTTCCTCCTCATTCCTTCCCTTTTCCTCCCCTCCCCCTTCTCTCTTGTTCTCTTTGTGTATAAATATTTCCCTCTCTGCTTGGAAGCCACTTGAATACTTTGGAGATACTGTGGTCCTTTGTAACTAAATATTTCTGTGCATATTTCCTAAAAACAAGGATATTCTTTTATATAATCAAAACACAATTATTGAAGCCTGAGAATTTAACATTGGTTAAATATTCTTATCTAATCCATGGATTATATTCAAATTGTGTTAATTGTCTTAATAATGTCATATAGCTTTTCTAAGTTTTTGGTTTGTTTGTTTCTTTGTTTTTAAAGATTTTCTTTATTCATTTGAGAGAGAGAGAGCACAAGTGGTGTGGAGGAGGAGGGAGAGAGGAAAGAGAGGGGGGGAGGGGGAAAGGAGAAGGAGAGGGACAAGCAGACTCCCTGCTGAGTGGGGAACCCCATACAGGGCTTGATCCCAGGACCCTGAGATCATGACCTCAGGTGAAGTCAGATGCTTAAATGACTGAGACACCCAGGCACCCCTAGCTTTTCTATTTTAGATCCAGGATTCAATCCAGCACCATACACTGTTTCATTATCATATCTTAGTTTATTTTGATCAGGAACAGTTACTCACCCTTTTTTTCTTTTTCTTTTTATTTTTTTTTCCTTTTCTTCTTAGTGTTTCTTGACCTTAAAAGTTTTTTGAGTGTAAGTTAGTTGTTTTGCAAAATATCTCTCAATATGAGTTTGTCTGATGTTTCTTCATGCTAAGTTTTAGCTACACATTTTGGATAGGAATACTACTGAAGTGATATGTCCTCCTCAGGGTTTGAGACACATGATGTCAGTTTGTTCAGTTGTGCAAATGTTAGCTTTGATCACGCGAAAGTATATCTGCCAGTTTTCTTTCTATACAGTTATTATTTTCCCTGTGTAATTCATAAGTAACTTCTATGTTTCCAAAATATTCTTTAATAGTGGTAGGGAGAATTATAACAGACTCCCTGTGTCTGCTGAATACAAGGAGAATGTGTTTGTCTTGGACTCAATACAGAAGTTAAACTTCTACCAAAAAACAAATAAGAAAATGCAAAAAAAAAAAATAGTAGAAAATAAGAGAAATAGCAAAAATATAAAAACAAAGAAAAACAACAACATAAAATAGTATAATAAAGACTTAGAAACTTAGTGAAAAAAATTAAAAATGTTCATTGTGGAGGTTAAAACAAAAAGCAGAATGGAAGTGAGTAAAATTTATTAGACCAATTGCTGAACTGAGTCAGACTAGATGATATGATTTTATAAAAGATCATAAATATTTTTGTGTAATTTGTGCCAGAAATATTCAATAAGAAGAAAAAGAGGGAGATAAATAGAAGTATGTGTTCATCTAGAATTTGGAATTGGCGAATTTAACTTGGCAATGGGTTAAGGCAGTAAAGGAATCTAAGAGGCCAGTAAGTATAGAATTAAATTATGGACCATGAAGTCAATTTTTAAAAATTTATTTATTTATTTATTTCAGACAGAGAGAGCTAGCGAGAGAACATGAGTGTTTGGGGGGGCAGGGGCAGAGGGAGACGCAGACTCCCTTCTGAGCAAGGACCCCAACATCGGGTTCCATGCTAGGACCCTAAAATCATGACTTGAGCCAAACGCAGAAGCTTAAATGACGGAACCATCCAGGCACCCCCATGATGTCAAATTTGAATGCAGAAGGAAGGGAAGAATGAAGGAAGTGGCAGATAGAAACCACAGGGAGAGTCATGTTGTGAGTAATGTGAGAGAGATGAAAAGCTGATTAACTGAAACGGTTAGAGAGTTAAATAAATAAAACACTGTCAAAGAAAAACTATCCAGATGCACTTCCTGGTGCAAGATGTCAGATGAGGAGTAGTTTTTTGAGGTAACAGCATCACAGGACAACCAGACAGGTGTGCTGTTGATCTAAGAGTGGAAAGAAAGTGAAATGGAAGATTCCTCAGAAAAGCAATGCCCAGGTTTGAATAATTGATACACAAGGATGTGAAATGTGCCCAGGTTAAGTAAAAAAAATTCTCAAATGCATCAAATAAGTTTTCAAATGCATTGTTTCTCAAAATTTTGATATGATTTGTAATTAGTTTATATTAAGATTGTGGGTTCTTCTGACATGGAAAAAAAATTTCTCCTGGGGGCAACTGGGTGGCTCAGTCAGTTAAGCATCCAATTCTTGATTTCAGGTGAGGTCATGATCTTAGGGTTTTAAGATCAAGCTCTGTGTGTGGGCCTGCATTCAGCACAGAGTCTGCTTGAGATCCTCTCCCTCTGCCCTTCCCCCACTCCCTCCACTCGGGTGCTCTCTCTCTCTCTCTCTCAAATAAATAAATGAATGAAATCTTAAAAAAAAAAAAAAAACTATCCTGACCAACATTTTAAAACAATATCTATTTTCCCCTTTCCTTCCCTGATACAACCCTTACATATAAAGTCTTATCAAGGTTTAATATTTGGTAGGGGTTAAGCTAGGATGCTTCTGTAAAGTCTCTTAGAAACTTAGAAAAGTGACAGTCCACATTAAGTGAAAAAGAAATTCCAGAACATCCATGGGAAATGGTAGGAGAAGGGGTCAAAAAGCTCAGAGAAGCAAACATCCTAAAGTAGATGTCACATAAAGCCCCAAACCCTATCAGTCATCTGTGTTCCTCAGGAGAGACTCCAAAGTATACTCCATTTGTCCAAGCCATATACATGCATTGGTGAGCATTTTTTTTTTTTTTTTTTTTTAAGAAATTCAGGGATGACTACCCTCTGTAGGCCAGGGATAACATTAAGTTGCTATTAAAGAATAGAGCTCTCCGAGAGCAAAGAGGATGATAAAATCACCACACAATAGAGGTCAGATAGTAGCATTTAAATATCAGAAGCAAAGTGGATATAATTATTTTAGGTAGTATTAAGGTTGGGGTAGTATCCCGTGGGATCTGAACTTCAGAAAGTTAAGGGGATCATTAGTAGAACATGGCAACCTGAGGTGCAAGATAGATGAGTAACCAACAAGAATATTACTCAACCTATACAATCACAAGAAATCAAGGGTGGATTATCAGGAGGCTGAATGCAGCCATTCCTAATAAAATGTGCAGTATCTTGTTCTGTTTCCTGATTTGAGCCATTTTTAGATTAGAACCTATTGACAAGGGGAGGCCAGGTCCCCAGGAGGAAAGGACCATTACATCTCAAGTCTAGATGGTTTCTTCCAGTCTGTCCTCAGTGAGCTATATAACCATTTACTAGGGTACTCTTATGCTGTGGAAAGGGATATACTCAGACATTTCAGCGGCTAGTATATAAGGTCTGAGTTGACACTGATACCTCCCATTAGTCTGGGGCCATATGTGGGCAGACAATAAATGGAGTCCTAGTCCAGATCTAGCTTGCAGTGGGCTCACAGACACACTCAGGGTCGTGTTTTTGTTTCTTTGTTTGTTTATTTGGGTTGTGGTTTTTTTTTTTTTGGATCAGCTGTAAGTAGACTGGATATTCTTGGTAAATGGCAGAAGCCCCACGTTTGTTCCTTGGCTTATGGGGTAAGATATCTCATAGTGATCTATGGAGAATAGCAGAAATTAATGCTACTCTAAAAGACCAAAAATGCAGGATTCCTTTTCTATCTTCCATTTAACACACCACTTTGGCCCCTGCAATAAATAGAAAATGCTAGAGGATGATAATAGGTTACCCAAATTCAAACTAGCAGGAATCCCATTTATAGTTGCTATGCAAGATATGTCATTCTGTTCAAGGGAAGGTTAACATGATCTCCACTCTTTGTTATACATGTGTGTTATATAACCATTGATCCATGAACTATATTATTTTCTGTATCAAAAAAAAAAAGAACTAGAAGTTGCTCATATTTGTGTGGGAGAAAAAATGATATACATCTACAGAGAGAGCTATAATGGGAAAAGACAATGTGTGGAGGTTATGGCAAGCCCCAGTGTGAGAGTCACAACAGAGACCCCCCTGAGTTTCCGAAGCAAGGCCATGCTCTCTGCAGCTACCAGGCCCTGGGAATGATGGTGTCAAATGACCATGTGACCAGAGCTGCCCACGATGAGCTGAGTTCTGTTGCACTCACCAAGTCAGAGTGAGGTGAGTGCAAAGCTATCAATCATAAGATAAAAGTGAGGCATTTGGCATGAGGCACAAGCAAGTTCAGAGAGCCTGAGTGAGCTGCAGAGCAGATAGATCAGACTCCGTGTTATCCAGGAGTGTTATACATGCATCTCTCCAACAGGTCGTATCTACACTATTAGCAAAGTTCCTTAATATCAGCTAACAGCAGACCAAAAAATATGAGCTCGGTTCACAGATGGGTGAGCTCAATATGTGGGTGTTATGCAGTTATCCCTAAAGAAAGGTTATCAGATAAGGTTTTGCCCCTGAGGACATGCCTTAATGGCCAAGAAATCTTCAGTGTGATAGGAAATGATTTTATTTTGCAATCGCAGATTTCTAGGCTCTCTATAATCCCTTTCAGTTCTGCTGGAAAACACGTCACCTTCTGAACACACCTCTCTTTTGCAGTGTCTTTTGTTGCCATTAGCAACAACCAGCTCAGCAATCAATGTTTCTCTTGCAAAACCTCCTTATCTGTGTCACAAATTCATTAGGTACTTTTTAATTTTCTAGGCTATTGCAGACAAACTGTTTGACCAAATGTTTTACCACCATGTAACAATAGTCACCACCATTTTCCTAGATCATATTAGAGACCTTTTTGCCACTTGAGTCTTAACACCAGTGCTTCATACTTCATTTTTGTTACAGAAGAACCGTATTTCTAGTACCAACTTCTGGATTTATAAGGTCTTGTGCAATCGTGATGCAGAACAACCTCAAAAGCCTCAAAGGCATTAAAGCAACAAGATTTTTGCACCTTTACAACTCTGTTGTTTGGCGATGAGGCACACATAGTGTGTACTTAGCTGAGCCAGGCTGGATGTGAGGCTTCTGTTGTGGTTCACTTCCATGCTACATGTTTTCCTTTAAAAACACAGGTGACCTGGGTGCCTAGGTGGCTCAGTGGTTAAGGCCTCTGCCTTCGGCTCAGGTCATGATCTCAGGGTCCTGGGATTGAGTCCCGCATCGGGCTCTCTGCTCAGCGGGGAGCCTGCCTCCTCCTCCTGTCTCTCTTTGCCTGCCTCTCTGCCTACTTGTGATCTGTCAAATAAATTAAAAAAAAAAATCTTAAAAACAAAAACAAAAACAAAAAACACAGGTGACCTGAAGCATATTCTTCTGGTGTCAGCTGACAAAGAGTGCAAGTGAAGTAAGTAGAACATGCAATTGCAATGTTCCTTAGTTTCATGCTGAACTTACTCAGTATCACTCTGGCTGCATTCTACTGACGAGAGCATGACAAATGGCCAAGCCAATGATGGGGGTGGGGAGGGGTGGCAGAATATATTCACCTAGAGCCAGAGGATGTGAAAAGATCCATGGCCCCAACTGTAAGAGCCATATTCATTGATATACTCTGCTACTTGTATGGGCTACTTACTTTTTCCAATGCTTGTATGGGCTACTTACTTTTTCCAACGCACCTACCACACTGTTTTTCCCTTTTACTAGAAAATGTTTCTGCTTTCTCTGCTAATTCCTCTTATTCTTCAAGGTCAGACCCCCAAAGCACCAGTGTTAAGTCTCCCCCCACCCATCTTCATCTGCCTTCATACAATTTGTTATTTTTCATTGCATCACTGCTCCTTCATCATAAATATATAAGTATCTGTATCTCAATATAGATTATTATCTCTTTAAAGGAAGATTATAATATTTTACTCATAAAAAAGATCTTCTTCTACAAAACAGCTTCCCAAACTGTGTACCACTTATTTAGTGAACAGATTAAAAGGGTGGTGAGATATGAAGAGTCTAGCAAAAGATGGCCAGTCTGGCTTTGGGCCAACCAGAGTCCTTAAGGCCAGGAGCAGAGTCCTCCAGGTGGGAGCAGCCAGTACTGTTGGCCCTGATATGCAACATAAATAGTTATTTTCCATGTGTGCCATAGAAAAACCTCTTAGGCACCTAGAAAAGTGTTGCTCTGTTAATATTTCCTAAATACTCGCTGACTACATTAACAAACTATATATCTTTTCTATAAAATAATTAAATATCACTTTAAAATTGTATATTTGGAAGCAAATATTCTAGGTTCAACATACTACAAGTCAGTGTGAATCCCAGGATTTCTTGGAGTTCAGGGTGCAGAAATCAAATAAGCTGTCATAGAATTTCTTAATTATGATGTTAATACATACAAAAACATGATTGTGCGAAGTATATAAAGACTACATGCTTGAATAACATTTAAAAACACCATTAACTGAGTCTTTTCTTTCTTAAGTATAATGAAGTCCAACTGATAGAAGTAAGTCAAATAATAATAAACAGAAGTTTGTCTGAGAAAAATTGTTCAGGGACACCTGGGTGGCTCAGTGGGTTAAAGCCTCTGCCTTCAGCTCAGGTCATGATCTCATTGTCCTGGGATCGAGTCCCGCATCAGGCTCTCTGCTCAGCAGGGAGACTGCCTCCCACAGGCCCCCGCCTGCCTCTCAGCCTACTTGTGATCTCTGTCAAATAAATAAATAAAATCTTTAAAAAAAAAAAAAAAGGAAAGAAAATTGTTCAACACATTTCTTCTGGTCGGGAGAAAATTATATGTGCTGGGGGTTAATGAAAACATGCCAAGGTGATTTATGATAGAAAATAATTTCTATGTGTCTATTTTATCTAAATCTGAACCTTGGCTGATCTGACTTTCCTTTCTACAAGGCCAGAAATCAGGAAAAACAACAAAAGCTTATGGGTGGGCTATGTCTCCTCTCTTTTCTCTGGTATTAGAGAGCTATCTCTGCATCTTATTTTATCTTCCCAACACTAATACCAGTGCATATGAGGTAGATAAAAATAACCAGGTATTTCCCTTAGTTTAGAGGTCTCCCACCATGGTGAAAGAAATTATTAAAAGCTTTATAATCAAAGCTTTATTTAATCCCATCTACTCTCTTCTAAGTGTCCTTAAATCAATTTTGTTTTCTTATCTCCTTTGCTGCCACTTTAGTCCAATTTGCCATCTTGTCTAATGTATTCTCAATGTTAGCACTTTTATTTAGTAAGGGAAAATAATTCCTTCTCCCTTATTTGATGACATAACTCTCCCCATCCTGCTTTGTACAGTTTTGGTCAGTAAACATATATGATATACCTAATACATATAGAACAGTCTTCTAGATGCTTGGAGGATAGGTAGCTTTAGAAGATGTGGTTTCTATCTACAGAAGGCCTATGGCTTAACAAATATCTATTGTAGTAACTGTAACTGAAAGTTATATCATGCCAGTGCATAGGCTAAGGAAAAAGAATGTAGGTCCTGGAACCAGACTAATTCCAATCCTGACTCATAATTTTCTAGTTATCTGGCCTTAGAAAAATTATCCAGCTTATTTCCTTATCAATAAAATCTACTCGATAATGGAGAACCCACCTCAGAGGTTTTTTGTGAGTTACTGTTAGCTACTATGTGCAGAGACCTGAGCATCATGCCAGGAACACAGACAGAAAGTACTCAAAAAATATTAGTTATTGTTATTATTACTTATTATTAAAAGAGAAAAAGAGCAAGCCATCACCTGCCCAGTTCCCACAGCAATCCCTCATCCTCAGGCCTCTGGTGTCTCCCTACCTTTGTCTCCTATGCCCACAACACATATGTGCACAAGCATGGACACACACACACACACACGAGCACACACACGTATATGTCTGCCCAAGCATGCGTACACATGGATCTTATTTTCCATCTGTCTACAGGTAGACAAATGTACATTCTAATGTGAATACTTAGAGGTAATGACTCCAGTTTTGTCTCTGTTAACCCAAAGTAGTGACTGGTTTCAAAACAAAGGAAAGAAGAAAGTAACCCTGTAGCCTGCTGTTATGGGCATTTTTTTCCCCCCAAGATTTTATTTATTTGAAAGAGAGAGAGAAAGCTAGCACAAGCAAGGGGAGAGGCAGCCCAGCGTAAGACTCAATCCCAGGACCCTGGGATGAAGACGTGAGCTGAGGGCAGATGCTTAACTGACTGAGCCACCCATGCACCCAATGGCTCTTTTTTTAGAGTAAGCAGAACTGCAAAGAATTTCATGAAAACCAGTTGTAGCTAATTTTACTGGTCATGAAGGAGAAAGCGGAGCGGATGAAAGTCTGTCCTGTCTCCCTAACCCCCAAAATGATGTGAATAAGGCAGGCACAAAAACTGTTGTGTAACACTAGAGAAAGCTGAATAAAGTAATTTTTATTTTATTTTTTATGTTTTTATATTTTTTGAGATGAAGACTTATTTATTTTTTCTTACTTGCATTTTCTAAACTTTTTTTTATTGTGTTATGTTAGTCACCATACAGTACATCATTAGTTTTTGATGTATTGTTCCATGATTCATTGTTTGCATATAACACCCAGTGCTCCATGCAATCTGTTTTAAAAAATTACTTGGGAAATAGTCACATTAACTCTCTATGTTTTAAGTTAGTACATTCTTACCAACTTTGCTGTTTACCTGAAACTGCGTGGAATTGACATCTGTATCCCAAGCAGTCAAAGTATTCTCTCAACTTAGCCAACCAATTTCTTTTTTTTTTTAAAGATTTTATTTATTTATTTGACAGAGAGAGATCACAAGTAGACAGAGAGGCAGGCAGAGAGAGAGAGAGAGAGGGAAGCAGGCTCCCTGCTGAGCAGAGAGCCCGATGCAGAACTCGATCCCAGGACCCTGAGATCATGACCTGAGCCGAAGGCAACGGCTTAACCCACTGAGCCACCCAGGCGCCCCAGCCAACCAATTTCTTAAGCCGTTCCCCTAATGATATCATTTAGGATGCACAGATGTGTTAAAAACAGGACTTGAAATACTTCTGAGTTCATCTAAATAATCTGAGTTGCTTGCAAATTATCTTACACAAAGGGCTTTTATTAATACAACCCAAAGAAAGAAATGTGATGTAAGTTGACTGTAGCTCAAAGACTTCATTTTTCTCAAGTTTTTCAAAAAAAGGTCATGAATTATGATTCATCAATCTCTGGCTTATGGAACTAGATAACATTTTACTTTCATTACCCACCAGGCTATAATTCTGAGTTTGTAGAAATGTGACTATCTTCAAATTCATCATACAATGGCAAAAATGGTTCTGCATTAGCAGAATAATAGCTAATAGATGTAATTTACTAACACATCTTTTGTTTGAAATATCATTGGCCCTACCAATATGGGAAATTTTAATTAAGCATCTGTTGGTGGTCCATTAAGTCTTCCCTTTGGCTGGGCTAGATGGGATTTTAAACAAACTAATTCCAAAATCACTCTCTGTAGGTTAAAATTTTCCTATACTCCTTCTTAGTAAGGTATTACAGAATTCCTGTTAAAAATGTATTTCCATGCATAAAAGAGGCTCAGTAAATATGTGTATCTTGGCTAATAGTGTATCAGCTGCTATCAGATTACCTTATGCACAATGAAATAGTTGGTCAAAAGATACAGCTGATCACTTATGAAGATCTACCACATGCCTCCAGTCAGACTAAAATACCTATATATGCTGTGAGAAACCCACACACAGAGCCTACCCACACATGGCCTACCCACACACCCTTATGATCCACACCTGTTTTCCTAGAGTCAAATTGTCATTGCCATTTGTTTTTCCTTCTTTAGTCTATCTGAGAGATGACAGGTGAAGTTAAAGACTACTATGAGAAAATATTTTTTAGTCCCTTTTGTTCTTCTCCCGTTAACTTAACTCCTCAGAGTTAACTTAACTCCTCAGACGCGTCCCTCAGGGGTCTCATTGTGTTCCTCTCCAATGTGACACCAGCTAACTAAGGACACCATTCTCATTAGAGGGTAGCATCATCTTTCTCCTTCCCAGAAAACAAAAATGCATAAATTTCCTTCCATCTTCTTAGGAAAAAAATGCGAAATATGTCCCTGTTTGTAAAATAAAAGAGAAAGCCCTTACCTTGATTATGTTATGTAAAGGAGAAATTTCAGGAATGGATATTTCCATTGGCAGGGACATAGGACAAAATAGCACACAATTTTTCAATAGCTTTCTTTTTTTTATTTTATTTTTTTAGCTATTTAGTAAGGGAAATAGCTTTCAAATCACATCTGTTAGGTGGCTATTTATATATGCTAATCTATATATTAATAATATATATATTATTCTATCTACATATATGCCAGTTCTTATATAAAGGTGTGAGTATTGGCTGGAAAAAAAAAAGCAAAGGAATAATATGAGTCAAATTGTTTTCTTTTGCTTGCTGAATAATGTCCTTTAAATCTGATAAAATTACTGTGAAACAGTGAAAACTAGGACTTTCATAACTGAATTTATACATGTTAAGAAATCAGGTAAATCTAATTGTGTACTATTTGCATGTAGCATTGATGTTGGAGGTTAAATAATTATATGTGCTGCCTATCAGAATGACTACAGTGGGAGATCCATAAAATTTTAGCGTATAAAAAACCCGAGAGAAGATGTAATCCAAGAAACATCCCACCACCCCTTATCCACCATACCATAAACCCACAGTGTACCCCAATCTTGGCCTCACAGAAGCATAAATTATTAGTGGTCCACCTGATTCCTTTTCTACAGTATTCTATGACCTTATTCTGCTTTTTTCTAGTTCCTAAGAAACTAATCTAGTTAATAAATTCATACTAATATATTACTGCTTCTTAGTTTTGAATTTAATATGCTCCTCCCAGGCAGGTACATATTTTAATGAGCCTTTTGTTAGAGTTTTTTCATTAAAAGGACTGGCTCACATGTTAGGAATTTTAGCACATGAGAAGCAAAAGAGGCAAGTATATTTGATAAGAAGACCTTTAAAGATCCTTCATATTATACTGTAATTTATCTGAATGAATGTAGCAGAAAATTATATGCATAAGAGGAAGACAAGAGGAAATGAACATATTAATTAAAGTCCTACTCTATGCAAGGACATTTGACTCATCAAGTCATAGACAAATACACTTTTCTTTTTTTAAAGGAAAGTTAGCAGTCTGAGGTTTTAGATTTAGAGTAAGTTTTTCTGTACACTGAATTCGGATGTTAGTAACCCCCAGCCCTTCTTTAATAACTAAGTGTAGTACTATTTCTCCCTCTTCTTGGTAAAATCTGTGTCAAGAATATAGGTTCTTTTTTCAAATCCTAGCTCATGTGTGCAGAACAAGTTTTGTAATCCATTTGTAATCGTCTAAATTCAGTTCATTCTTTACCTAAATCTCAGAAGATTAAGGCTAACTTATGTAAAAGGCTAAAATGTATGTGCATATTCATATGGAATCTATCCTCTCCTTGCAGTAGGAAAAGTAAATTTTTATAAATCTGTGGGTCAATGCTTGTGATATGAGCATAGTAGTCTACAGACTGAGAATAGACTAGACTATTCTGAAATTTTAGAATCAGAGAAAGAATAACAGATTGATCTATAAGCAAGCCCACACTATCTTTTTTTATTCCTTTGGGTAAACAATAACTCTGCTCATTAATTTTAGGTGAATGGCTAATCCTAAAAAACTCAGGATCACTATCAACTTGTGGGAATGAACTCATAGTATCATGTTTAAAATTATAATTAATTTTATTTTACTTTATTTTTTTTTAAAGATTTTATTTATTTATTTGACAGAGATCACAAGTAGGCAGAGAGGCAGGCAGAGAGAGAGGAGGAAGCAGGCTCCCCGCTGAGCAGAGAGCCCTATGCGGGGCTCGATCCCAGGACCCTGGGATCATGACCTAGGCCAAAGGCAGAGGCTTAACCCACTAAGCCACCCAGGCGCCCCTATTTTACTTTATTTTTTAAAGAGAATTTACTTATTTATTTGTCAGATGAGAGAGAGAGAGAGCACAAGCAGGAGGAGCAGCAGGCAGAGGGAGAGGCAAGATCCCTGCCGGAAAAGGAGCCTGATGCAGGACTCTGGGATCCCAGGACTCTGGGATCATGGCCTGAGCCGAAAGTAGACACTTAACCCACTGAAACACCCAGGTGTCCCTGATTTTAAGTTAGCTTTTGCTATGTCATCATAGAAGCTAAACAGGCAAAATTGAGTTAAAGTTATAAAATTGAACTGTATTTTTCCATTCAAGTCATGAAAGACAATCACAAATTGTGTTTTTTAAAGTAAATGAACTAGTCATAGAATTAAATCTGAGGTCAGTAACAAAGTCAATTTACTAAATGACAAATTTACCAAATTTGCAAATTTATAAAAACTTTTTATAAGGCATATTGTTTTTAAATACACATATATTTTCATTAAGTACATTTTGAGGAATTTTAAAGGAGTTCCTTAAGGAATTCCTTTTAAGAAATGTTCAATTTGTCAAAAGCTGAGTTCTAGACTTATTTGGTCTTTATTATTTTCTAATAAATGTATAGAATATATTAAAATATACTTAAAATTAATATATTCTAAAATATTAATATATTAACAAAAATAAGGCCTAATAAGGTACTGTAATAAGCATAATATAGATTAATAAATTCATTGAATATATTCATATTTGTGAAAAATATGTTCATGAAGAATACAATTAGGAAGAATGTATTTATGAAGAATGTATTCATATAAAATATGTTCTTCAATAGGTTCTTGACTATATTCAAGAAGTAATATTTGTATTTATTATATATAACCAATAAATTACGTTCATAGAAAACCATATCAAAAACAATTTAATGTGCTCACACAGATTAATCCTTAAAACAATACTTTTGGTAAACCAATACATTTAGAAATGGGCTATTCCACAAGAGGCTTTCAGCACTTTGATCTCTGAAGAATTTGCATACTTCTATAACATTGTGCTAAGAGTATAGTATGTATTGAAGAGTACATATATTTTTGCTGAGCACAGGATGCAGATCGAAGATAGATTATTGTGTTCAAAGAATTTATCTTGTATTACTGCCAAATCAAACCATAACTGCTAACTATGTGACTTTTTATTGAGAAGATAGGACCCAAAAATAACACAGATGTGGAACAGTGATTGTCTTTAACTCTGCTTCAGCAGAAGCCATGGGCATCGCCATCTTTCCAGCAGTGATAAATACCTAGTTTTAGATTCCAAAGCAATTTCTCTTTGACTAAAGTTTGGCCTGTTGTATGACCCAACTTCCAATATCATCAGATATTGCATATACTAAATTTGCAAAGATGTAACCATGGCTTTGTGTTCAACTTCACTATGAAAGGGACCCCCACATTTTCTAGGGCACTTCATGGGGAAACAAGATGAGCTAGCAAGCCATATACATGCCATTAATAGAAGGTTCCTTATGTTTCTTGGTGTTGCCACCTATGTAAACTAGAGCCTTTCTTTCACTTCTTGTGGGAAACTCTTAATAACATGACTAACCTCAAGTATATATGCCCAAGTTGGTCTACTTCTCAAGGACAATTTATGTAATATTTATAGGATACAAAGCCGTGCAGTGGGTGTTGGAGTTGAGTGAGAGCCTCAGGCCATTTCATCAGCTTCTTTAACTCTATTTTCAGTAATTGTCTCACTTCACCATTAGCAGGCACAAGCTGATCAGCATGTTTGTTGTATAATGTGTCTATGTCTCAACAATATATGTTTCCCTGTGGCCCAGGACTATGGTTTTGCCTTATTTTTCTACCCATGTTTCCTAATTAGTGTTGAGTTTCAAATATGTGCTGAATTCATACTGCCGGGCAGTACAATAATGTGGACTCAAAAGAGTTCTCAGCTAAATGAAACATGACTAAATGAATGGCTGGTCTCACTTTACAGTAACCTGTCTTGACTGCCAAAATAACTGGGTATTTACATACATCCCCTTAGACCCAGTGCTCACTGAGTCTTGTATCAAACCACAAATGATCAAACACATGACCCTTTTATATCTTTACTTTTATTATCAGTTCAACCCAATCATTTATTATTTTTACTTTTCTTTGAGGTAGTTGATTGCCCATAAGAAAAATATTAAATTCCACTTCATCCATACCACAAAATAAATTTAAAAAATAGTTCTGGAAGAAAATTTTTGTGTTATTTATAGGCTATAGTGGAAAAACAGGCCTTTTAAAATATAAAACTAGAGGCAAAAATACCTATATTAAATACTAAAAAGTTAAAATTTACAACAACAACAGTAAGGAAAAAAATAAAGCCTATTTGTAGCAAAAAAGAATCTGGAAAACACTAAAATATATGTGATACATTCTAATAGCTTTAGATTAATAATGCTTACCTACCAATAAGAAAACTATACCATCAAAAGAAACATGGACAAAAAATAAAAACAGATGAAAAGTAAATAGCAAGCAATGACCATATATTTAAAATGATAAAATTCTAACTACTTTTAAACAAATCACCTGTAATCAGTATCTTCATTTCTTAATCTCGTTCCTCAACCACTGTGGCTTCTAGCCAAGCCATTGCACTAAAATCCTTCACCAGTGAACTTGGTGTTGCTCAATTCAGCATCTCCCTTTTAGTCTTTCTCTTTCTTCATCTTAGCAGAATTGCACAGTAAGAACCATTCTGTCTGGGGGGAAAAAAGTATTCTCTTTCTTTAGCTTCATGACACCACATTCAGTATCACCTCTTACCCCCACCCTCACTGTACTTTGAGTCATTTATCAACCACCAGAGATCAAAGCCAGAAGACATTTTTATTACTTCTTGTCCCTGTGGATTTTACCTACTCCTATTGTCTCCATTACTATCTATAAACACAAACGTCAGAATCTTTTAAACAGTTGCCTGGTGAACATCGCAATATGGGTATCTCACAAACATTCCAAACATACTGGTACCAAACTGTCCAAATCAGAAATTTTGGAGTCCTCCTAGATTCTGGTCCCTCCCTCACCTCCACATGCAATGAATTGCTGACTCCTGTTGATTCTGCTTTATAAATATCTGCTGAATCCATCCACTTATCCCTACTTCATAATGGACATCTGTTGTTTTGACTTTCTAGTACCCTTTCCACTTCTTTCAGTTACCAGAAGACCTCTGTTGGATTTATTTTTAACTCACTGAAAACATGAGTCTGTCCTTTTCTAGATGATGAAGCAGCAATAGTTGCAAGTCCACCTGTGGCCTTGTTTTTAGCCATATGGAAGAAGCCATTATGAGAGAATAAGCCTGAAAAGCAGAGAGTATAGAAAAAAAGATGGGTAATGACAGCAAAGGGAATGGCAAAGAAAGGGAAAAGGAACAAAGGGAAGAGACTGTTGGAGTTTTGGGTTTCCTTTGTCACTAAGGCCCAGATGAAAATTTTACTTTAATGTTTTGGTTATAAGAGTTAACAAATTCTCACTTTTGTCTTAAGCTGGTTTGAGTTAGATTCCCATTACATGTAACCAAAGAATTGTAAGACATACTATAAATCACTCCAGTTCACACTGTCGCCACCCACCTAATCTCCCCATAGGCATCCTTGGTCTTCAACAATCCATTCCCAAAATGCAACTAAAATTATCTTTTAAAAATGAAAAATCTATCCATGGGGCACCTGGGTAGCTCAGTGGGTTAAAGCCTCTGCCTTTGGCTCAGGCCATGATCTCAGGGTCCTGTGATGGAGCCCTGCATCAGGCTCTCTGCTCAGCAGGGAGCCTGCTTCCCTTCCTCTCTCTCTGCTTGCCTCTCTGCCTACCTGTGATCTCTGTCTTTCAAATAAATAAATAAATAAAATCTTTTAAAAAAAATAAAGTCCTCAATTTTAACATGGCTTTTAAGGCCCTTATGTGATCTACCTGACCTCAAACTACTTCTCATGTCGCATCTTGAATCTTTCTATGGTGGTCGCATCTTGAATCCTTCTATGGTGGTCCACGTACTAACTGCGCTATATTTTCTTCAGTGCCTCAAGCATCAGTCAGTCTGAAAGCTCGCTCTTCTGTGCTTCCCTGAACTTCATTCTCTGCCCAGCTGAATCAACTTCTGCCCATCTGTGAGTGCACTTCAGGGAGCCAAGTCTAACACCTTGGCCCAAGTTAAAACTTCTTTAGTATGTTCTTCCTCATCACACCTTTAATTGCTACCCGCTCAATGTAGATTTAGACTGCCATCATCGCCTTCATACATTCAAACCTGCTAAACTTTAAGTTTCATCAAAGAGCCTGATCTGTCTTGCTTACCTCTAAATCATCTCTCCCACTTCCCACCATCACCCAATTCAATGCCTAGAATAGAAGAGATGCTCATTAGTATTTGCTAAATTGATAATGAATTTTAAAATACAAATGAGCAGCCATTTTTTATCAAATTGTCAAGTTTTCTTTATTATAATGCTCAACATTGGTAAAGATCTTTCATTTACTGAGGATGAAAATAAAAATGATATGGTATTACAATGGTAACTGAGCGATAGGTATCAAATATTTAAAAATGTAGTCTTTGACTTGACAATTTTACTTCTGAAAAGATTAAGAAAAAAAATTAATTATAGACAAAATAATGTACAAAGGAATATTTACCACAGCTTTGCTTCAGTAAATTTTTTTAATGCCCAACATTAAGGATTGTTTATTTTATACATATACACTAGAATAAAATGTGGCTACTTAATATTACAAGGCTATTACTGATATGGAAAAGTATTCATAGCACGTTCTTAACAAAAGGCATGTTATAAAATGGTATGAATCGTATGATGTCACTTTAAGTATACATGCAGATATATAGAGTTTTAAAAATCAATGTTGGGAGAAAATTCACCAAAATGTTAAGTTTTATTATTTTTCAGAGGTGAGACTAAGTTGGTTTTTACTTTAATACTTTTGCTTACCTATTTTTTTCTGTTTCTTTAATGAGCAAATATAAGGTGATTTAAAATTTTCCTCATAAAATTGCTTCCATATTTGGGGAATTTGTAATCTTGCAGACACTGCAAAATGTTTCATATGCGTTACCATTTAATTATCACATAATTGCAGAAGATTGCTTTTGTTATTCAGTATTATAAATGAAGAAATAGAGACTTAGAGATATTAATTTGCTTGAGGCCACACAACCTCGATTCCAATCCAGATTTGTCAGCCTCCAAAATCCTAGCTTTTTTTTTTTAAGATTTTAATTATTAGAGAGAGAGAGAGAGAGAGTGAGAGCACACACATGTGTAGGAATAGAAGGTGGAGAGGGACCTAGGGGGAGGGAGAAGGAAGTGGGAGAGGGAAAGAAATAGGAAGACAATCTCAAGTAGGCTCAGTATATGGAACTCATGGCAGGGCTGGATCTCATGACTCTGAGATCATGACCTGAGGCAAAAGTGAGTCAGATGCTTAACTGACTGAATGAACCCCTGAGGTACCCCTCCAAAGCTCCAGCTTTTAATCATTTTACTATAATAAAAAGGTACCTAAATGTGTACAAGGCACTCTACTGAATGCTAAGAGGCATTCAGTAAACAAGAAGTTAACAATTAGTAGCCTCACTTTCAAGCAGCTTACAAGTCAATAGATGAGACATGTAGACTACTCTATGACATGGGAAATGTGTTTTGTAACATGAGAAGTACAAACCTGGAGGTCACAAATTTCGGGATGTGTTGGGAATAACAACCACATCATCCTGTTTTATCAGTGCAGTTTCTCAAAATGTGGCCTTCAGTCCATATGCCACATATTCCCAGGCCCTCAGGAGAAAAAAAATCCCTCTCAACTCAGGAAAATTCAGATGATCTCCAGGAGTATCATACATTTGTTGTCTTGCATTTTTTTAAGTGCCTTGCAATCTTTATAAATATCACTAGCAATGTAATGCTAAAAGCTTGAGAAGAAACCATTGGTCTAGGGAATATATGGGGTGTGCCAACACTAACCCAAATATCTAAGGTCAGACAAATGCCATGTAAGCCCACAAACATCTCCTGGGTTTTTGGGTCTTAGTTTGTACTAATTTGAAATGGGCCTTAGGAAGTTTTCTTCCAGGTTTCAAATAAAATCTTGGGACAAATTTGAAGGAGAGATCGAAATGGATCCAAAATGCCTCCAGATACCCATATTTTTAAGGAAAATATCAGGTCTCCAATTATATCAGCCTTTTCATAACTACCTTAAAAGGTCTGCTGGGATTTTGTTTTGTTTTGCTTTGTTTTTACCAGATGACACTTTTAAAAAAAAAAATATTTTATTTATTTTTTTGACAGAGATCACAAGTAGGCAGAGAGATAGGCAGCAAGAAAAGGGGAAACAGTCTCCCGCTGAGCAGAGAGCCTGATGCGGCGCTCAATCCCAGGACCCTGAGATCATGACCTGAGCCGAAGGCAGAGGCTTAATTCACTGAGCCACCCAGGTGCCCCACCAGATGACACTTTTATTTGATTTTATTTTTTACTGTGGTAAGAACACTTAACATGAACCCTACCCTATTAAATTTCTAAGTACACAATACAGTATTGTTAATTATAAGCACAATATTGTACAGGAGATCTCTAGAACTGATTCATCTTCTATAACTGAAACTTTATACCTGGTGAATAGCAAATCCCCTTTCCCCTTCTTTCAGTTCCTGGCAACCACCATTCCACTCTGTATGAATTTAACTATTTTAGAAAGCTCATAGAAGTGGAAAATCATGCAGTATTTGTGACATAGCAAAATGCCCTCCAAGTTCACCCATGTTGTCTCATATGGAGCTAACAGACTACAGCCCTTGTGGTTTTTAATGACTCAAGTCTTTTAGAATTTGGCTAAATGCTTCCGTCCACCCCCTCTTTTGCATTTAAGGATAGCTTTTAAAAAGGGAGGTCTTCTGTTTCATTTCACAGATTGACAGGTTAGAAATACCCTTCACCAAAGCACTTTAGTGCAGACCTACCTCCCCAAAACTGAATTTATCTCTGGAAATGCAAAGAGAGAAAAGACTAAAATGGATAAATGGTAGCAATTAGCTAAGAATATAAGAGGTTAGAGCCATTAAAACATTAGGGGGCTTTATTTAGTCTGGTAGTTCCAATTCCATTGTCAGTAAAATTCCAAGTGATCCTACTCCATTTTTCCAGTAATTGGGTCATCACCCTATTTCTCCACCTTCACCCATTTCAGTAAGGTCATTTGAGTAAGGGAATCTCTAATTTGGACATTTGGGTCCTCTGAGTAAGGGTACTACTATGGCTGTGTGTAGGTGTATTTGAGAACACAGGTCATCATCTTGAGTCCTTCAAGGCTGCCCACATATAAACACTCCTTTGTGCTTGTCAGCGGTTTATAGATAAAATTTTGTTGCTGAGGGCCTCTGAAACTGAAAATATTTATTCAGAATACATAGGTGTTGGCTCTTTCACCCATATCCAGCAGTGCAACAAATATCGTCAATCCATCTATGTGGAAACACATTGAAATAAAAACACTCTTTCCCTGTTGCTCTACATATTTGGTTGGTTCATTGGTTAGTTAACCATTTCTATGTGAGGGTAGGAGAAGTATGAGTGAACGTAAGCAAAAATATGTCAGTGAGATTGACAATTTTGTCCCCCAAACAATTTACACTTAAAGTGAAACCACTAATCTTTAAAGCAATTTTTGGCATAAGTTACTTAATGTCTTAACAGTGGATATATGATATATGATAGATTTCAACCTAAATTATATATTACTCTTAGCAGTGCTATAACTTAATCACAGGGTATCCCTCTTAAATTATTATAGGACCTATTTAAGTAATCAAATCCTAATCAGAGTTCTTTTGACTTTACACAGGATCACTTAAAACTCATCTCTGTAATTAGATTACATGTAATTATCATTCATAACTAAAAGAAATGACCAATTGAAGCCAGTTAATTTACTTACATACATATCTGCTTAGTTTGGAAGTTACATTAGATCAAATTGCAATTAAACTCAAGTATAAACAACAGAAAGTAATATTATTTATAAAGTGTTTCTAAATATAAAACAAAACAAAAAATATAAATAAAGTTTCAAAGAGCGAATGATCTTTTGAACCATCATGGACAGTAATATTGTGTAGAGGAAAAAGAGGTTAACACCAAGACTTCTACAACATGGAAGGTGTATAGCCTTTTTCTGTACTTTCTGGATTGTGCTCAGGGAAAACAACAACAGCACAAAAATCAAAGCTCAGTGACTTTAATCACTTTGAGTGACTTTGAGATAACATATGATTGCTCTGATGGGCCTATTACATTCTTTTTGTGTTTTTTTTTTTCTTTTCATTTAACTCATATTTGAAAATCTCCTGTAGACAACTTGGCTCTTTCCCAGAGGTTTGATCCAACCCTAGTTTCCTTTGCTGTCAGGCTTAGTGGAGAGCAAGACATAGGCCAGGCAGCTGCCAGTCTATGAGGATGTGGGGGACATCCCTTTATGTAACTAAGGAGGCATTGCTGACCAGTCAACAGGAAAGAGAAGGTCAGGCTATTGGTCATTCTCAGATAGTCATTTTCTGCCATTTGACAGTAAAAATAGAGATTCAAATTCCAAATCTACCTTCTCTTGAACTCCAATCTCAGTTATAAGAATTACTTTCTTATATATAATTGTTCCAACTGTGTGGCAGCTTTGCTGTGTGACACATGGTGGTTACATTTTCCTTGACACTCTTTAACATGAATTTGAAAAGTTATGTAATCTCTCAAAGCATTGAAATGCTCATCTGTAGAAGTTAATATTTCCTACTTCACAGGGTTGTTTGAAGATCAAATGAGATATTGTACAAAACATATTAACACAATACCTGACACAGAGTTGATTCAGGATAAGCACACATTCCTAACGTCTACCTCTCTCCTCCCCATAAGACATTGTCTTCCAGCTCTTTGGGAACACTATGCTAACAATGATCTTTTCTGTCTCCCAGTTCACCAAATTCCCCTTTCCTGCTAGCTCCTGAAAGATCAATAAACATTTATTGAATGTGTACTTAGCAAGTGCCAGGTATTTTTAACATGTTATCTTAACCTAACCCTAACCTTTCCTAAAGCTATTGGTCTTTCTTTCTTCTCCTTATGATGAAACCTCTTCAAAGAGGCTACTGTGGAAGAATGCATATAATGAATATTGTCAGAGGAAATATGAATGTCTGGATATTGTGCTCAAAATTTGGATGGCATGCTCAAGTGTTTATTTTCTACACACACAAAAGTCTGTTTTTCCCATCATAATCTTAAAAGAATCCTGATTCTCAATATGTTCAGATCCACTGATAGACATCAGTAACATTTCAGAACTGTCATACTATTCCTTAATATCTGCTTTTCTCTATACCATGCACTGAAAGTATTCTAGCTTTAGTCATCAGTGAACTTCTACTTGCCAACTTCCAATTTCTGTTTTTAGTCTTCATCCTCTGTAATGTATAAGCATCATATAACATTCATCCCAAGCTTTCCCTCTTGGAACTTTCTTGTCACTTCTCTTCTGATATTCTTTTCATCTTGGTAAGTCGTGTTTATGCATTCCCATTTCTTTCTCTGCTCCTAATCCTCAGTATGACTCCTAAATTTTGATGTTCCCAGGATACACTTTGTCTTAATTTACTCTTGTTGTACATACTCTTTTTGGATTATACAATTCATTTCCAAAATCGTCCCACATCTCTAGGTCAAACCTATCCTGATATCCAAATCCATATTCCCAGGTAATTAAAAAACAGATTGCATAAATGTCCAAAAATATAGTAAAGTTTTAAGCTTCATCAGTAATCAAAGAAATTCAAGTTATTATAAAAATATTACTTTCCTTTACCGTATGATTCATGGGTATTTTTTTCTAAATAATACAATGTGTTGAAAAATTTAAGGATAAGCAGATACACTAATGTATTTCCAAAGAAGAGTAGATTATTACAACCTTTATATAGAGGAATTGACTTTATAGCTCAGAATTCTTTAAAATATGCATACATAGTTCTGCTTTTGTAATATGAAGTTATTCCAAAGGGTCTTCCCACTAAGACAACTAGAACTTCAATAAATTAAGATATTTTTAAGGCATAGCTAAGCTCATAAGAAGAAAAGGAAATCTCAAAGTACGAGAGGAGGAGGCAATGAAATGAAATGAAATGAAAATTTGTGCAGAGCCACAAGTAAGCAGAAGGTAAAAGAAAATTGCCCTGGAAACAAATACTGATAGAAATCCTAAAATCCTGAACTCCTAACCTTTAGGCTTGTCTCAGGGTTGGAGAGCAAATGTGAGTCTCCCATGTTATTCTGGACTTTCTGTGGAGCTAAAGTGATCCCAGATATTGGCAAATTCTGATAGTGGCGGATATAACCATATATATCCTTTTTAAGCGAACATCCCAGTATGGGCCCCTAGGATTCCTACAGATTGAATTTAAGAACATGTGATCTTATAAATACAATCAAGCCATTGTGACAAAGACTTACCAGAAACAAAATACAGATTCAATTTCTAAGGAAATTCATATGCTGAAATTATCAGAAACATTAAGTAAACATATATGAAATGATTAAAAAACTAAAAGTAGATTATTTTAAAATCAAGAAAAGACTATTAAAAATGACTCAGAAGTATTTAAAAGTAAAACAACATAATCTTTGATGTTAAAAATTCATCGAATGGGAAATAGTCTATTAGATAGAGATGAAAGAGATAATTCATGAATTAGAGAAGAGATCTTGGGAGAATACTCAGAATTAGCAAATGGAGGGCACAAAATAAAGAGGCTGCATGATATAATAGATAAAAAGCATATCATAGAGAGGCGCCTGGGTGGCTCAGTGGTTTAAAGCCTCTGCCTTCAGCTCAGGTCATGATCTCGGGGTCCTGGGATCGAGCCCCGCATGGGGTTCTCTGCTCGGCAGGGAGCCTGTTTCCCCCTCTCTCTCTGCCTGCCTCTCTGCCTACTTGTGATCTCTGTCAAATAAATAAATAAAATCTTTAAAAAAAAAAAAAGCATATCATAGATAAAAGATTCAGGAACCAGACTATGAATTCCAGCTTGACCACAAACTGGCTCTGTGACCTTGGTCATGTTACTGTCCTCTCTGTACTTCAGTTTCATCATCTGTTAAAAAAATAGGGAGTTGGGTAAGGATGAAGTGCTTGGGCCAAAGATGATAATATTAAGCATATAGAATAAATGCTATTAATATGACAGAGGTAAGCCCCAAATATCTATTATATCAAGAAACATGTGGGCTTAGCTTCCCTACCAAAAGGAGTTTTTCAGATAACTCACAAAAGACATTTCACTTTATGCTGTGCAAGAAACACATTAAGTACAAAGTTATTCAGGAAAATGAAAATAAAAGAATCAGCAATGATATGCACAGCATATGCGAAAAAGTAAAAAGAGAAAAAGAAAAATAATATGAGTCATGATAATGTCTCACAAGGTAGAATTCAGAGCAAAAAGCACTAGAAAAGATATGGAAATGAAGATTAAAGGTACACATGGTGATAATTCACAGAGAAGATATAGGTGTTATGCATTTCTGTGCACCCAACGACAGTGAGGCGATTTCTTAAGGCAGAAAATGCAGTAGGTTCAAAGATAAATCAGCAGAAACAGTAATTGGGTTTAATTCTCCTCCCAGCCCAAGGTGTAACAAGATGAAAAGCATAAAAAAGGATTTAGAAAATTTAAATAACATTTTCAATAAAGTGGATGATATGTACATGTATTGAACTTTTATACTGAAGTGGAAAATATGGCTTTATAAAAGCGCTTATGGAAACTTTACTAAAACCGATCATTTATTAGGTCACAAAGAAAAAATTTACTGAGGTCTAAAGAATCAATACAGAAAGCATTGCTTGACCACAAAACAATAAAAGAAAACTCCACTGAGAAAGAGTTTTTTAAAAAACCTGTTGAGTTAAAGAAGAGGACAAAAACAAAAATCACAGAATTTCTAGAAAACAATGTTACAGGTTGAAGTGTATTCCCCCCAAATTCATATGTTAAAGTCCTAACAGTAAACTGAGATACACACAGAATGTCACATGGAAATGAAGACAGAGATGGGAGTGATGCTACTTCAAACCAGCAAACACCAAAGATTGCCAGGCAACCGCCAGAAGCCAGGGGAGAGGCATGGAGCAGCCATCTGAAGAAAGCATCCTGCTCATGTCTTGATCTCAGACCTCCAGCCTCCGGAACTATGAGACTATGCATACTTGTTTTTAAGTCACTCAGTTGACAGTACTTTATCCAAAAAAAGTAAAAACATCACTGCTATTTGTGCTTAGTTGCCCAAATCTCCCATTAGACTATATTTCAGGGTTTGGTACCCAAGAGATGCTCTAAATATTTTTGAATAAATAAGTCAAGCTTTAGAGGAGAATAAATTAAATTTTCATTACAGTTCCTTCAAATGAAAGACTGTTGTTCATTTGTGTGCTTATTTTGTTTCGATTTTGGGGGAGGACTTTCAAAATTTCCAAATTGTTTGTCTGAAGTAATAGGATCTTAGAAGTCATTGAAAATACATTATTTTTTAAAATATTGAAATGGTTCAGGCTCTCTCAGCAGGGAGCCTGTTTCCCCCTACCCCTATGCCTGCCTCTCTGACTACTTGTGATCTCTCTCTCTCTGTCAAATAAATAAATAAAATCTTTAATAAATAAATAAATAAATAAAAATACTGAAATGGTATAGAGAGAACACATGTTCGTTAAAATCACTTCTTGAGAAACCTTTAAAATATAAAGTTGTAAACCATTAAGTACTAAACTCTCCACAAGAGTGTACAAATGAAATGAAGCTGTGAGGGAAAAGCATTGCTCACCCTCCCTTAGATTATGGTGGGATGTGATGGGCTCCTATCTCTTTTCAAATTATTACTCACATGTTTTGAACTGGTAAGAGGAGATGTGAAGAGAGTGTTGGAGAAGACATTTTTCACTATAGGGATTTAAAATTTTTTCTGCGCTGCATTTTAAAGGGTGGCAGGAAGGAACAACTAGATGCGGAGTGAAAGCAATGGCAATTCTGGATTGCTTTCCAGCAAAGTGCTTCTGTGATACAAAGAGGTGAAAATATGTATGAATTTGTAGCTTTTGCATAGAAAATAATCTTATTTGGGGTGCCTGGGTGGCTCAGTGGGTTAAAGGCTCTGCCTTTGGCTCAGGTCATGATCCCAGGGTCCTGGAATCGAGTTCCGCATCTGTCTCTCTGCTTAGCAGGGAGCCTGCTTCCTCCTCTCTCTCCCTCTCTGCCTGCCTCTGTGCCTACTTGTGATCTCTGTCTGTCAAATAAATAAATAAAATCTTTTAAAAAAAGAAAAAGAAAATAATCTTATTTAACCCATCACAATGGAGTGGAATAGAAAAAACATTATTTGATAGCAAGTGGCACAGATTAAAAAACACATTTTTTCCTCTGAAAATGTTTAGAACAGTGATACCATTTTCACACTATGTGTGGCAATTCATTAGCAAGATATTTTTTTAAATTAATTTATCGTCTGAATTCTAGTATAGTTAACAGGCATTGTTAGATTAGTTTCAGGTGCACAACATAGTGATTCAACAGTTCTATACATTACTCGGTGCTTGTCACAATAACTGTACTCTTAACCTCCATCACCTATTTCACCCATGCCCCTACCCATCTCCCTTCTGGTAACCACCAGCTTGTTTTCTACACTTGAGTCTCTTTGTTTGTTGCTTTTTTTCTTTGTCCTTTTGTTTTGATTCTTAAATTCCATATATGAGCAAAATCATATAGTATTTGTCTTATTTCACTTAACATTATACCCTCTAGATCTATCCATGTTGTTGCAAATGGTAAGATTTCATTTTCTTAGCTGAGTAATATTCCATTGTGCATATATATACCTATCTATACCACCTCTTATTTATCCATTCATCTATTGACAGACACTTGAGTTGCTTCCATATTTTGGCTATATAAATAATGCTATGATAAACATAGCAGTGCATGTATCTATTTGAATTGATGTTCTCATATTCTTTGGGTAAACACCTTGTAGTGCAATTACTGGTTCATAGAGTAGTTCTATTTTTAACTTTTTGAGGAACTTCCATACTGTTTTCCAGAGTAGCTGCATGGGTTTGCCTTCCTACCAACAGTGCATGAGGATTCCTTTTTTAATACGTCCTCTCCAATACCTGTTTTTTCTTGTGCTTTTTATTTTAGCTCTCTGACAGGTGTGAGGTGATATTGCATTGTGGTTTTGATTTGCATTTCTCTGATGATGAATAATGCTGAGCATAATTTCATGTGCATGTGGACCATCTGTATATCTTCTTTGGAGAAATGCCTGTTCATGCCTTCTGCCCATTTTTTAATTGGATTGTTTGGTGATTTTTGCGGGGGGGTATTGATTTGTGTAAGTAAGTTATATATTTTGGAAACTAACCCCTTATCCAGATATATCACTGGCAAATATCTTTTCTCATTCAATAAGTCGTCTTTTAGTTTTTTTCATCATTTCTTTTGCTGTGCAGAAGCTTTTTATTCAGATGTACTCCCAGTAGCTTATTTTTGCTTTGTTTCCCTTGTTTCAGAAGACAATATCTAGAAAAATGTTATTATGGGCCAATGTCAAAGGAATTATTGCCAGTGCTCTCTTCTAGGATTTGTTTGGCTTCAGTTCTCACATTCAGATCGTTAATCCATTTTGAGTTTATTTTTGTGTATGGTGTAAGAAAGTAGTCCAGTTTCATTCTTTTGCATGTTGCTGTCCAGTTTTCCTAGCACTATTTGTTGAAGAGACTTTTTCCCTATTATATACTCTTTCCTCTTTATCAAAGATTAATTGGCCATAATTCTAGGTTTATTTCTAGGCTTTCTATTCTGTTCTATTGATCCATGTGTCTTTTTTTGCCAGTATCATACTGGGTTTTTGTTTGTTTGTTTGTTTGTTTATTTATTTGGGAGAGAGAGAATGAGAGACAGAGAGAGAGCATGAGAGGGGAGAGGTCAGCGGGAGAAGCAGACTCCCTGTGTATCAGGGAACCCAGTGTGGGATTCGATCCCAGGACTCCAGGATCATGACCTGAGCCAAAGGCAGTCGCTTGACCAACTGAGCCACCCAGGCATCTACCAGTATCATACTGTTTTGATTACTATAGCTTTGTAGTATATCTTGAGATCTGAGATTGTGGTACATCAATTTTGTTCTTCTTTTTTCAAGATTTCTTCAGCTATTCTGTGGTTCCATACAAATCTTAGGATTATTTGTTCTAGTTCTGTAAAAAAAAAATGCTTTTGATATTTTGATAGGGATTGCACTAAAGTTGTAGATTGCTTTATGTAGTATCAACATTTTAGAAGTATTTGTTCTCCCAATCCATGAGTATGGGATATCTTTTCATTTCTTGGTTTTTGGGTTTTTTTTTAAAGACTTTTATTTATTTATTTGATAGAGAGAGTGCACAAGCAGGGGGAATGTCAGACAGAGGGAGAAGGAGAACCAGGCTCCTTGCTGAGCAAGGAAACCAATGTGGGACTTGATCCCAGTTCCCTGGGATCATGACATGAGTCAAAGACAGATGCTTAACTGACTGAGCCACCCCAGGCATCCCTATCTTTCCATTTCTTTGTGTCATCTTTAATTCCTTTCATCCATATTTTATGGTTTTTAGAGTACAGGTCTTTCATCTCTTTGGTTTAGTTTATTCCTCTGTATTTTATTCTTTGTGATAAAGAAAGTTGTAAATGGGATTGTTTTCTTACCTTCTCTTTCTGCAGTTTCATAATTAGTATATAGAAATGCGATAGGTTACTATATATTAATTTGTATCCTGTGAATTTATTAAAAATCACTTATCAGTTCTAGTAGTTTTTTTGCTGGAGTCTTTAGGGTTTTCTATATACAATATCATGTCATTTGCAAATACCAAGAGTTTTAGTTCTTTACCAATTTGGATGATTTTATTTTTTATTTTATTATTATTATTATTTTTTTTTTTTTTTTTTTGTCTGCTTCCTTTGGCTAGGATGTGAGTATTATGCTGGATAAAAGTGGTAAGAGAGGACATCCTTGTCTAGTTACTGATTTTAGGAGGAAAAGCTCTCAGTTTTTTACCATTCAGTATGATTTTAGTTGTGGGGTTTTCATATATGGCCTTTCTTATGTTAAGGTGTGTTCCTTCTACACTTACTTTATTGAGGGTTTGTATTATAAATGAATGTTGTACTTTGTCAAATGCTTTTTCTGCATCTATTGAAATTATCATGTCATTCTTATCATTCTCTTTCTTACATGATGTGTCATATTGATTGATTTGTGAATATTGAACCCTTGCATCCCAGGAATAAACCCCACTTGATTATGGTGAATGATTTTTTAATGTATTGTTGGATTCGGTTTGCTAGTATTTTGTTGAGGACTTTTGCATCTAGGTATTGACCTGTAGGATTTTTTTTTTCTTTTTCTGGTGGTGTTTTTATGCAGTTTTGGTCAGGGTAATGTGGCCTCATAGAACGAATTTGAAAGTTTTCCTTTCCCTTCTATTGTTTGGAGTAGTTTGAGAATAGGTATTAACTCTTGGTAGAATTCACCAGTGAAGCCATCTGGTCCTGGACTTTGTTTATTGGGGTTTTTTTGATTACTAATTCAATTTCATTGTTGGTTATTGGTCTATTCACGTTTTCTATTTTTTTCCTATTTCAGTTTTGGTAACATATGTTTCTAGGAATTTATCTCTTTCTTCTATATTATATTGGCAACTGTTCGTATTTCTGTGGTGTTGGTTGTGATTTCTTCTCTTCCATTTTTGATTATATTATTTGAGTCCTCTCTCTCTCTCTCTCTCTTTTATGAATCTGGCTAGTTCTATCAATTTTGTTGATTTTTTTAAGGAACCAGCTCCTGTTGATCTGTTCTATTGCTTTTAGTTTCTAAATTATTTACTTTTGCTCAAATCTTTATTTCCTTCCTTCTGCTGGCTTTAGGCTTCCTTTGTTCTTTTTCTAGCTGATGTGGTGCTTGATCCGAGGACTCTGGGATCATGACCTAAGCCAAAGGCAGATGCTTAACTGACTGAACCTCTCAAGCACCACTAAAAATTCTTTCTTTATTACTACTTTTTTTTCCTTGCCATTTTAATTGTTATGTGTCTTGGTGTAGATCTCCTTGGGTTGAATTTGTTGAGAGCTTCTCATGCCTACTGGATCTGGATTTCTGTTTCCTTCCTTAGTTTCAAAAAGCTTTCAGTTATTATTCCTTCAAATAAAATTCTGCCCCCTTTTTTCTCTCTTCTTCTGGGATCACTATAATGCAAATGTTATTATGCTTAATGGTGTTACAGAGTTCCCTTAATCTAGTCTAACTTTTTATTAATCTTTTTTCCTTTTCCTGTTCAGCATAATTGCTATTATTTTGTCCTCCAGGACAAAATTTACCATTTATTCCTACTTTACCATTTATTCCTACTAGTATATTTTTATTTCAGTTATTGAGGTCTTCATCACTTATTGGCTCTTCTTTACATTTTCTGTCTCTTTGTTGAGGGTGTCACTGAGGTCCTCCACTCTTTTCAAGTCCAGTGAATATCTTTATGATGATGATTTTGAATTATCTAGCAGGCATATCGCTTATCTCTGTTTTGTTTAGCTCTCTTGCTGTGATTTTGTCCTGTCCTTTCATTTGGAATGCCTTTCATTGGAATGTCTTCATTCTGTCTAACTCTCTGTTTCTATGTGTTAGGAAAGTCAGCTATGTCTCCTGTTCTTGAAAATAGTGGCTTTATGAAGAAGTCTTATAGTGCCTTGTAGTCCAATGTCCCCTGCTCACCAGAACCTGTAGCTTCCTATGTGTTGTGTGTGCCCTACTGTTGTGGCTGAGCTGCATTTGCCTTCAATCCAGTCATCTGCAGTGGCTCTCTTTGCCTGTAGTGGCCAGGGTTTGGTTCCTGTGTTGTTAAGGGGCCAGTCGTAGGCCACCTTGGGCATGAGTTCAGTCAGACCAGGCCTTTGACAGAGATGTGGTCCCACCAAAGTATAGGGCACTTTCCTTGGGCTGTCCCCTATAAAGCTTTTGTTGGTAGGTGGGGCCTGAGGTCAGACCAGTTGTCTGCTTCTAACCCACTACTGGAACAACAGTCAAACTGGTATAGTTATTTTCCCCTCTCCCCAGGGCAGGGGGCACTTTGTCATAGTACTAGCCCCTATCAGGGCTGTTTGTACATTGCCACACTTGTGGAACCACTTTGGATAGACTCCTGCAGAGGGCAGGTTGGAGAGAGTGGATCTGCAGAAGAGCGTGGAAGCAAGGCACATTGTATTAGAAAGTTTTGCACAAGTCTGCTGTGGGAGGAGACCTGGTCTGCTTTGGAGAGCTGCAGAGACTAAGTTGAAGGGATGAGTCGGCAAAAGAGTATGGAGGCAGGCCATGTTGTTAGCAAGTGAGGTAGAGAGTTCATGTTGTGCTGTTTCCCACAGGTGTCCCTGTGACTAGGTTGGGTGGTGGAGGAGGGAAATGGCAATTAGTAGCTCTTTTGTTCTTGTAAAAGTCTCCCAAAGATCCCTGCCCCTTCTGCACATGCTGTGAGATGAGTAAATAAATCTCCTTCCCACATACTGCAGGCATTTTTCAAACTACTGTTTCTATGCTATTATCTCAATGGGACTATTTGTTATGTTGTCTTGTTAAAGGCAGAGACTCAGTTTCCTATCACCCTCTAGTTCTCCCAGAGCCAACCAGCTGATTTTTAAAGTTCCAGGTGTTAAGCCCTGCTAATGTAAAAACTCGAGATGTTAAGTCGCTCTGGTTTTCAAAGCCAAATATGGGGATTTGCCATCCCTGAGTGTGTTCTCCTTGCCTACAGTGTCTGCTGTGGGGTCTGTTCCTCTCCCTTCGCTGTGTTTACTGAGTTCCTCCTGGAGACAATCCCATGGGTCAGCTTAGCTTCTGACCAAGTTCCCACCCTTCCTACCATTTTTGATGTGGCCACTTCTTTATGTTCAGTTGTGAAGAGTCCGTTCTGCCACTCTTCAGATCATTTTCTGTATTATTTACACTGATGTGGGTATTATGTAGGTGTATCCATAGAATGAGGTGAGTTTAGGATCCTCCTATTCCACCATCTTTCCCAGAAGCCCCCAAGATAGTTTTAAAACTATGTAGCAACAACAAAAATGTTTACATAGAAATCACCTATAAATTATTACTATTTTTATGTTTTCTATTTTATATACAATATTGCATATATTGTGTATAGTTCAGGCATTAAATACAGACATTTTTGAATCATATTCTATCTCTCTAAAAACATAATATTTTCTTTATTCATCTGTCAACAGGCACTTAGGTTATTTCCCTACATTGGTTATTGTGAATATGCTGCGATGAACATGTGAGTACAGGTATCTCTTCAAGGTAATGATTTTATTTTCTTTGGTTATAAATCCAGAAGTGAGACTGCTGGATCATATGGTAGTTCCATTTTCAGTTTCTCAAGGAACCTCTGTATTGTTTTCCATTGTGACTGAAATAATTTACATTTCTAGCAACATTGTGCAGCTGTTCCAACATGGGATAATTTGAACATCAAAAAAGGGATATCAAAATACATATATGCTAAAATATATGAGTTCACAATGAGAACCACCAAAAAATTATTTGGTCACTTTTGGAGGATACTAGAGAAGGAACTCATTATTATGTGCAAAAAACTGGTAAGTAAGAGGAAAGAATTAAGCATATATCTTGCCTTTTCTTTAAAACTGTGTCTCAAGGTAGCCAATTAGTTAATGAGGAATGCTCTCCTTTGTTGAAGAATTTCAGCTAGTAAACATAGAGGAAATAATAGAATCAGACTCTCACTTGCGACCTGTAATAAAACAATGATTCTAGGCAATTATCAGCAATGATAGCTAAAACCAGTGACTAAAGAGCTAATGGAAAACTCAGAGTGGACAATGTGGCTGACAAAATCTGATCTCACTGATCAATCTTAACACCACAAAAGAGATTCAGCCAGATGTTGTGATGCAACAGGAAAGAAACAGTATCACATGTGAAGGATTCTTACCTGAATGGAATCATGCCACTAGATCAAACAACAAGTATAGAAGAAAAAATAAAGTTAGGAAAATAAATAAATATGTAGGTTAAAAGCAGGTATTTGGGTTTAAATGAACACTAGACCATAAATCAGAAAAACTAAACTTTGGTTCAGGATTTCAACGTGAACTAGATGTGTAATTTTGGACAAGTTATTTAATATCTCTGGGTTTCTTTATCATTTCTAAATCATTGTATGTACTTTGTTAAATACATTAATTATCTTCTTATAGGAAATCATCATTCTTCCAAATCCTTTGATTTTACATTTTTTTTTTCCTTTTGGAATATCAGTAAATTTTACAGAAATATAAAATTGCAAAATCATTGAATAATTAGAATAAGTATTGGTAAAAATTTTTATTCTTTCTTTCTGAAATTTTTACTAAACACCCTCAAACTGTATTACTAAGCTTTAAAGAAGTATATGAGCTCAGTGAACTTAATTTTTTTACTTGGGGAACTTCCACCTTTTTTAGTTTATATAGATATGCATGTTTTCACTAGCAGTTGGAATTTGTTTTTCTTGCTATATATAATATTAAATTGTCACAACTTAGATTATTAACAAATATAACTTAGAAATATAAGAAAAAAGAAATGTATGGAGAAAATAAAAAAATAACAAATTAAATTTATTCTTTCAAAATAATTGCAATGTTTCTATGCAGTAATAGAAAAAGCAAAAATTTCTTAATTATATAGGTACATGTCTATTTAAATGCTGACAAATTAATTTGGGGATTGAAAATTATTTTTTTGCTGCCTTTAATCTTCCATCTCCACTTCACTGTAAATAACTTCTGATTTCTCTTTTGCGTGTATGTGTGTGTATGTCCTTTTTTAATCTATGTTACCCTCATAGTTTAATCTACTACTGAATGTTCATGGAATTAAGCCATTGAGGTCATTTGACTTTAGCTTCCTCATTAGATTCCTCAGTGTCCCTGGCTTTGCTCTTTGCATATAAACACATTTGTTATTCTTAATCACTTCCTTTTATCAATCCCTTACTAGAGCATACTGCTAACTAGAGCATACTGCTGTGAAAATCCACACTTGTATTTTGCAAAAATGGAAAATTCAAAATTCTGCTGTGTGTGACACACCATTAACTGCCCAAAGACACTCTGTATCTGCTATGTTAGTATTTACTGATGTGTTAATGTAATAATCACCCATCTGCTTCTGCTGTCTATGAGGCACTTTCTATCTATAGGGGTGGAAATTAATGACAGTCTCTCTGAGCTGTCTGATGTCAGAGCTGGGAAATGTGTGAAGGTATATAAGAGCTGGATTACTCATTGGCAAGTGGGGGAAAAATACTCCAGTGGATGCAAGCTTGGGATTGTTCATGAAGCTTTCTTACCATTTAGAGACATTCTCTGATATTGCTGACACTGAAACATTAAAGGTAAAGAGTTTCCTGTTTATGGGAAAGTATTATTTGTTTAGGGAAGAACAGATTTGGAATTAAATATATAGCTTCTTTCAAAGAATGCCTAAAGAGACAAATTGCTATAATATCAACTTTTGAAATTGTTTAGAGAAGGAAATTGGGAAAGTGAAAATTTTGAAAATTGTTTGAACATTATCAAGGGACTATATCAATAAAATTACTATCTTTGGAGATTATGTTTAAAAAGGGATCTTTTACAGTAGGTTCTAGTCTCAAATTCCATCTATCAGAACTATAAAAATTTTCTTCATTTCAATGCTGAATTATTCTTTTCAGAAAATTTAAAAAGCAATGTGCCTCCTGAAGCTTCCAGTAGTTCTCATCGTACTCTCCGTTGCATTAAACCATCTGAAAGCTACTCCCATTAAAAGGTTAGTATCTTAAAAATCCTGTTTCTTTTGTAAAATGTGGGAAAATTAGAATTAAAAACTTCTATTTAACTAACACCTCTTATGCCATTAGATGTATCTTTTTTTTTTTTTTTTTTTTTTTTAAAGATTTTATTTATTTATTTGTCAGAGAGAGAGAGAGGGAGAGAGAGCAAGCACAGGCAGACAGAATGGCAGGCAGAGGCAGAGGGAGAAGCAGTCTCCCTGCTGAGCAAGGAGCCCGATGTGGGACTCGATCCCAGGACACTGGGATCATGACCTGAGCCGAAGGCAGCTGCTTAACTAACTGAGCCACCCAGGCGTCCCTAGATGTATCTTTCTGACAGAACTTCTGACAGACAGGAATGGATAGTTCCAGTTTTGTCAAGAAGTATGTTCTTGGAACCTAGAAGGGCAAAACGAGAACACAAAGCAGGAAAAGCCAAAGGGTAGTAATTTCCATTATATTAACCTGATTCTCAAATAAACTAAAGAAACTTAAAATATATATTCGGTATCAGGTGGGATTTTATTGTATATTTACATAGTTTTTTTTTTTCCTCAGAGGGCTCTGGCAATATTAAAAATTATTGCATGTCCTTCTGGAAATTAAAATACATAGAAATAATCAGGGAGAAAATTAAAATTTTTAAGAACGAGTTAAAAAGCCATTTGTTCTTAGGGGATTCTTTCTATATTGTTAACCGTTCTGTTAAGGAAATAGAACTATTTAAAAAATATGTTCTTCATGAAATTACTTCTGAGCTGCTCTAAATGTAAATTTATCCTTCTTAAAAATGTTTTCAATAGGTAGCACATCCATCAGGATTTCCTAAGAAGGCTTATTTCAAAAGGTGTCATGTCATTTAAGTGGTAATTTTAAAGAAGTCTAAAAAGTATGTCAGGTGAAAATGTTAGCAGTAATTACAACTTTTGAGGGGGAAAGAACTGCAATTCTCCATTTATTTAAAAGATTCTCAAGTCCAAATTCATGCGTATGTCATAAACAATATAATTGAGGATTTGTTTGTGCCTAAAGTAAGTTTGACTTCTTATAGTCTTGTAGGACTGAATTTACATACTCTTTAAGACCAAAGAGTATTAAGGTTACTTTTGAAAAGAGTTTGCTTCAAGTCATATTAAAACTTTTCTCATAGAATTAGTAGCATCTTGTCTATTTTCCTTTGAGGTGCTTTTTTGTTGAGGTGACAGTCTGTGGTGATATGTAGAGTTCTACAGCACCCACGTGTAATAAATAGCCAGAATCTTCCCTTTGCCCTTTCAAGCTTATCGAATTTGCAGAATGTTCTCAGAATTGACTCTAATTTTCAATTGGATTTTTGTGGGTAAAAATAAATGAAACTGACACAAAGTTTCTGGTAAACCAGCAGAACAATAGAATAATAGGAAAATTAACAGTATTACCTAGTATTTCTGTCTTTATCTTGAATTTTTCCCTTCATTAGATATAGACATCTCATGAGCACCTTTATCCAGTTTGTCTTTTTATTATGAGGCAAAGTTCACTCACAAATAAAATAGCAATAACATTTTTTATTTTCAAGTTATTTTCATATTAGTCTCTCAATCTTTTAATTCGAATTTTTATTAGAAATACTTCCAAGGCATTCTTCAAATTACTCTTTAGTGAATTTCCAGAAATCAGTATGTTTGGTCATTTTTTTTTAAGGGGAGAGAATTTATCATCCTGAGCTATTCAACCATGTAATATTTTATATATCTTATAAAAAGCTGTGAAACCTTTGTAGGAAATGAATCAAATTTCACACACTTCTAAAAGACAGTCTGATATAGATTTATCAATGTCATTTTTCTTATAAAATTTAATCATCTTATTTGAGATCTTTTTTTAACTTCTGTACCTGTGACATGAGATTAAGCGGAAACAAACTGACTTTACAAGCCATACCAAAAAATATTTTATACTCTTGACTGAGGCAAAAGGATCACACAATTGCCCACCAACTTTTAAACACTCAGTATACACCTGCTTAGCAGATAATCAGAGGTTAAACAACAGTGTCATTACTTCCACAAATGACTGTTGAGAACTAGAGCAGGAATACAGTTTAAAACGGTTTTAAAAATCCTTGAGAGGTGGGGGCGCCTGGGTGGCTCAGTGGGTTGGGCCTCTGCCTTTGGCTTGGGTCATGGTCCCGGGGTCCTGGGATCGAGCCCCGCGTCGGGCTCTCTGCTCGGCTGGGAGCCTGCTTCCCTTCCTCTCTCTCTGCCTGCCTCTCTGCCTACTTGTGGTCTCTGTCTGTCAAATAGGTAGAATCTTTAGAAAAAAAAAAAATCCTTGAGGGAGCTTAGGTGACACAGTCAGTTAAGCATCCAACACTTGGTTTCAGCTCAGGTGGTGATCTCAGGGGGGCGGATAAAGTCCCTTACAGGCTCAGTCCTCAGTGCAGAGTCTGCTTGAGATTGTCTCTTCCTTTCCCGCTGCCCCTCCCACTCATGTTCTCTCTCTCTCTCTCTCTCTATCTAAAATAAAATAATCTTTAAAAAACCTTGAAACTGAGATATTTTTAAAGAGAGACAATATAAGAGTGATGATACTTCAGTCTATAGTCTGTACTGTTTAAACTCTTAAAGTTATAGTCAATAGGTTTGAACTAGTGTCTGTTACTAAATACTAAATGCCTTGTCTGCCCAAGTAGTTAAAGAGAAAAAAAAAAACCTGAAAGTAGGGATGTGATACCTTTTACTAAGCGTTTCAGCCATCTTTTTCTACCTTAATGATTGTTTGGGAAAGAATCTTATGTATATTAATGCTATATTTACATGAAAAGTCTTGTTTGAAAGCAGTTTCATAACAATGAAACAAATTGATATAGACGCTCTTAATATTTCTTTTAAATGGAATGATGGCTGTTCTAGCTAACTCAAATAAGATATTATTTTAGCTGGAATAATTTTAAGTCCTGTTACAGACTTTGAGACCAGTTATTAAAGTACCACTCAGACACATAGACTAGTTCACCTCTGCTCTAGGTATTTGCCAAACATCTCTTGGTACAGATATCACTTTGAATCTTCCCAATTTGACCCATCATTTCCCTTATTGCTATAAATTTATTATTTTGAAGTGTTTGGGTCAAATTCTAATTTCTGCTTTATTCAAGGAAAGTTTATTCTCTCATGAAGTATCGGTTTAATTCTTAAAAAGCATTAAATCATTCTTTGGAAATGTACATTGGCCATGCTTACTATACATGCAAAGAGAAATAATTAAATAAATAATATAACTAATATTGACATATTAGACCAGATAATTGGGTCCTAAAGTAGGTTTCCTTTGTCTGAATAATAGGCTTGTCAGCATACACTTATACTCAACAATACCAAGTTTACCTGATGCCATAGAAATTTCTGTATTTGGAAGAAAATATGAACATAAAAACCCTAAGGATTTACATGAGATTTACATGAGAAAAACACTTTCTCTTAGGCTATCCCTATACAGAGATACAAATAATGAAGTATTCCCCATACAAAGTAAACACTTGAGATAAAAATCTATTGCATTTTGCCCCAAATTATGTACAACCACTTGCTTCTGGACATATCTACATATCTACATCTCTTTCCCAATTTACACTTATCCTAAGTTTTACTAATATTTTGATTTCCATGGAGCTGAAAACGAAAACATTTCCCTGGCTTTCCTAATCATCTGCAAAAAAGGGGAGCATGTTATCATTCTGTATCCATTGCCAATACCATTTTGAGAGAATGCTGGAACAAAGGGTGGAATAAAAATATACAGTTGACATAAATAATTCCATATATAGAAATAAGAGTTAATATTCAAATAAATTGCTTAACCATAATGATAATTTCTGACTTACCTGGAATATTATTTTGCAATTGTTCCAGGTTGCTAAAAGAATGCAATGAATATTGATACTATTAACATAAAAGTCTTTTGTTTTTAACATTCAACATAGTCCTATCATTAAAATTGTTCAAAAGAACCAAGTAAGTGGCAGAAAGATAATAATGCTTATGTATTTATGTTAAGAGTAATAGAACTTCCACTCTATAACAATGAGAGTTCATGAACCAGAAATAAATTTGATTCCCCTTGGGTCTTAATAGTACCTGCCATTTCTCTCTTAACAGCCCTGATTTAATGATCTCAGGGAACTTAACAAAAATATCTTATACTGCTTAATTTTTATTGGAAAGATGTGGGAAATATATATATATGTATATGTATATACACATGTACATATATATATAAAATTCCACATATTCCAAATTAATATAAATTTTGTATTCTATATCTTTTTCCTATATTGGGAACTAGATTTATCACGATTTAGAAGAATAAAAAAATTAGAAGAATGTAAGACAAAGAAACACTTTTATTATTACTACTATCTGGAATATATGCTGAAGTTTCAAAGGATCATACTGAGAAATTCAACATTAACTATAATGGATAATTGTTATATGATGTCCTAGTCAAAAATTGCTTCTGCTGTATCTTCAAGGTGTCAGAAAATCTCAGTCATCCAGATATTTCCAAACCAAAACATTGAGTTCCTTACATGAAAATGTTTCCTTTAGTTTCCATCAATATGAGATATTTGTTGTACTATAGATGTATCCAATCCTGAGTCTAAGGCTCTAACTTTATACATTTGTTCTATGTCACCAGTCACCAGATGGAAAAGCGGAAATGCAACACTGCCACGTGTGTGACTCAACGCCTGGCAAATTTCTTAGTTCGTTCCAGCAACAATCTTGGTGCCATTCTCTCGCCTACTGATGTGGGATCCAATACATATGGCAAGAGGAACACAGCTGAGATTTTAAATATGGGGCCAATGAATTACTTACCACTTTAGAGGTCAATGTATCTCTATAGTTCTTATTGTTTGTATAAATATACTAGTGACTTCCTGTGTAATTTAACATAAGCTTGAACATGAGTTTTATGTCCCATGTTTACTGCCAGTGCATATAAATTGTGGTGGTAAGAATTGTTTTAAATTTAATGCTGATTAATATCCCATAATAAAAAAGTCAATGTCTTTAAAAATGAAGTTTTCTTGCTACTGATTTTTATTTTGAAAACATATTAAAAACTCATTCTTTTGCCTATATTTTTATGACCTGAGTTTGAGAACAAAAGAGAAAATGGTATTTGGAAACTTGGTAAATTGTAAATAGCTATCAGTAAAGTTAAGAACATTTAAAAAACAGCAATTATAAGGACTCTGTTAAGCAATTCTTTTTTGCATTAGATTTCTGAAATGAGATAAAATGCTATTTTAAAAAACTAATTTTCGCTGTTGACTCGGTCAAAATATTTTTTGAAATTATATTCTTTTTTGTACTTGCTGGTACTAGAGGTTATTTAAAAAGTACAAAAGCAAATTGTGTTTATGAGGGTTTCATTGTGATGAGCTTTTATTAAACTTATATGCACTTTATTCCGTTCAAATGGCTTTCAGCAAATTTCACTCATATTTTGATGCAGGGTATTGCAAAAAAAAACCCAAAAACTTGTGTTCCTATTAATCATGTATGTCTTCAATTAAAAGACCACAGACTTCTGGAAACTATATATTGTATGGTAACGTATTTTGTTTGTTAAACTAATTGGACATTTCCAACAGAGGTTACATGTGTATGATACACTTTTTTTGAAGGAAGCTGTTGAATTGGAATGAAATATAATGTTTCCCTCCAAATCTGATTCTTACAGGGGTATCTGCTTTCCCCTGACCATGAGTTAGTTATACTTGGAAGTAGCATTAACTCAGATAAACTGCTATTGTGTTGTAATTTGCCATTTCTAGAGGCATTAAACTTGTATTTAAAAAAAAAATAGGGAAAAAAAGCGTCTCAATCTGAGTGGGAATCTAACTTGACTTATACATTAAAATTTCCCTTTATAAAGGGTGCCTTAGATTACCATATTATAGTTTTGTGTGTGTATGGGTATAGAAATAGGATATGAAATTTGTAGTGATTTTCTTTTTTCTTTTTTTTTTTTTAAGATTATATTTATTTATTTGACAGATTGAGAGAGAGATCACAGGTAGGCAGAGAGGCAGGCAGGGAGAGGAAGGGAAGCAGGTTCCCTGCTGAGCAGAGAGCCCAATAGGGGGCTCAGTCCCAGGACCCTGAGATCATGACCTGAGCTGAAGGCAAAGGCTCAACCCACTGAGCTACCCAGGTGCCCATGTAGTGATTTTATTTCATAAGTTGCATGTTGAAATTAATAAATGAATGTGTAAATTCCTATTTGTGATATTCAGCTGTCAGCCCATTTTTCAAAGTGGATTTGAGCTCAGCATTTTAAATTGATTAAGTATGATTAAGTTACAATTTCTTAAACTTACTTATTTAAAATTTTCTTATAATAGTCTACTTTAAATAAAATTCTATTGAATATCACCTCCAAATCAACTTACCATTATATTTTTCAAGAGTTAAAAAAATTTTAATGAGTGCATATGACATTTAAAGATACTGTGTATTTTAGCAAACAATTATCAGGAATAAGACAAGAATTATGTGTAGTTATAGTAACCTAACAACCTCTGGTGCTAAGGAGTGAAATGTAGTTAGGGCAAACTATGTAACTTACTCCAACTGGGAGATTTTGGAGAAGAAAAAATGTTATTATATTAATATGAGGGATATTAACAGTAGATGTTTTTAAATTTAGTCATTAAATTTATTATCAAAGTGAAACATTTGAAGAAATTCAGTATTATTTTCTTTGTTGGTAGACCAATAGGAATCTAAATATATAAAAGTTGGGAATCCCTTATTGTATGAGGCTTACCAAATACTTTCCCTGATTTTTATAATTACCTTATGAAAATAATGAGTTAAACTCAATTGATGTAATTGAAAATATCAACAGTAGATTTTGGTGACTACATTTGTCCCAACCTTTCTCACTGTGTCTATGATACCTGAAATCATAGATACTCTCAAATAATCTGGAAGTGATTAAGCCTCCAAATAGTGGGGCGTCTGGGTGGCTCAGTGGGTTAAAGCCTCCAAATACTAATATGCATGCCACAAATTATATTTCACTAAACAACTAAATATACAAGTGATTCCTCTATCTTCCATGTTGCAATACAGAGTCAGACATAGAATTTATTTAGTAATGCTACATTTAAAACTTCTGGAAATTCTCTTCAGCATTTTGAGAGAACATTATGCAATGGAACTCTCACTTCGCTGAAGCCCAAATATTATTATCTAGCAATATTATGCAGATAATCTTTTGATCAAAGTAGAAAAGCCTGTGAGTCCAAAGCTCCTTTGACTGAGTACAAAACAGGTTTTTCATATAAATTTAGAGAAAGTATTCTTTTTCTACCATTTCCCTTTTCCACATACACACTACCCAAAGCTATGGAAAGATTCATCTTCCACTCAGTGCATTTGTAGTAGACATTATTAGTTCTCACCAATATCCTCTCTTTCCTGAGCGTATGAGAGATTACAGTCTCAGCCCTCTTGCATTCAGGTGAGGCCATATGGCTAATTCTGGCCAGTGAAATATTAGTGGAAGTGATGTGTGTCATTTTCAGGCTGATCAAGTAGGTGAAAGACCTATATTTTTCAATCTTCCTCTTTCCTCTGCTGCAGCAGTTCCTGATGAGGAGGCCTTGACCAGGCAGAAGCCCTGAGTGACTTCATGGCTAACATTCCTACCAATCTGTCTTGGACATGGTGTATAATCCAGAAATAAACTTTTGTGACTTTTATCTCTAGCCTACTTTAATACATAACCAAAGTCAAACTTTCACCCTACCTAACGAAGCTGCTTCTCCTGTCAAGTCCACTGAATTTAATAGGAGCATAATTATAATCATTCTCCTTCTCCCACTGTAGTTCAGTCTTGAATTATCACCAATTGCTCAAATTCCTTACTCCAATATTGAAGTCAGTTACCAGGACACATGTACTTGAAAGCCTCCTTGCTACTAAGGTATGTTTCTTCTTTCTTCTTCCATTGACAATAATGTAACTCCAGCCTCTTTACTATAAGCCAAGACCTTACAGAAACCTGCAGATAGTTCTCCAACCCCCAGGATTTTCTGCCATTCTGTACACCAATACCAGAAAAAGGTTCCTAATGCACATTCTTTACTCATCAGTCTTCTACACAGAATTTTTAAAGGGCTTGTTCTAAATCTATGAAAGTCCATCAAATTCTTTATCCTGACGTTCAATTCCCACCATAAATTAGCTCCAATCTTCTTTTCCAGCTTTACTGCACATCATCTCACTTTATACATTCATTCCCTGCCAAACTCTTTGGTTGTTTTATTTGTTCCTGTTCCATCAGCACCTATCCTTTTCTTTTCCAGTCTCTGTCTCTTCCCTCCAACCCCCCAAGCTGAACAACTGTCCCCAGTGCAGCCTTTTGAAATCTTTTCATGACAAAGTCAAGATCTTTCATTATTCCCTTCCTGAATATAATTTCTCCACCCACTGAGTTATTATCACACTTTGAGATATCTTTTATATTCAGAATAAATACATAATTTGAGTATTATTTATTGCCTCTTTATTGTATTAAAAATACCATATTGTTATGTTGTTGCTGTATTATTTGTGTGACTAACACAATTCTTTCCCACACTGTTAGATTCCTAAGGGCACAAACGGGACTCAAATATTCTCCATTCCACAAATTTTCTGTTTTACAAATGAGGAGCTTAAGCCTATTTACACATTCTGGAGAAAGGTATGCTACTTGAGTAGTTTCTGTTTTCTGTCCCTGATATTATACTGGCATAGAGCTTAACAGTTAATTCTTGTCTTCTGAAAATGATTTGACATTTACCACCAGCATCTTTTGGTATGGAATGTGCTTTACACATACCAGAACATATTAATTATGGTTTTCTTGTCTTGAGTTACTAAACCCTTAGGAAATGAATTCCGTCACCCAATAAAGTTAACAGACTATTACACAATTAAATATTTAAATTCCATAAAATAGTTGTTGAAATAAAATCCTTAATTTCCATACGAAGTGGGATTAAATAACTTCCACTGAAAGTGGGTTTTCTGGTGGAGTGGGGCCCGAACAAATAATTATGTTTCTCAATTTATTGTAAGAAAAAATGCCTTTCCATTTGAAAAATGATGAAATATGCTAGCATCCTTCCCTTTCCCATTATTCATTTAGACTATACATTGAATTCATAAACAAATTTCTTTTTTTTAAGATTTTATTTATTTATTTGACACCGAGAGAGAGAGAGAGATAAAGAGAGACAGTACAAGCAGAAGAGGGAACAGCAGACACCCTGATGAGAAGGGAGCCCAACATCAGGCTTGATCCCAGGACCCTGGGATCATGATCTGAGCCAAAGGCAGATGCTTTAACAACTGAGCTACCCAGATGCCCCAATAAACAAAGTTCATAAACAAAATTTAAATCTTGGCCTGTTGCTTAAACTTTGAAAATTATTTAATATTTTATTATTTTTATGAGAATGTGGTGTATATTGGTCATTTCTTTCAATGTGGCTCTTTAACCTACATTACTTGGAAAATATTTATACTAGCTAAAAGTTCTCTATGTTGAAACATTTATTGATGATCATAATGAGGTAACATAGAACACAGTGAGTCATAGTCCTGTAGCATTTTCAACAGAAGAAATTAAGACTCAAACACATTAGAAATCCATCTATCATGACACTCAGACATTCCTTGATCTGAGCCAAAGGCAGATGCTTTAACAACTGAGCTACCCAGATGCCCCAATAAACAAAGTTCATAAACAAAATTTAAATCTTGGCCTGTTGCTTAAACTTTGAAAATTATTTAATATTTTATTATTTTTATGAGAATGTGGTGTATATTGGTCATTTCTTTCAATGTGGCTCTTTAACCTACATTACTTGGAAAATATTTATACTAGCTAAAAGTTCTCTATGTTGAAACATTTATTGATGATCATAATGAGGTAACATAGAACACAGTGAGTCATAGTCCTGTAGCATTTTCAACAGAAGAAATTAAGACTCAAACACATTAGAAATCCATCTATCATGACACTCAGACATTCCTTGAT